>NC_073647.1:42779847-43082877 GCF_029407905.1 Bubalus kerabau | reverse complement strand
GTCCGCATCTGTGTTTTTTTGTGTCTTTGTGTTTGGACTAAATTTGTTCATTTTCCTGCTCTGTGAATTGTATGGATCTTCTTAATGTGAGAAACAGAGTACACATTACTTAATTGCTTGAATACCACTTAAAAATATATAACTGTTCTAAAATCTAGAGAACTGAGTGAAACAGCCTATAAGGAATTCATCTACTTGTTACATCTTCATGTAATTCTTGACACAGTAACATCTCTGCACTCAACATCTATATTGACACTGTGCAAAATTCAGCTGCATCAAAAATTATAACTTGCTTGTAGCAAGGGGAACTATACTCAATGCTCTGAGGTCCCCGAAATGGGAAGGGAATCCAAAAAAGAAGGGAAATATGCATACATACAGCTGACTCACTTTGCTGTACAACAGAAACTAACACAACACTGTAAAGCAACTATACGCCAATAAAAATTAATTTTAAAAAAGTTATAACCTGAAGCTGAACAGAAAGAGTGTCTCCTCCTCATTCCAACCAGGTCCCACTGTCCTGGTGGCGGGGCCATATTCTGAGCTCCTGGCAGATGGTGACCCCTGTTCACATATCTATGATCTCTCCAGGAGAGACTCAGTCCTTAAGGAGGAAGGCATTGCTGGGCATCCTGTAACCAACCACAGCCCCTGAGAGTCCTCATCTGTGATCATTCAGGTCAACCCTGAGCCTCACATTCCAGTGCAAAACATATGCATTTAACTCTCATCAGGGCTTCCCAAGTGGCACTAGTGGTAAAGAATCCACCTGCCAATGGAGGAAATGCAAGAGACATGGGTTCAATCCCTGGGTTGAAAGATTCCCTGTGTAGGAAATGGCAATACACTCCAGTATTCTTGCCTGGGAAATCCCATGGACAGAGGAGACTGGTGGGCTACAGTCTATGGGGTCGCAAAGAGTTGTACACGATTATATGACTGAGTGTGCATGCACACACACACACACACACACACACACACACACACCTCTTGTTGCTTGTGGCAGTGATGCTCAGTGATGATGCCCTGAACACTGAGTAGATAATACTGAACAATGGCCCTTGGGGAAACACAGTAGGATCCCAGAAGCCACTGGTTACAACATTTTCATCAACCAATCAATATGTAACCTGTTTAGAGACACATTACTCAATACCTATTGCACATTTATCAACACTGAACTCACGGCCAACAGCGCTGTGACTTCTGCTTGAATGTACTCTCTCTGATAAATGCATTTTCCCCACAAGGCACATCCCAGCCTCCTTTTTGTTTCATTAAAAGAAATTGAATTCAGATATCAGTTCAGTTCAGTCACTCAGTCATGTCTGACACTTTGCAACCCCATGGGCTGCGGCACGCCAGGCCTCCCTGTCCATCACCAACTCCCAGGGTTTACCCAAACTCATGTCCATTGAGTTGGTGATGCCATGCAACCATCTCATCCTCTGTCGTCACCTTCTCCTCCCACCTTCAATCTTTCCCAGCATCAGGGTCTTTTCAAATGAGTCAGTTCTTTGCATCAGGGGGCCAAAGTATTAGAGTTTCAGCTTCAACATCAGTCCTTCCAATGAACACTCAGGAATGATTTCCTTTAGGATGAACTGGTTGGATCTCCTTGCAGTCCAAGGGACTTTCAAAAGTCTTCTCCGATATCACAGTTCAAAAGCATCAATACTTCAGTGCTCAGCTTTCTTTATAGTCCAACTCTCACATCCATACATGATGACTGGAAAAACCATCACCTTCATTAGATGGACCTTTGTTGGCAAAGTAACGTCTCTGGTTTTTAATATGCTGTCTAGGTTGGTCATAACTTTCCTTCCAAGGAGTAAGCGTCTTTTAATTTCATGGTTGCAGTCACCATCTGCAGTGATTTTAGAGCCCCCAAAAATAAAGTCTGTCACTGTTTCCACTGTTTCCCCATCTATTTGCCATGAAGTGATGGGACTGATGCCATGATCTTAGTTTTCTGAATGCTGAGCTTTGAGTCAACTTTTTCACTCTCCTCTCTCACTTTCATCAAGAGGCTCTATAGTTCCTCCTCACATTCTGCCATATGTATCAATATAAATATTGATATATCATATTTTTATATTATTTCTAGTATATTCTATTATATTCTATTATTTTCTATTATAGGTTATCCCAAGATATTAAATAAATTTCCCTGTGCTATACAGTAGGTCTTTGTTGTTCATCTGTTTTATATATAGCAGCTTTTATCTACTAATCCCAAACTCGTAATTTATCCCTCCTTGATCCCTATCCCATGGTAACCATAGTTTTTTTTCCCAATGTCTGTGAGTCTTTTTTTGTTTTATAAATAAGTTCATTTGTATCATTTCTTTCAATTCTACACGTAAGTGATATCAGATGATATTTATCTTTGTCTGACTTACTTCATTTAGTATGGTAATCTCTAGGTCCATCCATGGTGCTGAAAATGGCATTATTTCATTGTTTTTTATGGCTGAGTAATATTACACTATGTATACATACCACATCTTCTTTATCCATTCATCTGTCAATGGACATTATGGTTGCTTCCACGTCCTGGCTACTGTCAACAGTGCTGCTATGAACATTGGGGTGCATGTATCTTTCCGAATAAGAGTTTTCTCCAAATATATGTCCAGGAGTGGGACTGCAGAATCCTATGTCCAACCTTCCTGTGCTCAGGAAGTGCAGTGCACTTCAGGACATTTTAGGCAGCAATATCACCAACACAAAGAACAAAATGTGGTATGTGTGGCACTAACTATTGCCCTGTTCACCGTCTGAACTGAACCCTGAAGGAGAGCCTGGTCTTGACATTCCTCAGCCACACATGCACAGCTGGTAACTCCAATTTCCTGCCCCTCCTCAAGGGTCCAACAATGACCATGAAAGCACTGAGAGTGTCACTTGGGGGTCACAAATGAATTTTAGCAGGTAGGTGAATTCACAGACACAGATCCTGCCAATGGTGTGGATCAACCTATTCTAAAAAATTAAACATCCTTTTGTATTACCAACTGGAGATAAATTTCTGGATTTTGGAGCTATGTTTACCTTTGTTCTCTGTGGTATTGCCAGTTCTCAACATGTCATTTATAAAGAGTAAATGCCTCACCAATATTTGTCAGACTACTGAGTGAATTAATGAGTGAATCGACACTTCATCTGGCCCCCCACTCAGTGTAGGTCTATCTTCCTGCGACAGGTGTCCCCAGAATTAATACAGCCTGACTTGTTAATTGAGACTCTAGTCGGAGCATTACACACAGGGTCCAAACAATAGCAAAATTCTGGACCACAAATATGTTTAATTCCCCAGGTAACTACCCCCACCCGTTTCCTTCAATGCAACAAGCCAGTGCCTCATTTCCAAACAAAAATCCAAGCCCAGCCCCACGTCCAGAAGCCTGGCCTCTGGCTCCCTTTTGCTTGTGCGGGGCCCACGACAGGCCTTTGTAAATGCCCTGGCTGCTGAATATTTGATGAGCACCATCTGGCTGAATGACAGAGCCATCCCAGCTATCTACAGACAGACGCAGCCCTCCAGCCCCCATCACGTTGTCAGCTCGTCTGATGGACAAGTGTTTGCTCCGCTCTCACCTTCATGAACAAGCAGCCAGCACAGCTGGCATACACGATCACACCTTTCCAATAAGCTGGCCATGGAATGAGCCTGGCGGCAAAGAGATGATTAATCCTCACCTACTGCACAGTCCTCAAGGAAGAAATTGAGAATCAGAGGAAAAGCAGAGCGGTACGGCACCTGGGGCTGGAAGACCTGGTCCTGCGGCTACAGTGCCCATCGCTGTGCTCTCCAGACCCAGCCTGGCCATTAGCCCTTCCTCCACTCGCCTCTGCATCTCCATTGAGATGAAGCAGTGATGGATCTCTGTGGCCTCGGGGTGGCTGGGTCTCTCTGGGGAGGTGAAGCAGGAACTTACAGGTTAACCACTGCCTGGGGGTCACTCAGGGCCCATCTCAAGGATGCTGGGGGGTCAGCAGTGGATTTGATGGGATTGTGTTGAGTAAACAAACAGGACTCATCTTCAGGAGCCTGTGTGTTGCTGTAAAACATGTATTTTCTGTGCTCTCTCCTTTTCCCTGCAGGGCCACTGCTGCTGCCTGCCCATGGGACCCCTTCCCCTGGAAGCACATGATCCTGTACTGGAGTATTTTTTCTCTTGGTCAGCAAAACAGGGGTCAGAATTCAGGTTTGACACACTCTTTTGTCCAGGACCCTTTGTCAGAGGCTCTTAGTGACCCGCCCTTAGATGTCTATAAACAACATAATCTATAGAAAGAGATAAAGAAATGGGAATGGTCTTTTAGTTAACTCAGAATAAATGAATAACTTTTAAGCATTCAGAAAAAAAAAAGCCTTGGGATCCTCTTCTCTGCTTAATGCTGAGAGAATATGCTAAATGATGTTTGCAGTGCAATAACCATCCACTTACATTGTCACAAGGCGGCTAGATTATATGCAAAAATCTCTCCACTTATTTTCACTCTGTATTAATTTTATAATGAAACCAGTAGAATGTGGGAAATGCCTTGGTCAGTAACTGAATTATTTATATTAGAAGCTTTCACTTATTGGACCAATTTTTTAAAACGTTAATTTCAGGAATTATTCATGAACCTCTGTGTGTTTCTCAGCTTCCTTTTCTGTAAAACATAAATAGTATGGATTCCTATCTCATGGGGTGTTGAGAGGACTCAATGAGGTATAGAAAGCTTGGAAGAGCCGCCTGGCAGACACAAGCCTTGCATGTGTTACCTAGTGGTTCTTTCAATTAGTAATTAGCACTGCTTGAAAGTTAAATGTAAGTCTTCATCTGAAAGGGTTCTTTTGTATGAATCTATAAGAGTCGGACACGACTGAGTGACTTCACTTTCACTTTTCACTTTCATGCATTGGAGAAGGAAATGGCAACCCACTCCAGTGTTCTTGCCTGGTGAATCCCAGGGACAGAGGAGCCTGGTGAGCTGCTGTCTATGGGGCTGCACAGAGTCGGACACGACTGAAGCAGCGGCAGCATGCAAACATACATGGGTCTGTTTAAGAGAAATAGTTATATGCAAAGCAAAGCTTAGACTCTAACAAGACAATCCATCAAAAATTAGTCTCATCCAGACTGTGAAGTAAATCAGCTTCAAAACTGAAGTAAATGTACTCCAGATATACACAGAAGCAAATCGAATCAGCTGAATCCTTTCAAAGGGAAGATACATTTTTCAAGTAAAAGGGATGACCTCCTCCTCTGAGCCCTTTAACCATTTATTCAGCACAAGCACGGGATGCGGTATCCATGAACTTGACTCCATGGCAGATGACTTAGTGTTCTGTCTAGGACTAGCATGTGGACTCAGCATGGGGGGATAAACCAGGACCCTGGGAACTGAAGGAACCTGCTGCCCAGGACCCGTGTTGTTAATGTACGTCCTGTGCTATTTCTAAGTGTTCAAATGCCCAGGACAGTGCTGGTACAGGGCACCAGTGTATGTCCATCAAGTGAATAAACAAAAGAAGAGTCATTTCCAGCTTGAATCAGCAAACTGACATCCAATTCAGCACCCCCGACCCCCGACCTTGTCATGATGAACAGCACCTAAATCACAGGTAAGCTCACACTGCAGATTTGGTTGATCACAGCCAAATAAAGTGCAAAGTTCAGGACTTCTGAAAATGACTCATATAATAATATGACCCCGTGTTTCCTGAGATGAGAATTATATGTGTTGTCTGAAAGTTCTATGTCACTGAATGCTGTTTGCCAAATTCAAAATAACCACTCCCAAAAAAGAACAGATAAAATAACCTAAAAGTCTTACCATTAATTTACTCAAAAATTCAAGAAGAAAGCATCTCATCATTTTGGTAGCATTCTGTTTTGTTGAGCTGATATTGATAATAAAGCACTTACCCCCAAATAATTTGCTCAATGAAATATTTCCTTGCCTTTTGCTTTATGATGACATAATAAACCACAGTAATCATAAGCTTAATGGTATAAAGAGTAACAGTGTTTTTAACAAAAACCAGATGCCAGCAGTTTAAAATATCTGCTACTATTTCCTCTCTGACATCTAAACACAGCTTTACAAGTTACAGACTGCTCTACTGCTTCACGTCAGCAAATGCAGCATCATTTTTCTTTTCTCAGGAGCCTTCAGTGATTCTGGTAAAGTGTTTCCTGGGTCAGAACATGAGGGTGAGGCCTTCCGGTGATTACACGTGCGCGCGCACACGCGTGCGTGCACACACACACACACACACACACACACACTATCCTATGATGATTACAATTTCCTCTTAAACTTGGACCCTGTTCAGAGCTGAAGAGAATAAAATATTTTTCCCTATTATCTTTGAATAACTTTGTCAACAGTTTACAAAAATGACCTGACCTGCTAAATTGCTCACCTTTGTCCTCAAAGTATAATGAAGCCTCTCCTTGACCTCCCTCTTCTAACTCTATCCTCCTCCCAAATGTTGAAAGAGATCTAAATTATGAGAAAAAGACCTTCTTAATGACTTTTGAGTCATTGTAAACATAGGCAAACACAGCGGGGAAATTGCTACCTTGCTCAAAATAACTCAGAAAAATTATGTAGAAAAAAGAAGATACTTTAGAAACCCACCCCTTTAACAAAAGGAGAAAATCTCCACAAAAACCACATGTTGAAAAATATTTGGAAGCCATATCCTGTAAGTTTGGTCCTTTTGGTTTCCTTCGGCAACCTGACCACCTCAGCCAGGTCTGGATCCTCATGTGAGCTTCACCTGCTTCAGAAGGACCTGGCTTCTGTGACTGAACAGGGAGACCTAGGAAGACCCACCCAGGTACCCAATACCCTTCCGTCCCCCTCCACCCCCCAGGGCTCTGTACCCACCTATGAGTCCTTCAGTCTCAGAGAAGGCTTCCAGTGAGTGAGGGTCCCTGAACCAAACAACATTTTTGCTGTTAGAAATAATTACCCACCATAGACGACCCATATCTCTGGTCCTTCAGCTTGTGTGTGTGTGTGTGTGTGTGTGAGAGAGAGACAGAGAGACACAACATTTTACCTGTGAACTGATTAGATGATGATGCTTCTAAGATATCTTCGCTGCAGGTCAATGGCTAGTATTGCCCCAAAAGCACTGTAGTCTTGACATTTAGAGAACTCCTTCTCAAACATCCCCCAATAAATAAATGACTCTCCCCGCCAAAAAAGAAAAGAATGGAGAAGGCCCTCTTACCCACCCCAGCCCACAGGAGGGCATGAGAACTAAGACAAGATGCTGGCAGGACTGAGCAAGGAGACAGAAGTGATTTACAGCAAAGTCCACATCCCACACCAGATTGTGGCTCTCACCCCAGACCCCGGACACTTTACTGATAAAGTGAGAGCTGTCCTTGCATACAAGGATGTAAAACTCTCTGTTTTACATCAACTGAAACCAACTGAAAAGGATTCGGGACTCTGAACATCTACAGAACCAAAATCTAAGAAAGTATGATCAGGTGTGTGGAACCTGATGGTGAATCCCAGCCTTATGGGGGAAGTGCTCCCTGACTGGTGGAAAGGCTGGTGAGGTGGGACAGGAACTGGTCAGGAGTCTAGACTGTCCTAAAAGTGACTGAGTTTCACCAATCTCCATGGCAGGAGCAGAGTGCAGTCACACCATCCCCTCACCATGCAGGTTCCTAGTTGGTTAAGTGGATTGATAACCCAGTGGGTTTTTTCATTCCAGAATGGAGGGAGGTTCATGCCATTTCAATCAATCATTTTTTGCCATTTCAATCAATCATTTTTCCATCCACTAATTAAACAAGGTTGTGTATAGGGAGCACTCACCGCAGCTCCTGACACATAGGAAACTGACCCCTCTTAGCACCCTGTCCCTAGGCCTCTGAAGACACTCCACCTGACTCTCTGGTCTGGGCCAAGTGGGCGCGGCCAGATGGCTGTGGTCAAGATTTCAGGGAGATTGAGCTAATCAGTACCTCCTTCAGGATGCTGCTTCCTGGTTCCCCATCTCACTTTGCCTGATGTTTTAGTCTCATACATCCACACATCCACATGAACCCATCTCAGAAAGATGTTCCATTTTTTGTCACTCATGTATATCATCCACGGTGCTCTCATTCCAATAAATCTTACACCTCCTCGTTGATCATGAGGCATGACCTTCAGACACTGTTTTATACTCTGGGTTTTATCTGTTGTTTCTTTTCTAAAATTGACGTAACTAATTCATCACCAGTTTTTTCCCCATCAAAGTTGACTCCAAATACTATCACATCAGACCCACGTTAAAAGGACAGTGACCTGCCACCATGGAGCCTGCATGTGTGCATGGTAAGTCACTTCGGTTGTGTGCAACTCTTTGTGTCCCTGTGGGCTATAGCCCGCCAGGCTCCTCAGTCTGTGGGATTTCTCAGGCAAGCATACTGGAGTGGGTTGCCATGCCCTCCTCCAGGGGATCTTCCCCACCCAGGGACTGAACCCATGTCTCCTGCATTGGCAGGCAGATTCTTTACTACTGAGCCACCTGGGAAGCCCACCATTGAACCTACTTAAGGCAAAGTCCAAAGGAGACTGCAGAGGATTAATCTGAGATACGTATAAAGAAATGACAACCTCACTGGAATAAGTCCGTGGCTTCCAAAGACAGCTTCTTTGACAAAACTACCCTTCAATAAAACACACAAGAGCCAGCATGCTTGGGAGACCATGCCAGTGAAGAACCATGCTTTCTTCTCATTCTTATCCTCCACAAACCCAAACATAGTGTTTTGTGAAGGGAAGTCTTTCAATTAACATTTGTTGAAAGAAATAAATAATCATTCTAAGATGTATTTTCTATATAATATCCACATATGTCATCAATCTGCACTGAAGCAAATTAAAATATCTCCCCTCAACAAACCCATATCATCTCTTCAGTCCCTTGTGCCCAGGGCCTGGTAACCTATCAGCCAACAAGTATTTATTCAGTGATTAGGCTTCCCTCTGTGCTTGCAATACTGAGAACAGTGTTCTGTCCTGGGCACGGTCAGACAACACAGGGGTTAAGAGCATGACCACCTACATGGTACCCGTGTGTCTTGGGCTTGTTAACAAGAAAGCCTGTATATAACACAATTCTTAGCTGATATTTACAGAGCACTAGGAAAAATCTTGAGGTTAGGACTAGCTATGAGATTGAGATTTCTAAATCTAGCTCACTCTGACATTCAAAGGAATAATATTATCCTTCAAAATAATAGTCATGTTATCATTAGTCAGTGTGTGCTGAGTATACACAGTATACGAACTTTCACATTCATACATTTCACCACTTATGTTCCATCCATCCAAACGAAATACCAATTGTTCCACCAAAATGGGGATATGCATTATGCATAGGCATAGGGAACTTAATACATACATGTCTAGTTACAGAACTCAATATCTCATCAACTTGGAATATTTGGGCCACCTGAAGTTAACTACATATTAATTCCTATTTAATGGAGTGAAGTCTCAATTTAAATGCAAAGCCCACTGATAAGCAAACAGCAAGTGAAGATTTCCTGACCTTCCTTCAGTATCTTAGGCTTCAATAAAATCCCTAAAGTTGTAAGGAAAGCATACAACATTCTGATCTCTTCAATTACTCATAATCCCCTGCTGCTGCTGCTGCTGCTAAGTCGCTTCAGTAGTGTCCGACTCTGTGCGACCCCATAGACGGCAGCCCACCAGGCTCCTCTGTCCCTGGGATTCTCCAGGCAAGAGCACTGGAGTGGGTTAATACCCAGTAAATCTAAAGTAGCAAACTCCCAGGACCTATTACCCCGCCCTGAGCTTCTGTCCCCAGAGGAGAGACAGGTGTGAGTGATCAACTGTCCTGCGACGTTGGCTCTCGTGGAGGTCCAGGGAAGCAGAGGCTTAGGGCTGGGTTCCTAGATACCAAGAACTCTAGACTCTGGAAACAAATGCACTGATTCATTCATTCTGTAAATATTGACAGACAGATGGCTAGATACCAGGCACTGTCCCTGGTCCTGGAAACACAGTCATGAACAAAAGAGCAAAACCCTTGCCATCTTCGAGGTGGTGCATAAGGAGGGACTCCATAAATAACTGCACTAAAGTGGGCTCTGGCTCAGCCTCTGGGGTGACCTGAGTGGACGGGGGAAAAGGAGACTGTCAGAGGAGCCAAGAGTTTGGAGGGTGGATATTCCCAGCCCAGGGAGACAGGCTTTGCTGAGACCACCCTGAGCCTGAACTACACTGACATCTGACTCCTGCTGAGAAATCCAAGGAGAAAGGAGAAGCAATTTACACACTGACTTACTAAGGGTTCCCATCCTCTGAGCCCTGACTGTGCACACCCAACTGTCTCTGTATGTGCGGGTATGTGTGCATGTGGGGGCATGTGCATGTGTGTGCAAATGTTTGTGTGTGTGCATGCACATGTGTGTGTATATATGTGGGGGATGTGTGTGCGCATATGTGGGTGTATATACATATATATGTATATGCAGGTGTGTGCATGCGCCTGTGTGTGCGTCCATGTGGCAGAGGCCCTGTATGGCAGGCAGAGTAGATGCCCTAGAGTTCTCTCCCAGATGACACTGGACCTTCCTACCCATTTGTGAGAAATGTGTGTGAACAGGAGCTTGAAAGGCCAAATGTATGTGACCCGGAGACCCTGCAAAGCTGCAGGGCACCACCCCTCCAGGTCCACCAGGTCCACCACCATCTGTGTGGATGCCACACAGGCATCTTCCTGGACCATGTGGTTTGAACCCTGGACTGTGGCCCCACCAGAAACACCTGGCCTAGGTGCCTCCAATCACAGACGTAGAACCGCCAGACTGCGAGTCCTATGACCAGACTGTGAGTCATAATAGACCACGTGGGGCCTCCCTCCCTCCGGTCCCCGTGCGATTCCAGACACAGCAAATAGATAAGGTCATGAGTCTTGGCCATGCCCCTCAGCGCTGAAACACAGGAAGGACATGAGGACAGGACACACAACCCCAAGTCCTGTCCCCAGGTACCAGCTGGAAAGATGCCTGCGGGCTCCCTCTGAGCTGCTAGTCCCCTGGCCCCGGGTGGGTGGGGTGTGTGTCTGGGGGGTGGGGGTGGCGGGTAGGCAGACATCTGTGCACACGATGCTGTCTGTGTTCTGACATGCAACACTCTGGGTATTCAGACATTTCTTTCCACACACAGAAGCTGCTCTGCATATCTGATCTCATGCTTCACCTACGTGTTTCCTGACCGAATCACCCCCTCTGTGCTCAGGCAGAGATGAGGGCCATGTCACACACACCCACCCCGACAAAAGGGGCTGGGTCACTTGGGAAGAAGCAAAGCCAGGTGTCATCACGAAGTGTGACAAGGAAACCCTGTGACCTGGTTCCAGATAAAACTGGGGACACCCTGACAGAAAAGCAGATCATTTAATTGAGGACAAACAGGTACTCATTTCTAAAGCACTTAATTCTAGAGGTGAAACCTTTCTTTAATACATGAGCTCCCAGCCATGAGGTAGGAGTTGCCTGTGTGTTATCATTCTGATTCCAAGGCCAGAAGCTATGATATTTAAATGTCTTTGTTTATTTTGGACTCTAGGAAGGAGACTGGGGTGGGTGGGGTCCTGTAAACAACATATTTTTGGTCTGATAAGGATTTATATAGACTCACATTTCTCTAGCCCTTCTTCACTGTGTGTATTAAGATTTAAGTGAATTAGAAGAGCTATTATTTAAATTCTTCCTAAGGCAGGAAAACCAACAGAGCATCTGCAGTCCTAACCATCAGGATGAACAATCAATTTAACAGTTGAGGGGAGAACGGGAAAGACAGAGTCATGATTTACTGCTCTGTTTACACCACGACTTTACTGCTTTTCCTGAGAAGTCAGCACTGTGAGCTGGTACCACGGAGCCACAGCCATTCCCACGTCAAGCCTGACTTCCTGTCTTTTGCTGTAAACACACTGCCATCATTCTCATCTAAGATGTGGGGCACAGTCCTGATTTCTTGTAATGGCATCATTTCAAAAACCAATTAATTCGATTAACTCAGTGCAGTTTAATTTCTCTCTTTGTGTAAGAACTTCAAACCAGACCAGCTTCCTCATTGGAGCCTCAGGAAACAGTCACTATTTCTCTGTACACCTTCAGGTTCCTGGAGAGCAATGGGGAAGGAGCTACAGGTTTGCAATCACCCACTTGAAAGCCTAGAACTAGAATCCATGTTTTTCTGTACCTGACTGAGGCACATGTGTCAGATCCCAGCTGACACGCGAAGCAGCCACGACTGCCAGCTTCCTCCCCAAGCCTCCAGCTCTTGTCCTAGCTGCACGTCCCACTGCCTACTCCCAGCACAGAGAACTTGCAGATCTGCTTCATTTTCATGACTACACGTTGAGTTCCAGAACCTTCCAGACCCTCTGCAAACCTACAAATGCAGGCCTGCTGGGGAACATGTACGGGAAAACAACTGCGAGTGACAGAAACACGTCATCACCATGTGCCCCAGCTCCCCACTGGAATGGCATCTCTCCCATCTGATAACGACACCCTGGGGACCCCCAGATGTACCCCGCCCTGGAGCAGAGAACAAGGGGCTCTTACCTTGCATGGTGGCTTTAGTTGGTTCCAAGAACAGGGGGATGAACAGGAGTTAGATGAGGTAGACAAAGGAGAGTCCGTTGTACCGGAAGGCGCAGGCTGTGGGGAGAGAAGAGGGCATTAGTGATGGTGATGGTGGCCTCTGGCATCAAGGAGTCTGGTGGCCATGTGGCCCCAGCGCGTCTTCTGTTAGGAAGAAAACACAGCCGCATCCATCTATGCCCATCATCACGTGCAGCATGGTGCGAGTTGGGGAATGACAGTGCACGGTCCCTGCTCCCATCACCTAACCAGGAGGCAGCACCAGCACCCCTGGAAGGAGGCGCGAAATCCATCACAGATGAAAAGTGCTGCAAAGACGCGGGGCAATGGACTGTGAGCACGTGAGGTGTTCAGGGGAGGCTGTGGGTGGAAGGACAGGTGAGACTGAAGGGAAAGATGAGAGGAAAAAAGGCTTTGTCAAAAGCTCTGCGGCCGGGCTCAACCCGTTATCTCAGGCACCTTGTCTGACAAGACAGGCTCCCAGGCTCAAGGCCCCACTCACTTGCTGGTCCGTTGAAGAGATTCACAGGATGGAGAAGCGTGGGGACGAACGTTCATCAGAGAGAATGTGGAGCTGACATAACTAGTCCCTGACCATGAGGAAAAGAAGACATTTCAGACAGATTACTCTGGAGACATGTGCCCAGGACACATGATGTGAGTTCACGTCAGTGTCAGCTCACACCAGCACCGCCCCGCGTGCATTACCTCTTACTCTTACCACCCTCCTTGCACGGATTCTGTTTTTATTCTCTCTACACATGACAAAGCAACAGAAGTAGGAAGCACAGCCAGCTGAGGATGGCGCTTCTGCATCTCCACCAGGAAATCTGGCAGCCTCCACTCCACATCCTCACCTCATCCAAACCTGAGGATGCAGGTTTCCTCACTTATCCCCAGGAAACCACTGGGGGCTCAGGGGGCCAAAACATTCCTTCCACAGGATGCTTGTCACTGTTTTGGTTTGATATAACCTCGTTCTGTAAGGTATCAAATCATTCACACTGAAAATGTGTACACTGAGGACATTCCCAAACACTAACACTGAAGAGGGAGAAATGAGCCCAATCCTGGGTTCTCAGGGCAGAGTCTTTAGTTCCCATTATTTATCACAAAGTCCCAAATGCTTAAGGAGAGGCAGGGACGACCCAGGGGGGTAGTCAGTTGAGTCGCTCAGTTGTGTCCAACTCTTTGCGACCCCATGGACTGTAGCATGCCAGGCTTCCCTGTCCATCACCAACTCCCAGAGCTTGATCAAACTCATGTCCATCGAGTTGGTGATGCCATCCAACCATCTTATCCTCTGTTGTCCCCTTCTCCTCCTACCTTCAATCTTTCCTGCTGCTGCTGCTGCTGCTGCTAAGTCACCCCAGTCGTGTCCGACTCTATGCGTCCCCATAGATGGCAGCCCACCAGGTTCCCCTGTCCCTGGGACTCTCCAGGCAAGAACACTGAGCTGGTTTGCCATTTCCTTCTCCAACGCATGAAAGTGAAAAGTGAAAGTGAAGTCGCTCAGTCATGTCCGACTCTTAGCGACCCCATGGACTGCAGCCCACCAGGCTTCTCTGTCCATGGGATTTTCCAGGCAAGAGTACTGGAGTGGGGTGCCATGGCCTTCTCCCAATCTTTCCTAGCATCAGGGTCTTTTCCTGTGAGCCAGTTCTTCGCATCAGGTGGCCAAAGTATCAGAGCTTCAACTTCAGCATCAGTCCTTCCAACGAATATTTAGGACTGATTTCCTTTAGGATTGACTGGTTGGATCTCCTTGCAGTCCAAGGGACTCTCAAGAGTTTTCCCTAACACAACAGTTCAAAAGTGTCAATTCTCTGGAACTCAGCTTTCTTTATGGTCCAACTCTCACATCCGTACATATGTGATCCCCTGCTCCCATGAATGGGCTGGACCTGGGGCTCCAAGTGACCAGAGACAGTGAAAGTACCAGGATCCCTCTTAGGGGCTTCTATCTTGGGTACCCCTGGTCCCTGAGGGGAGTCAGCCGCTGGGCTGCAAGTTGTCCCAAGGAAAGGGCCCAAAGGAAGGAGCCAAGGTCTCCAGCCAGCAGCCAGCCTGCACCAGCAAAGGAGGAGATAGGTGAGCCTGGAAGAGGGCCTCACAGGCTGCACCCTGACCAACCTTGACTGCACCCTGACTGACTTTGACTGCAGCCCATGAGAGCCTGAGCTGGAGGCGCCAGCTGAACCCCTTCCTGGATTCCCCACTCCTAGAAACTCTGCAGCAGGGTTTGTTGCTTTAAGCTGCTAAATGTTTGGGTAATCTGTATGCAGCAACAGATGACTAATACCCAAACTTTCATTTTAAAAAAATCAAGCCACTTTATGGATTCCTGTCAATGTATGGCAAAACCAATACAATATTGTAATTAGCCTCCAATTAAAATAAATAAACTTATATTAAAAAAAATTAAAAAAAAATCAAGCCACTTCTAAAAATCCACCTTTGTTTATTTTTGTCTGAAATTATCCAGTTTGATTGATGACAGTGGCCTAACTGCTTAATTTTTTGCTTTATTTTATGTGTGATGTTGCCACTCAGGAGTCACCTGAGCTTATGGGCAAAATATGCCTTTGAACTTGTCAGCAAGGCACTCTCAAGCTAGAAAAGCCTCAGCAGGCAAACAGCAATGCTCTTACCCAGTGTGATGTTGTCATGGTCCACGACCTGGAGTCACGGAGCACACCCCGTGCCTTTGTAAAAAGCTATCAGATGCCAGTACCCACACCTCTCAGAGGCCATGCAGGCACCTGGACCCCAGTCCTCTGCCTCAGGGATTTACTGTGGACACTACAAGTTTTTACAACACAGATCAAGGTGTTCTAGGGAAAAAAATTCTTCACTCTAGCTAAAAATGCACTCTTTCCCACTATTTCTACTTGGTTTCAACCATCCAAAATTATATGGAAATTTCCCTCAAAGAATGACACCAGGAATTTTCCCCAAAAGAGACCTTGCCAGGCTTAGAGAGCTCACAATTAGAAATTGCACGATAACAAGTTATCAAGTAAAGAGCATTATCAACATTAGTACAGCCATTTGAACTGTAGACAACAGGACTGGTCTCATTAACAAATTTCATTTTCTAAAGGTAAAAACAGATAGACAGTTCAGGAAAACTCTCTGAGTAGAAGAAAATGTAGATGTGACTTTGGCAACTTAAGAGTTTAATCAGTATACAAAAAGAGAAAATCTCTTGCAAATGTGAAGTTTTTAAGATGGCCACATAACATTTATAAAAAATACTTGTGTTGCAACGCACGTGTACTAGTTTACAATGTATTATACGATCACAAAGAGATTTATGCACACTTTGACTTCCACAATAATTGAAGGTAATAATCTCAGACTATGTTACTAAAAATAAGTGCCCTCAGAGCTGAATTTTTAGCAAAAATGTGTCCTCTCTTCCTCAACACCCTTCAGCAAGGCCAAAGAGGCCCTCACCACAAATGGTCTGCAAGATGACTCAGCTTAAATGTTTAGAAACTCCATGTCAACTAAGTACATTCTAAATATCCTTACAGCCTCAAAATACTTTAAGTTGCTAGACTAGTAGATACACATTATTCAGAATAAGCAACTTCACTACCAAGAGACAAAACAGTGCTGTCAGGTCAGTGATTCTAGAACTTCTTTTTGTGTTTACACTTTCAGTATTTTTCCTTCTGTCCTCTGAAGCCACGGATGGCTTTTAAAAGGATGTCCTCCATTGTGCAAAAGCCTTTAAGTTTAATTAGGTCCCATTTGTTTATTTTTGATTTTATTTCCATTACTCTGGGAGGTGGGTCATAGAGAATCCTGCTATGATTTATGTCAGATAGTGTTTTGCCTATGTTTTCCTCTAGGAGCTTTATAGTTTCTGGTCTTACATTTAGACCTTTAATCCATTTTGAGTTTATTTTTGTGTATGGTGTTAGAAAGTGTTCTAGTTTATATCATTTCGCATCCTCTTACCATCAACCAAGCATTCAAAATCTGACTCAGGTGCAGCCTCAGCCGATATTCGCACCCTGCACTGATCTCTCAGGAGCCCAGACCCAGCTCATGTTTTCTAAGGAGGAAGAGAGGGTGGGTTGGGATAGCAAAGCAGAGAGAGGGTTAACATTTCAGCTTGACAAGGACCATTTCCTTCAGCTTCTACAAAGTTTGCAGTTCAGGAATATGGAACTCTCTAAAGTAGATGTTGTCCTTAAGTGAGCAAAAAAAGAAAAGCATAAACAATCTCTTCTCCACCAAAAATTTTTGTTTTATTCTTTAAGTACTGCATGCCTTTCAGAAGGCTCCACATCAGCCATTCATCAGTGCCTCCAGCAAGAATAGTGCAATTCTTGGGGAAAAAAGAAGCAATTAAAAGTGCTTTCAGACACACAGATACAGAGAACAAACTAGTGGCCCAGCAGGGAAAGGGGTGGGGGTAAAATAGGGGAAGGGGATGAAGAGGAAGAAACTGCTGGGTATAAAATCAGATACAAGGGTGTGATGCACAGCACAGGGAATACATTCAGCATGTGAAATTATCAGATGATATTGGATAGTCTATAAAAATACCGAATACTAAATAAAATACTAAAATACTAAAAAAAAATGTGCCTTACTAATGAGGTGTCAAATAATTGTGATTTTAACTTTAGGATTTCTAGTGTGAATGATTCTAATTTTCTTGACTACCTAAATTAGAAACCTCTAGAGTATGGTGTCTTTAAAAATAGTTTATGACTACACACTTGTAAGCAAATATTTATCTCTTTTCCTCTTTCCCACCTCTACCTCCAGAGAAAAGTGTGTGTGTGTGTGTGTGTGTGTGTGTGTGTGTGTATTTGGGAGAGGAGGCTATTTAGTCATTGAATCTTAAACAATCTCAGTGCATCCAAGCCCCTTTCTAAAACACCTGACCACATCCATACTAAATTTTTAAGCACCTAATTCACACTGGTTCTACATCACCTAATGATAGAAATAAGAGATGTTGAGATAGTTTAAATGTTCCTTTAACAGAATCTAGAATTATTTTCATAAAAATGCTAATAACACTAAGGCATTCAATAAAATAGGTATAAATAAGGGAATATTCCAATGTGATCACAAATTACTTGCCATCCGGTCCTATTTTGAGCCCAGACATGTCAGCACATCTTTTTATGATCATGGTAAATTAGGTTATTTCGAGTCTTTGGAATTATTTTTTAATCTTTAAAACAAGTTTAGATGATGATAGAGATGTCTGGTTTTGAGATTTTGTAATTCTGTATTCTCCATTTTCCAAGCTGATATAATGTCGGGTGGACTTTTTAGCCTCAGATGTAATCATTTCCCTGACTTTCAAAAGTCCAGCTAGAAAGATCCTGCAGAGGTTTAAGCCCAGTAAGCTGGATGCTCTGAGAGCCAGAAAACATCATGGAGACACATATCATGGGCTCGAGGCTGGCTGAAGAGGCTGACGCATCAGCAGAGAAGCCAGGGGTGATGGTTTTCAAATGCGGTTCTGTTTTTGTTGCTCCTTGGAAATGAAGCTGTGAAACATGACTTGGAAAAGCAGCAGGTCTCCCCATATCTTTGCTTCTGCCATCTGTGCTTGAAGGACCCAACTGGCCCCTCCAAGCAGCTCCACACTCCATGAAGGCCCAAAACAGCACTGTCCACAACCACATGCCTGACACAGTGAGCCCACTGGGAGGTCAAACCTCGGGGTCAAAGGCCAGTGTTACCCCACCAGGCAAGCCACCCAGGCCAGCCGAAGTGCAGGTTGACAGCAGGGAGACCTTGGACAGGCCATAAAGGAGGGAATGATGACATTAACTAGGATATTAGCACCACTGTGGTGGCAGTGGAGACAGTGCCTTGGCGCCCAGACCCCTTTGAGGCCTTGGGACAGAGGACTACTGACCATCTCCTTTTTGTGGGAAGAGGTGAGGACATCTAGTTCCCTGGCTACTTCATCCATGAAGAGCAGAGATATGCCAGGATGTTAAATCAATTCTCCAAACGTGGGGGACAGACGGCAGCGGGTTTTCTTATGGGATCGGCTTTGTGGATGACAGTTTTCCCACACTCGAGTCAGTATGTCACAGATTGAAATATAAAAGGGAGGTCCATTGTGAAATAATGGGGAAACTGTGAGACCTTTACATGTCACACGAAACTTGTCCTTGGTTTCCAGACTCCTGGGGAAGTGGGGGTACTATGATGGGAAATTTGATGAGCAAGCCTTATGTCCTAGGCAAGCTAAATAATCTAAATGGGAAAAGAATCTGAAAAAGAATAGATACATGTATATGTATAACTGAATCACTGTGCTGTACACCTGAAACTAACACAGCATTGTAAATCAACTCAGTTCAGTTCAGTCACTCAGTCATGTCCGACTCTTTGCGACCTCATGAACCACGGCATGCCAGGCTTCCTGTCCATCACCAACTCCCAGAGCTTGATCAAACTCGTGTCCATGGAGTCAGTGATGCCATCCAACCATCTCATCCTCCGTCATCCCCTTCCCCTCCTGCCTTCAATCATTTCCAGCATCAGGGTCTTTTCTAGTGTGTCAGTACTTCACATCACGTGGCCAAAGTACTGGAGCTTCAGCTTCACCATCAGTCTTTTCCAATGAATATTCAGGACTGATATCCTTTAGGATTGACTGGTTTGATATCCTTGCACTTCAAGGGACTCTCAGGAGTCCTCTCCAACACCACAGTTCAAAAGCATCAATCTTCAGGGCTCAGCTTTCTTTAGGGTCTAACTCTCACATCCATACATGACAACTGGAAAAACCATAGCTTTGACTATATGGCAAGTAATGCCTCTGTTTTTTAATATGCTGTCTAGTTTGGTCATAGCTTTTCTTCCAAGGAGCAAGCATCTTTTAATTTCATGTCTGCAGCTGCCATCTGCAGTGATTTTAGAGCCCCAGAAAATAAAGTCTGTCACTGTTTTCACTGTTTCCCCATCAATTTGCTGTGAAGTGATGGGACCGGATGCCATGACCTTAGTTATTTGAATGTTGAGTTTTAAACCAGCTTTTTCACTCTTCTCTTTCACTTTTATCAAGAGGCTCTTTAGTTCCTCTTCTCTTTCTGCCGTAAGGGTGGTATCGTCTACATATTGGAGGTTATTGATATTTCTCCTGGCATTCTTGATTTCAGCTTGTGCTTCTTCCAGCCTGGTATTTCACATGATGTACTCTGCATATAAGTTACATATGCAAGGTGACAATATACAGCCTTGACATACTGCTGTCCAAATTTGCAACCAGTCCATTGTTCCATGTCCAAAAATAACTATTCCTTCTTGACCTGATACAGTGGTCTGGCATTCCCCTCTCTTGAAGAATTTTCCACAGTTTGTTGTGACCACACAGTCAAAGGCTTTCACATAGTCAATGAAGCAGAAGTAGACCAAATACACTCCAATAAAATTAAATCAATTAAATTAAAATTCAGTTCAGTTCAGTCTCTCAGTCATGTCTGACTCTTTGCGATCCCATGAACAGCAGCACACTGGGCCTCCCTGTCCATCACCAACTCCCGGAGTTTACCCAAACTTGTGTCCATTGAGTTGGTGATGCCATCCAGCCATCTCATCCTCTGTCGTCCCCTTCTCTTCTTCCCCCAATCCCTCCCAGCATCAGGGTCTTTTCCAATGAGTCAACTCTTCGCATGAGGTGGCCAAAGTACTGGAGTTTCAGCGTCAGCATCAGTTCTTCCAATGAACACCCAGGACTGATCTCCTTTAGGATGGACTGGTTGGATCGCCTTGCAGTCCAAGGGACTCTCAAGAGTCTTCTCCAACACCACAGTTCAAAAGCATCGATTCTTTGGCACTCAGCTTTCTTCACAGTCCAACTCTCACATCCATGCATGACCACTGGAAAAACCACAGCCTTGACTAGAGGGACCTTTGTTGGCAAAGTAATGTCTCTGCTTTTCAATATGCTATCTAAGTTGGAAAAGGACATCTTTTTTGAGTGTTAGTTCTAGAAGATCTTGGAGGTCTTCATAGAACTGTTCAACTTCACCTTCTTCAGCATTACTTGGGCATAGGCTTGGATTACCATGATATTGAATGGTTTGCCTTGAAAATGAACAGAGATCATTCTGTCATTTTTAAGATTTCATCCAAGTACTGTATTTTTGAACTCTTTATTGACTGTGAGGGCTACTCCTTTTCTTCTAAGTGATTCCTGCCCACAGTAGTAGATATAATTATCGTCTGAGTTAAATTCTCCCGTTCCAGTCTATTTGAGCTTGCTGATTCCTAAAATGTCAACGTTCACTCTTGCCATCTCCTGTTTGACCGCTTCCAATTTGCCTTAATTCCTGGACTTAACATTCCAGGTTCCTATGTAGTATTGCTCTTTACAGCATTGGACCTTGCTTCCATCACCATTCACATCCACAGCTGGGTGTGTTGTTTTTGCTTTGGCTCTGTCTCTTCATTCTTTCTGGACTTATTTCTCCAGTGATCTCCAGTAGCATACTGGACATCTACCAACCTGGGAGGGCTCATCTTCCAGTGTCATATATTTTTGCCTTTTCATAGTGTTCATGGGGTTCTCAAGGCAAGAATACTGAAGTGGTTTGCCATTCCTTTCTCCAGTGGACTACGTTTTGTCAAAACTCTCCACCATGACCCGTGCATCTTGGGTGGCCCTACATGGCATGGCTCATAGTTTCATTGAGTTAGACAAGGCTGTGGTCCATGTGATTAGATTGGTTAGTTTTCTGTGATTGTGGCTTTCAGTCTGTCTGCCCCCGATGGAGAAGGATAAGAGGCTTATGGAACCTTCCTGATAGCATAGACTGAAGGGGAAACTGGGTCTTGTTCTGATGGGCAGGGCCATGCTCAGTAAATCTTTAATCAAATTTTCTTTTGATGGTGGAGCTGTGTTCCCTCCCTGCTATTTACCTGGGACCAAACTATGGTGGAGGTAATGAAGATAATGGTTACCTCTTTTCAACGATCCTATGCATGTACTGCTACACTCAGTGCCCCCAACCCTGCAGCAGGCCACCACCAATCCATGCCTCCACTGGAGACTCCTGGACATTCACAGGCAAGTCTGGCTCAGTCTCTTGTGGGTCACTGCTCCTTTATCCTGGGTCCTGGTACACAAGGTTCTGTTTGTGCACTCCAAGAGTCTATTTCCCAGCCCTGTATAAGTTCTGGCAGCTCTAAGCTGGGGTTAATGGTGACCTCCTCCCAAGAGGGGTTATGCCATACCCAAGTCTGCTGCACCCAGAGCCCCTGTCCCTGTGGCAGTCCGCTGCTGACCCGTAACTCCACAGGAGATGGTCAAACACAGTTCTGTCTCAGTCTCTGTGGGATCCCTGGATCCTGGTGCATACAAGGTTTGTTTGAGGCCCCTGAGCATCTCTGGTGAGAATGGGGTTTGATTGTAAATATGAATTCTCCCCTCCTACCATCCTGCTGAGGCTTCTCTTTTGCCCTTGGATGGGGGTATCGCCACTGTTAACTGACATCAATCTGTTTATTTATGAAATTGTCTTTCCCTCCTAGACATGAGAATAGAGATTTCCACCTGTTTTGCTCCTGGTTACAGCAGACTTCCAAAGAATATCAAACAGAGATGAGAAAGTGTTCCTAAGTGGACAGTGCAAAGAAATAGAGGAAAACAACAGAATGGGAAAGACTAGACATCTCTTCAAGAAAATTAGAGCTCCCAAGGGAACATTTCATACAAAGATGGGCACAATAAAGGACAAAAATCATTAGGTTTCTGTTAGGTGATAGACCTAACAGAGGAAGGAGATATTAAGAGGTAGTGGCAAGAATACACAGAAGAACTATACGAAAAAGATCTTCATGACCCAGATAACCATGATGGTGTGATCACTCACCTAGAACCAGACATTGTGAGTGCTAAGTCAAGTGGGCTTTAGGAAGCATCACTACGAACAAAGCTAGTAGAGATAATGGAATTCCACCTGAGCTATTTCAAATCCTAAAAGATGATGCTGTCAAAGTGCTGTACTCAGTATGCCAGCAAATATGGAGAACTCAGCAGTGGCCACAGGACTGGAAAATGTCAGTTTTCATTCCAATCCCAAAGAAAGGCAATGCCAAAGAATATTCAAAGTACCAAATAATTGTGTTCATTTCACATGCTAGCAAGGTAATGCTCAACATCTTTCAAGCTAGGCTTCAACAGTATGTGAACTGAGAACTTCCAGATATTCAAGCTGAATTTAGAAAAGGCAGAGGAACCAGAGATCAAATTGCGAACATCGTTGGATCATCAAAAAAGGAAGAGAATTCTAGACAATCATCTACTCTGTTTCACTGACTATGCTAAAGCCTTTGACTGTGTGGATCACAGAAAAGAGTGGGAAATTCTTAAAGAGATGGGAATGTCAGACCACCTTACCTGCCTCCTGAGAAATCTGTATGCTGGTCAAGAAGCAACAGTTAGAACTGGACGTGGAACAACAGACTGGTTCCAAATTGGGAAAGGAGTACGTCAAGGCTGTATATTGTTACCCTGCTTATTTAACTTATATGCAGGGTACTTCACGTGAAAAGTCAGGCTGGATGAAGCACAAGCTGGAATCAAGATGGCAGGGAAAAATATCAATAACCTCAGATATGCAGATGACATATCCTTATGAAAGGTTGTGGTTGAATGAAAAAAGACACCGGGATTCTTGGCCCCCAGAGGAGAAGAATTCAATCCGGGGCCAGAGATGAGGCTTGATGGCTCAGAGCTTTTGTGTAGTAGTTTTCTTCAAGTATAAAGGAGATAGAGAAAGCTTCTGACATAGGCATCAGAAGGGGGCAGAAGAGTACCCCCCTGCTAGTCTTTAGCTGGATGTTATATAGTCACTAGCAGTCTGTTAATGAAAGAAAGGAATGTCTTAAAACTCAGAACGGCACCAGGCCCCTCGCCCGTAAGATGCATTTTGGGATAATCTTGGCACCAGATGATTCATCCCGGGCCATAAAATGATTAACTTGAATCTTGAAGAAGGGCAGACCACCATTTACACAGATTAGGGGAACAATATCTGAATATAACATACTGGTTTGTCAAGTAGGTTCTGAGCCAAGAGGCGGAACCGACTTGAAGACAGAGTTTGGGGTAAATGCATAGTACATTAGCATAGCTTAAGATAAACATGTCCATAAGAGAAATGCATTGGTTATCTCTAGGTTTAAGAATAGTTAACTTCAGGTGAAACCAGGTGTCATTATGGCAATATAGTATTTTAAGAGAACCTCCTTTTAAATTTGTATAGAAAAGGAAAAAATATTGCTAGTTTGTTTCCTCCTGCCAGCTTAAGAGAGATAAAATGTCTGACACTTGCAGGCTATCTCCTCCGTTTGGAGACCACTGGCCTTCCTGCCTGTTACCCTCTCACTTATGGCAGAAAGCAAAGTTGAACTAAAGAGCCTCTCGATAAAGGTGAAAGAGGCGAATGAGAAAGCTGGCTTAAAACTCAACTTTCAAAAAATGAAGATCATGGCATCCAGTCCCATCACTTCACAGCAAATAGATGGGGAAACAACGAAAACAGTGAGAAACTGTATTTCCTTGGGCTCCAAAATCACTGCAGCCAAGAAATTTAAAGACGCTTGTTCCTTGGAAGAAAAGTTATGACCCACCTAGACAGAATGTTAAAAAGCAGAGACATTACTTTGCCAACAAAGGTCCCTTCTAGTCAAAACTACGGTTTTTCCAGTAGTCACGTATGGATGTGAGAGTTGGACTATAAAGAAGGGGGAACGCTGAAGAATTGAGGCTTTTGAACTGTGGTGTTGAAGAAGACTCTTGAGAGTCCCTTGGACTGCAAGGAGATCAAACCAGTCAGTCCTAAAGGAAATCAATCCTGAATATTTATTAGAAGGGCTGATGCTGAAGTTGAAGCTCCAATACTTTGGACACCTGATATGAAAGGCAGACTCACTGGAAAAGACTCTGATGCTGAGAAAGACAGAAGGTGGGAAAAGGGGACGACAGAGGACCAGATGGTTGGATGGCATCACTAACTCAATGGACATGAGTTTGAGCAAGCTATGGGAGATGATGAAAGACAGGGAAGTCTGGTCTGCTGCTGTCTATGGGGTCGCAAAGAGTCAGATATGACTGAGCAACTGAACACCACCACCAACAGTCCTAACACTTAGAGCACAACATCATCCATATGAAGCATTCAATAGATCTTTGAAGAAGAAATGAACTGAGGACCTTAAATTTCAGAGAGTACTATGCCAACCTCACCAGACGACTGCTGCTCAAGACTTCAACTTTTTCTTTGCAGTCAGCTCAACTAAGGGACCCTGCTTATACCCCAGAGCTATTCCCCTCAGCTCTTCCATCATCCTCCCAGCTTCCAGCAGCAGTCCCTCCTCTTACCCCCTTGTCACTAAAATCCAACACGAATAACTTTCTAATATCAAACACTAAAGAGATGGTGACTTTGCAAATATCTTAAACAAAATAACAGTACCTGATGGTCACAGTCACTACTCATCTTCCCCTAAGAAATAATTAGTGCAGACTTGGTGACCGTTTCCAACCCAGCCAACTGTTTGACAATTATCTACACAATTCACACTGCACCAGAGAAGAAGCAGAAAATTCCCCACCCCCCAAAATCTCCCAACAGAGACTCTCAGCTCTGAGAGGGCTAAACAGTCAGTGGTGTTTAGTTTCAACAAAAAGCCCCAGGCAGCAATGCACAAGAGACATTACCTGGATAATAGACTTTGTTTTACACCAGTTAGGTTTAGCACAATTTCTAGAAACTTGAGTTTAACTGGTATCCCTACAAGTGTTCCCAGAACTCTCTTAGTGAAAATTCCTTCATGAGAATTAGTGTAATGGGTTTCCAATTAAGTCTTTTCAAATGAAGTCTTTCAAAATTAAGCTACCATACATCTTCCAGATAACAGATAAAACCCACATACTTTACTGAGGTTTTCACCAAAATACTTGTACCTCAAGGTTCAAGAGCAACCGGTATCATTTTGGAGTTGGAAAACTCTACTTCCTTTTCAACAGTGGAAGAAATTTCCTAGAATTTCAGGATGTAAAGCTGGAAGTATTTCTTACAGAAATATTATGTAAATAAGACCACTTTACATTTGTATATTGATGTAACTTTAAAAATGCACAAGTCCTATCTATGTCTGTCTCAATATTGCATAGCATGTTCACTGAGCTGCCAGGAGCTACCACTCCACACGTAACATGGTTCCTAGAGGAAAATGTGTTAAATGCATCCAACAGCCATAAAACAGACAAAAGTTTGGAGTCTAGTGGTTCAAGAGGTGTAGGCCATGAATAACTGGCACATGTTAATCCAGTGGCGGCGTCACGCATGACCTTCCATGCACATGTGAGCCAGCACCATCTTGGGCATGGGCATGTTGCACCCCGCAGAGGACGCTAACAATGTGAGACGTGGCCTCAGTCAGTTTCTATGCTAAGCTGCCATTAGTGCCACCACAGGGCCTGTCATTAGCTTGAGCGCTTCTTATATACACACTACACATCAACCTTCACCTCAGACAATCTAGACTGGGACTTAATGAAGGTGGGGAACACACTGTCTCCAAATCAGAATTCGGTCAGGAAGAGGGTGGCCCTGGGGATTGGGGCAGGCCTGTCCCTACCTCCCACCCTGAGCCAGGCTGCTGCTGCCCTGCCGTGTTTGGAAGGAGCTGAGGAAAAGCCAGGTTTTAGCAGGAATCTCAGATGACTCCAGCGAGAGGCTGGTGAAATTCTAGGCCATGGAACAAACCAGAACCAAGACAAACTATACAGGAATCTTTCAAACATGATTCCACAACAAACAGAAGATGCACAGCACACAAATATATGAAAAACAAAACCTACAGACTATTTAGTTGGCTTAGAAAAATCCATCTTTGAAATACTCTGCCAACAGAAGCAAGAGTCACTTAGCCTGATATGTGATTCAGAGGCGTCTTGGGAGAAGTGCTATCCAAGGTGAGGTTCTGGAACTTGGCAGGATGATCAGCACAGGGAAATTGGAAATGGTGAGAGGCAAAGCCAAGGCCAGGACAGTCAGGGCATGTCTGCTACTGCTAATGAGTTTGGGTGTTTGGCTGGGGTGTTTGGCTGTAAAGCAAACAGGATGGAAGCAAAAGTAAGAATACAACAGAGGGTGAGGAACTGAGCAAGCAGGCACAGGAAGTCATCAAGGAGGGGCAGGACCTGCAGCCCAGGCAGAAGAGTGAGTCTGGAGCAGAAGGGACTCATCCCAATCATGTCAGGAAGCAATGACTGGTCAGCTGGCAACGCCAGAATCCACCTTCTCCTGGACAACCCAGAGTCCATCCCATCCTTGTTGAATATCAGGCAACGAAAAACATTAGGGACCTTTCCCCCCACCCCCCCGCCCCAGAAATGTTTCCTGGGCCATATTTAGTTTTTTTCCTAAGAAACCATTGCCACCAAGTTCTCGACACCACAACAGAATGTTCTTCAAGGGGCACAGAGTCAATCTCTACCACATCCAACACCTACGGACCCCAAGAGGATATCTGACACTCAAGTACTATCCCACCTTAGATCTTCCCATAACACCTATAACCAGATAGGTCTATTTTGCTTAACAAAGCAAATTCCTATAACAAAAAGAAAGAGTGGGATGGTGGTTGTGTGACAATTGGATTTTATTTTTTTGAGATCACTGATATCATGAATACAAATACCTGTTCAAACTTCTCAAGAGAAGGTGACTTTTCATAGCATCAGGCTACTAGTTACGCTTATAGAGGAAATTTACCCAACAGGATAAAGCTGTGAATGTGACAGGTTTCATTAAGGGTCCAGGACATATAGCTACACATTCACCTAAAACTGAATAAAATATTACTGATGTCACTTTTTCACACTGAAGATTTGAGAACTAATGTTTACTATTTAATTAGACAGCTACATTTCAAATGTTGGCCCAAGCAAGCCTAAAAGTTTAATTTTTGTTAAAATTCCTATTCTATTCCTAAACTGATGTACTCTGATAGAGAAAAGCAGTCTGTTTCCACACCTGGAGCAAGTCTTATCTGTAAACAATGGAAATTTTAGAGGACTTAGTTTTTCCTTAGGAGAAGGAGTGATGAGTAATAACAAAGACTGAGAACAGCTGATTTCATAGCATTTTTTACCATGACCCTAATACAAAACTTATGCCAAGTTTCATCATGAAAAAAATTTTGAGAGATACTCAAAAAAGCTTTGTTTACTCATCCAGTACTTCGCCCTCTCCAAGGATCATAAAATGAGAATCTAATCAGAAAAAGTCAAGAATACAAAGTGCAGTTTGGGGAAGCAGGAATGCGGACTTGCAGTTGATCTTTCCAGTTAGAAGGTGTTAATCTGGCACCATCTCAGAAATGACGGATGCCAATGGATTTCTCGTGGTGCTTAAACATGTCAGATAAAAAAGGACAAGTTAGGCAGGATAAGGAGAATAAAGGGGTCAGAGGTGATGCAGGAATTGGTGGCGGTGCTATTATTATATAATAAAGTCCTCCGAGAAGACAGGGATCTGAATTATGGGAGTCATCACTGTGGAGTTGATATTAAAAATATGACTGAGTGACGGTGCATCCAGAGAGACAGCAGAAAAAAGAAGACTGAGCTCCAGACACTCCCTGCTTAGAGGTCAATGTTTCCAAACATGGGTTTTATATTATGCAGGTATAGTGAGGGCAACAGGGCAGGAGATGACAGCCATAGAAGTGACTGGCCAATATGGGGAGAATCAATATCTAAACAATATCGAATCTTCCAATCCATGAACATGAATAGATTCCCTACTTAATTCCTGATTTTTTACCATCAGGCTTATGAAGTGTGTGACATACAGCTCTTACACACTTTCTTAAGACTTGCACCTAAGCATTTCATAGGTTCTTTTTTGTGCCAGTACAGAGAAATGGGATTCTGTACATTGATCTTATAGCCTGCGATCTTGCTAAACCACTTATTAGGTCTAGTGGGTTTCTTGTGGATTCCTTGGGATCGTCTCTGTATATAATTTATGTTTATTATCAGGTCATCTACAAAGGAAGATGGCTTTATTTTTTCCTTCTAATCTGTACACCACTTCTTTGTCTGGCCGTATTGCACTGGCTCGTGTTGGAAACAGTGATAAAAGGCAATGTATTAGCCTTGTTCCCAATTTTAGTGGAAAAGTATTCAGTCTTTTGCTATTAAGTATGATGTAAGCCATATGTTTCATGTAAGGTTATACCAGATTGAAGAAATTCCCTTACATTCTTGGTTTTCTCAAAATTTTTTTATCATGAATGCTGAATTTTTAAAAATGCTTTCATGCATCCGCAGAGTTTGTCATATACTTTTGGTTTTCTTATGGATTATGGTGGATTATACTGTGATTTTTAGATGTTGAATCACCCTTATATTCCTGGGATAAATATCATTTTATGATATATTATCATTTTTATATACTGCCAGATCCCATTCGGCAATATCTGTTATAGTTTTCATGTTTACACTCAGTTTCCTTTTCTTAACTTTGTCATAACAACACTGGTCTCATAAAAGGCCTTCTGTTACTTACATATATGTGGTCACATCTCTTACAAGGCTTTAGCACAGTTATTAACACAAACCTGAGGGTACATGAATGTTGTTAAGTAAGTCACTCAGTGAAGAGTCTGGCAAGAGGGTGTCTTTTCCTAGACTCTCTATTTCTTGTCCCTTTTCCTTACCTGAAAACTAAGAAGAGCAAATTCAGTTACCTAGAAAATCCCTTTCCAGATATAAATGTTTATGAAGCTAAATTTACAGAATTTCAGAAGTGTTAGCCAAGTGTGACAGGTATCATGCTCAATAAAATCTTTATGTCCTGATAAAATTAATCTGGCTTCTTTATGTAATATTTGGAGACTGTGATTTACTTAACGTTCACATTCCCTGTCACTTAGCAGAGCTCTTTCTGTAGGACTAATGTCATAGACCAGTAGATTTCAACCTTGGTGTGCCTCAGCCTCTTCTTAAAAAAAAAAAAAAAAAAAAAAATACTGATATCCTCGTCTTACCTCTCTAACCCAAACTAGATTCAGTAGATCTCAGGTTGTATCTGCTTAATTTTTAAGGTATCATGGTTGCAAACCATGGTTTGCTTTCTGCCTTCAGTTCACGTTGCTGCCACCAAGTACAGAGGCCTGCCCTTTGGGCAAGTTACACAATATTAGTTCCTCATCTGTAAAATCAGAACAGCTCCAAATGTTGTAAGCATTAAATGAGTCACATGTAAAATGCTCAGAATGTGGTAAGTACATATAAGTATTAACTATTACTGCTATTTTTAAAAATTATTATTGTCACTGCTAGGTTAGGTTAGCCCAAGCCATTTGTTTCCCATTTTTAAGTAGTTGCGTGCTGTGCTCAGTCACTCAGTTGTGTCTGACTCTTTGTGACCCCATGGACTGTAGCTCACCAGACTCCTCTGTCTGTGGGATTCTCCAGGTAAGACTACTGGAGTGGGTTGCCATTCCCTTCTCCAGGGGATCTTTTTGACCCAGGGATCGAACCAACATCTCCTGTGGCTCCTGCACTGGCAGGTGGACTCTTTATCACTGAACCACCTGGGAAGCCCATCTTATTAGAGTGTGTGTGGGGGGGTCCCCTTTAACATAGAAATAGATCAAAGACACATAAACTCTGTACCTGTTGAGCAAATATATGACCAAAATATTACCGTGAATTCAAGTAAACTGTATCTACTTATTTCAGCAGCATCTATATACAGTTAAGTCATTCTCTTTATTCAATACAAAGATAATGCTTGGCTTCCCTGTAGATTTTCAGACCCCTGTAACCAATCTGAGCCTGCTCCCCACTCCTCTTAAGGTTCTGAGTTCCACTGGTTGTGACCTACTGCTCCAGACATATCAAGCTGCCTTGGATTGTCTCAACACGCCACGCATCTTCCTGACTTCCTGCTCTCCTTACTGTACCATCTACCTTCAACACCCACCCGTATGCTTCTCTATTTAGAACACGGAGTCATGAATATGAACAAAATCCTCTTAACCCACTGGCCTGAGCTTTCCCTACAGTTTGTTAGTGAGGAATTGAAGGTGCCATCCAATCAAGTGCTCTGCTCACTAAAAGGAACAACAATGAACAGGTATGATTTTTTAAACAGGATAGAGGGAAGGTCAGGGAGAGAGAGCAGAGGGCAGGTGAATGAATGGAGGTCTGTGGGCCTCAGAAGCATCAGAATGCCAGCACGCATCCAGGAGGGCACACTGGCCAGGACCACAGGGCACTGATCAAGCCCAGAGAGACAGACCCAATGCCAGGCCCTGGCTCCACAATAACAGCTCACCCAAGTTATACTCCAGGGTCACTAGGCAAGCTCAGTGGGCATGGGAAAGAGCCACCTTGACAGGAGAGCCCAGGGTCAAGGGCCCACAGCACCCACCATATCCCCAAAAGCTATCTTGCGGAGGAGCAAGGAGAGAGCACAGACAGACGGAACCATTTTACCAAACTATGCTCAGGAGCTAATCAAACAAGTTTTTAAAAATCTGCTTGCTAGAATAATTTTACTTGATTAGGCTAAAATTATGGGGCTTCTCTTTTCATTCTTTCTGGTGATCCAGCAGGACAGAGGCTCATGTGAACAGCAAATAAAGAGAAAAACAAAGTTACACTTTTCCTTACCTGCCTGAGTGCAGTGTGATTTAAATTTTAGCAGTCCTCTATGACTCTTTTAACAGCAGCATAAATGTTAGTTGCCCTGTAATTGGTAGAATACAGTTTTATGTATCATGATTCACAGACTCAGTTATTCACAGCACCACCACTCCCTCCCCTGGCAAGCTGGGAGGGCTGTAACACAGGTGCTTGAATCAAAACAGCCAAGATGACACACAGCCTAAATTCTCCAACGAGTCAGCGTTGAGAGAGAAACGTGTCTTACTCGTCCTGAAGGAATAACAGTGAGACTTCAGGATTCCTACCCTCCCCCACTTTTCCTCCCCCGCCCCAACACAAGTAGAAAAGAGTTAGAAAAAAAGTACATTCTGGTTGACTTGATTTGGCTTTCAGTTTGAATAAGTTACCACAACTGTTCTTTCTTCCCCCGGCCTTGACAACCAATGCACTCATTTCTTTCAAATGATCTACTCAGCTTAGATTTAAAAGTTATTTTGTATAGAAGAGGAGTTTTTTTTCTTCACATGAGACTAAAAACCTGCAATAGTTCCATTTTCCTTCCTGATTTAAACATTTTATTTTAATGGAAAAAAATCTGTTTCTTTTTAAAAAACACATTCTTAAAGAATAGAATTATATTTACATAGAGACAAGAGGTTGGAGAAGGAAATGGCAACCTACTCCAGTGTTCTTGCCTGGAGAATCCCATGGACGGAGAAGGCTGGTAGGCTGCAGTCCATGGGGTCGCACAGAGTCGGACACGACTGAAGCGACTTGGCAGCAGCAGAGACAAGAGGGAGTTTCCTCACATAGTGTTAAAGGGATTAGAGAGAAGACAGCAAATTAGAGGGACCGCAGTGTGGAACTGCACGGGCAGAACTTCAGAGCCTTCAGATATCAAAAAGGTACTGAAAAAACCACAGGACTGGGTTTTCAGCTTGTGGACATTCAATGTAAGTTAATGAGTCAAGAGGACTTTAGAGGGCATTTCACTAGAATGGGTAAAAATAAATGGATAATATAGTGGAATGGATACCATAGGATACCAAGCATGACACAGGAAAATGGAAAAAAAAATTTTGATACAAACAGCAAGAGCAGTAAAGTACTAAAAGTGAGGGCTTCACTGGCTCAGATGGTAACAAAACTGCCTACAATGCGAGAAACTCAGGTTCATCCCTGGGTCAAGAAGATCCCCTGGAGAAGGGGATGGCAACCCACTCCAATATTCTTGCCTGGAGAATTCCATGGACAGAGGAGCCTGGTGGGCTACAGTGCGTGGGGTTGCAAAGAATCGCACACGACTGAGCGACTAACACACACGCTCCATTACACAAGGCTGCCACAGACTGCAGACGTCACGGAAGCTCTGTGGTCAAGGTAGGACTTGGGCTCCCCCTTGAGGGGAGGGAAGAACCTGACCAGACAAGGAAACAGCAGAACTTTACAAGGGCATGAGGACATAAACAACCGTGGGATTCAGGCTACAATGAACGGAGATCACAAGATTGGAACAGAAGTTATGATGGGATCATATGCACTGAACCTTAGGAAGGGCTCTGACAACACAACTGGAAAAGGATGATGTCCCTGGACACCTTCCTTTTCTCTGACTGTAGTTCATTCTGAGTCTGGATCGTCTAATCTTTGATTAGGTTAAAAAAAATTTGGCCCAAAACATTTTACAAGAGCTTAGAAGTTTGCTTATACCTCCAGTACAGAGGGAAAAAAAGATATTTTCTCTCCAGAAGAGACTTGCAGTGGGTTCATTAATTTTATCTTTTCATAGTTTGTACTTATAATATGGGATTAAACAGGTCTATAGCTCCCCACTGCCAATTTTCCCAGAGGAATTACCATTCCCAAATGTACACGATCACACCAAGAGAAAAAGAATGTGCTGACAAGGCACGCTACAGTGACTGTCAACTCCACAGGCATGGCACTGTGTATGGTGATCGGAGTGACAAAAGACTGCCAGTAATATGCAGTTAATACCAGGAACCAAATTTTTTCAAATAGTTTCATTTTTAGAACCTGCACCAGACTTAGGGTGTCCCTGTAACAAGGTCCCCTCACTGGCATTCCAATCTGCTTCCTCAGTGGGGGAGAAAGGAGTGGAGCTAAACCATGAGGACTGCTTGCAAGTTTACTGCAGACCCCCTTATGCCCCCATTACTCTGGGTACACCCATCAGGACTGCACACACTTCTGAGTTCAGGATAGGAAACGGTTAAGAAGAGCTGCCGGAGAATGCCAGTCCACGGAGTCACAGAAAGTCACAACCACCTCTAGCTTAATTCGACTCCTTCTTAGAAAGCTTTTTAAAATTTGCTGAAAGGCTCCTTGACTTTTCCTGGGAAACTTCTGGCCTATATTAAAAGCATGTTACATTAAGGAAAAATTTCCATACTTAGTCGAATGATGCATCCTATTTGAATTTGCTTTACCATGGCAAGGTGTTCTGTGAACAGTGGTGGTGCCAGTGGCACTGAATTGTAACCATTTCAGAGTCAGTCTAACAATTTTATAGTTTCTGATTATCACATCTCAGAAGGGAAGCTAGAATGACCCCCATAACTCCTAGGCACACACTCTAGCAGGTGTTCAAAGTGCGGGTGTGAGAGCCAGACAGACATGGAACATGCCACACACCACATGTGTGACCTTAGATAGGTTACCTGATCTGTATGCCTCAGTTTCCTCACTTTAAAATAATAGAAACTGTTTTATACAATTCATCTGAAGATGAAATAAGAAATGCAGCACTGTTTATAATAGCCAGGACATGGAAGCAACCTAGATGTCCATCAGCAGACGAATGGATAAGAAAGCTGTGGTACATAAACACTATGGAGAATTACTCAGCCATTAAAAAGAATACATTTGAATCAGTTCTAATGAGGTGGATGAAACTGGAGCCTATTATACAGAGTGAAGTAAGCCAGAAAGAAAAACACCAATACAGTATACTAACGCATATATATGGAATTTAGAAAGATGGTAACAATAACCCTGTGTACGAGACAGCAAAAGAGACACTGATGTATAGATCAGTCTTATGGACTCTGTGGGAGAGGGAGAGGGTGGGAAGATTTGGGAGAATGGCATTGAAACATGTATAATATCATGTATGAAACGAGTCACCCGTCCAGGTTCGATGCACGATACTGGATGCTTGGGGCTGGTGCACTGGGACGACCCAGAGGGATGGTATGGGGAGGGAGGAGGGAGGAGGGTTCAGGATGGGGAACCTGTGGCGGATTCATTTCGATATTTGGCAAAACTAATGCAATATTGTAAAGTTTAAAAATAAAATAAAATTTAAAAAAAAAAGAAAAAGAAATATAAAGCACATCACATAGTTCCTGACACAAAGTGCATTCTCTAAAATCAACCTGTTAGTGTCTTATTCTGACATTTCTATCTTTTCTAAAAGCCTGTCTTAATTATTTTATTCCAGCTTCAGCTAAATCATATTTTTTCCCAATTCGGATCATCTACTCATATCAGTTCAGTTCAGTCACTCAGTCCTGTCCGACTCTTTGAGACCCCACAGACTGTAGCATGCCAGGCCTCCCTGTCCATCACCAACTCCTGGAGTTTACTCAAACTCATCTCCATTGAGCCAGTGATGCCATCCAACCATCTCATCCTCTGTCATCCCCTTCTTCTCTCGCCTTCAATCTTTCCCAGAATCAGGGTCTTTTCAAATGAGTAACAACTTCGCATCAGGTGGCCAAAGTATTAGAGTTTCAGCTTCAACATCAGTCCATCCAATGAACATTCAGGATTGATTTCCTTTAGGATGGATTGGTTGGATATCTCTGAACTTCAAGGGACTTTCAAGAGTCTTCTCCAATATCACAGCTCAAAAGCATCAATTCTTCTGCACTCAGCTTTCTTTATAGTTCAACTCTCACATCTATACATGACCACTGGAAAAACCATAGCCTTGACTAGACGGAACTTTGTTGTCAAGTAATGTCTCTGCTTTTTAATATGCTGTCGAGGTTGGTCATAACTTTTCTTCCAAGGAGTACACATTTTTAATTTCATGGCTGCAGTCACCATCTGCAGTGATTTTGGAGCTCCAAAAATAAAGTCTGACACTGTTTCCACTGTTTCCCCATCTATTTGCCATGAAGTGATGAGATGAGATGCCATGATCTTAGTTTTCTGAATATTGAGCTTTAAGCCAACTTTTTCACTCTCCTCTTTCACTTTCATCAAGAAGCTCTTTAGTTCGTATTTGCTTTCTGCCATAAGGATGGTGTCATCTGCATATCTGAGGTTATTGATATTTGTCCTGGCAATCTTGATTCCAGCTTGTGCTTCCTTCAGCCCAGCATTTCTCATGATGTACTCTGCATATAAGTTAAATAAGCAGGGTGACAATATACAGCCTTGACTTAGTCCTTTCCCTATTTGGAACCAGTCTATTGTTCCATGTACAGTTCTAACTGCTGCTTCCTGACCTGCATACAGATTTCTCAAGAGGCAGGTCAGGTGGTCTGGTATTCCCATCTCTTTCAGAATTTCCCACAGTTTGAAGTGATCCACACAGTCAAAGACTTTGGCATAGTTAATAAAGCAGAAATATATGTTTGTTTGTTTGTTTTTTCTGGAACTGTCTTGCTTTTTCGATAATCCAATGGATATTGGCAATTTGATCTCTGGTTCCTCTGCCTTTTCTAAAACCAGCTTGAACATCTGGAAGTTCATGGTTCACGTATTGCTGAAGCCTGGCATGGAGAATTTTGAGCATTACTTTACTAGCGTGTGAAATGAGTGCAACTGTGTGGTAGTTTGAGCATTCTCTGGCATTGCCTTTCTTTGGCATTTCTTTCTTTCTTGTTCTGCCCATCAAAACAAGACCCAGTTTCCCCCTCAGTCAGTCTTTCCCATCATGAAGCTTCAATAAGCCTCATATACTTCTCCAACAGAGAGCAGACAGACTGAAAGCCACAATCACAGAAAACTAACCAACCTAATCACATGGAACACAGCCTTGTCTAACTCAATGAAACTATGAGCCATGCCACGTAGGGCCACCCAAGATGCATGGCTCATGGTGGAGAATTCTGATAAATCATGGTCCACTGGAGATGTGAATGGCAAACCACTTCAGAACTCTTGCCTTGAGAACCCCATGAACAGTATGAAAAGGCAAAAAGATAGGACACTGAAAGATGAACTCCCCAGGTTTGTAGGTGCTCAATATGCTACTGGAGATCAATGGAGAAATAAGTCCAGAAAGAATGAAGAGATGGAGCCAAAGCAAAAACAATACCCAGCTGTGGATGTGACTGGTGATGGAAGTAAAGTCCAATGCTGTAAAGAGCAATACTACATAGGAACCTGGAATGTTAAGTCTCTGAATCAAGGCAAATTGGAAGTGGCCAAACAGGAGATGGCAAGAGTGAACATCAACATTTTAGGAATCAGTGAACTAAAACGGACTGGAGTGGGTGAATTTAACTCAGGTGATCATTATATCTACTACCGTGGGCAAGAATCCCTTTGGAAGAAATGGAGTAGCCATCACAGTCAACAAAAGAGTCTGAAATGCAGTACTTAGATGCAATCTCAAAAACGACAGAATGATCTCTGTTCGTTTCCATGGCAAACCATTCAGTATCACAGTAATCCAAGTCTATGCCCTGACCAGGAATACTGAAGAAGCTGAAGTTGAATGGTTCTATGAAGACCTCCAAGACCTTCTAGAACTAATACCCAAAAAAGATGTCCTTTTCATTATAGGGGACTGCAATGCAAAAGTAGGAAGTCAAGAAATACCTGGAGTAATGGGCAAATTTGGCCTTGGGAGTGCAGAATGAAGCAGGGCAAAGGCTAATAGAGGTTTGCCAAGAAATGCACTGGTCGTAACAAACACCCTCTTTCAACAACACAAGAGAAGACTCTACACATGGACATCACCAGATGGTCAATACTGAAATCAGACTGATTATATTCTTTGCAGTCAAAGTTGGAGACTTTGCAAAGGGCTGTAAAGAGTCAGACACCATTGAAGTGACTTAGTGTGCACATATCAATAGTGTATGTATGTATGTATATATATATATACATATTGATATATATATATATATCAATCTCAATCTCCCAATTGATCCCACCACTCCCCTATCCCCCTTGTGTTCTTTATGTCTGTGTCTCTAGTTCTCTGTGTCTCCAGTTATAAGAACAAAGTCTGCAGTTTGATTATTGGGATCTGTCTTTCTGGACAACTTCCTAACTGAAGACCCAATTTTTCTACCTGTAAAAAGGAATACTGTATTGAAAGGTCAGGATCAAATGCAAAAAAAAAAAAAATAAAATAAAAAGGGTTTGAATGCACTTAGGCAAATTGCACCCAGGTAGGCAATTGATCCATAGACTTGGCTTTTGCTGGATTTTCTGAGTAGACATCCTCTAACATTTGGTCTCAGATCTACTCCTTCAGAGAATCTATCTTCCTTTCAACCCTCTAGATATTTTACTTTTAATATTTCAACCATTATGAATGATGCAATCCCCTAAATAAACAAGCATCAGGACTTGTTAGCTCTTTCAATGGTTTTAGTAATATAAGAGCATTAAGTATATGACCTCAGCTTTGAAACAAAAATAGGTTTCATCTGAATTTTCTGTATTAATACACTCCTAACAACCACGATGAAGAATTAACTTTTCTGTGCAGTTCACTTTGAAAATAGGTAGCATTATACATGTTTCAATGCCGTTCTCCCAAATCATCCCACCCTCTCCTTCTCCCACAAAGTCCAAAAGACTGTTCTATACATTGCTTGGGGCTGGTGCGCTGGGACAACCCAGAGGGATGGTACAGAGAGGGAGGAGGGAGGAGGGAGGAGGGTTCAGGATGGGGAACACGTGTATACCTGTGGTGGATTCATGTTGATATACGGCAAAACCAATACAATATCGTAAAGTTAAAAAATAAAATAAAAGGAAAGGAAAAAAATATAATAAAAAAAAAGAAAATAGGCAGCATTGTCCACATCTAGCAGTGAAAGTAGAGGAATGACTAATCCTTAGGAAAACTATATCCCTTTGCTTTCTACATAATTTTTACAATTTTTATTTATTTATTTATTTATTTTTGACTGCGCTGGGTCTTCATTGCTGTCAATCTTCCTGACTTCTAATTCTTCAATTCCCTGGACTCAAAGAAAAGAGATATTCACCATCTATTTTAGTGTCTGTGCTAAGTCGTTTCAGTCATGTCTGACTCTTTGCGACCCCATGGACTGTAGACCACCAGGCTCCTCCGTCCATGAGTTTCTCCAGGCAAGAATATTGGAGTGGGCTGCCATTTCCTTCTCCAATTTTAGTGATTAGTTAACATCAATTTTCTTTTCTATTTAAACAGTTTATTTTCATAGATCGTATTTCTAGCTATTCATGATTCCTTATACAATTAAAATGGCATGTGCCTTCTATTCATATAGTCAGTTTCTGATGAGTATTCTAAGTACAGCAAGACAAATCACACATTTAGAGCAACTAACGATGTCCAGTGATCTTTTTAAAAAATCGTGAGCATCATTTTGAGTAGAGAAGAGATGGGGTGAGGGAAAGACTCTTACAGGTTGTAGTTAATGAATCAGCAAGTACCAAAAGGTGTGAGAAATAACAAAAGATGACCTGCCACTTTCACTTATCAGTTCAGTCGCTCAATCGTGTCTGACTCTTTGTGACTCCATGAATCGCAGCACGCCTGAGCTCCCTGCCCATCACCAACTCCCGGAGTTCACTCAGACTCAGGTCCATTGAGTCAGTGATGCCATCCAGCCATCTCATCCTCTGTCGTCCCCTTCTCCTCCTGCCCCCAATCCCTCCCAGCATCAGGGTCTTTTCCAGTGAGTCAACTCTTCGCATGAGGTGGCCAAAGTACTGGAGTTTCAGCTTTAGCATCATCCCTTCCAAAGAAATTTCAGGGCTGATCTCCTTCATTTATAAGAGAACACAAATATTTACCAGCAAAAACAATTTCCATCTTGATTATAATATCATCTAGAAAACCAAACACATTTTGGTCAGGCAGTTTAAGAGCTTCCGGATTCTGTGCCTTTAGAACACATACTACTAACCTGATGACAGAATTCCCATGTCCAGTAGGAGCTGCCAGACCCCTATGGCCATAGATCTGCACTGGACGAAAGGACAGTGTTCTAGAAGCTGGTCTACCAGTTCTGACCCAGTGCAGCTTCTCCTAGACAAAAGCAAAGCCATTCACAATAAGACATGGTTGCCACCCATTTGCCAAAAAAAAAAAAAAAAAAAAGGAAAGAAAGAAATTTAATACCATCCATTTTATGTGCTTTTTAGACAAGCAACTCAAGAATAAATGACATGCACTTCTTATTCATGTTTCAGATTTCAGCTCAAATATCACTTCCTTACAGAAGCTTAGAAACATATCCTCTTACACTTTTTCTTTACATCACCTAACATATAACAATATCCCATCTTTCCAGATGAATAATACTTGCTTTCTTCCCTTGAGAATAATTTTCAGGAGAACAGGGACTATGTACATGTAACTCATGACTAAACCCCAACATTAGAACAGTCCAAGCACACAGCAAGTTCTCTGAATACATACATTTGAATAAATTAAGGAATAAATTTAGCAGTCCTTTACTGAAAGACAATGTTTCTGCCTTGATAAGACAAGTGGTGATCAACTTTGTTGCAGCCATTTACACATTTTTATCTCCTCTTTTTGAGAACAAAATAATTCCAAGATTAGACCAAGTTACACCATTGTGAGGGGTAAAATGTTTTGTTTTCTACTTTTCAAACAGAAATTAAGCCTAATATCTGTCTCAAAGAACAATAAATTTGAATGTTAATATGGTCTAAGCAATTCACCAAGCAGCCTGGATCATAAACCCACAAACCTGGATGACAGATTATGCTAACCACCTGAACAAATACTTTCTGTAATCCATTGTAAAATACACAGCTGAATTCAAAGAATGCCCCAATCTGGGTATTACAAGCAGTATTTTCATGCCTACTTTTCCATCTTTAATCAGCCTCAGATGAAAAACCAAATGAAGAAAACTTTCTGAAATAAGGTTCTTCAATTTACAGAAATTTCATTGAAACCCACTCTCCCATATGAAAAAAGTCACACCAAAATGATTTTTTTAACACATGTATCATGTAAAAGACTATCTTTCTCCTATATTTTTTATTTAAGGACCAAAAGATGCCAAGATTTATTTGTATTTTTAGAACAGAAATACAAATTTATGTCTGGAATAATCACAAATACCTAGAAATCACCCAGTAACCAACAAAATGAAGAAATTCCATGAAATGCTTTATCTTCATGGATGATGGAAAAATAAGGTAGTAAACATTTCTGCTGAGATATCTGAACAACTATTCTAGCTTTAGTTAAAATATTACTTTCTTGGGTCAAGATTTAAAAGATACTCTGAGGTCATTAAGGCAATTCTAAGTTGTACCAACTGTACAATTCCAGTTGCAGGTTAGCAGTAAGACAAAAGAAAGATTAAGAGTCAAATAAATGGATTTTTTTGGAAACAACACAAGAAAACAGATTGCAACAGAACGGGCAACTAGACCAAACTGTCAATATTAACTTCTAATTCTATGGATGACTTTCATTAGCAAATGCTCAAAGTGTCAATCCCTCACACCTCCATCAATTAGCCAGCATCTTTGGGCTTGTAAAGCACTTTTATCATCTTAATCCTCATTCTCAGAACAATACATACAGCTCCTCTCCCTGTTCTGTGTCTGACACCACCTGGAATGTGGCAGGATACAACAAAACGTTTACTAAACAGACTAAACTTTCAAATTGCAAACGGTGACTAGACAGATGCACTGGCTGGTTTCTTCATGGGTGATCAGGAAGACGTTTCTCAGAACAGGACTTCCCATGTTTGTGTTGAGTGGGAATTACCTGGGGGGCCTTGTTAATATGATTCTGGTACAGCCTCAGAGCACTCACTTCTAATGGGCTGCCAGATGAGGCCAGTAACCCAGCCCTACCTTCTCAATGGGAAAGACTCGTGCTGTCTCGGGGGCAGGGAGGAGAGCAGGGTGGGCAGGACTGAGTCGATTTCCTAAAACACGGTAAAGCCATGACTGCTGTCATGTGTAGTTATTACTTAGTAATCAAGCTCCCGCTCTCAGAGTAAGCTACTGTTTCAGTTGTGCAAGATCTCTTTCTACCTCCACCTGCAATTTATCATACTGTGTTTCAAATTGCTTTTGACAATCCATTTGCACCAGGCAAAACATCATTGGGATAAAGATAAACACTGTCACTAATACCACCAATTCACCGACTCAATGGACACGAGTTTGGGCAAACCCTGGGAGATAGTGAAGGACAGGGAAGGCTGATGTGCTGCTGTCCACAGGGCCGCAAAGAGTCAGACACAACTTGGCAACTAAACAACAATACCACCAAAGCAAAGAAAATGAGGTGAGCGGCCACTGCTGTTAACCAACAACCTCCTTGACTTGTGGACCAGGTCAGCAACAATCCACTTTAAATCCCCGAACCTACAGGACTGAGAGGAGGGTGGTGGAGAAATCAGAGATGCCTGGAAGGGAGGAGTGTGAACATCCACAGCAGTTCTTACTCCCCACATATCTTCAGTCTTGTACTGAATCCAGAAGCTGTTCTAAGTACACGGGGATCTCACCAGTGCCCCAATGCTATATACAAACATTATGATACAGAGGTGATGGCTCCAAGGCCAGTATGATTGCCACAGCAAAACGTGAATTTTACTAATCTCTGAAGTTGAACACTTGGCTTTTCTTGGCCTCCTTCTGTCTCCAGTTACAGTTTTAGTAATCAGTTCATAGCAGTACAGACAGACCCTCATCTCATTCAATGGGACAGTGGTACTTAGAGACTTACATGAAGGCTCAAACAAGTAGTATGATTTTTCACATAGTACCAAATGAATGGAAAACATATCAAAATTGTGAAAGTAATTCTCATGTGATACTCAATTTACTACCAGACAAATGAAAATGACCCAGCCTAGGCTATCATGTTGGCCCTTTGTCTCTAAACCCAGAGCATTAATCAGTCCTTAGACTATAAACCCACGCTGTTGCCACATTCTACTCCTGGTAAACCCAAAGTATGCTCTTTCTTGGACAGATGGTTCTTTTCCATGAATCTGATTAATGGACATCTTCCAATTGTTTTTCAGTCTATATCAATCAGCAACAAAACTGAGAGCAAGGACCAGTCCAACACACAGCCTTATATAGGAGCAAAAAATAATCCTATCAGTCTGCTCACAACTAGGCCCAAAGACTGACACAGGTAGACCTCGTTTTATTGCCCTTTCCTTTGCTGTACTTCACAGACAGTATGTTTACCAACTGAAGGTTTGTGGCAAGCTGAATGCAGCAAGTCTATCAGTGCCATTTTTCCAATGGCATTTGCTCACTTTGTGTCTCTGTTTTTGGTACTTCTCACAACATTTCAAGCCCTTCACTAACAAAAAGATGATGACTTGCTGAAGACTCAGACTCATGAAGACCCTGACGCTGGGAAAGACTGAAGGTGGGAGGAGAAGGGGACGACAGAGGATGAGATGGCTGGATGGCATCACCGACTCAATGGGCATGAGTTGGAGTACACTCTGGGAGTTGGCGATGGACAGGGAAGCCTGGCGTGCTGTAGTCCCTGGGGTCGCAGCGTCGGACACGACAGAGTGAACTGAACTGCACTGATATTGTTTTTACACATAATGCAATTGCACACTTGATAGACTACAGTGAAGTAACTGTTACATGCACTGGGAAACACAATAATCCATGTGACTCACTTTATTGGGCTACTCATTGCACTGGGGTGGTCTGGAACCAAACCCACAGTATCTCTGAGGTATGCTTGTACAGGCAGTTTTAGCTTTTAAGGAAAAAAAATGTAGACTTATCTAAAGTTGATACCATCACCTATTAAAGAACAAAAAAGAGAGAGAGATTCTACATGAAGTAATGCAACTATCACCACAGCCCCCATCCCAGCCTGTTGCAACTACGTGACCTGGGCCCTAAGCTAGTGGTTTTCAGACTTAGGGGCTTCAATTCCTTATGGGAGGAAGTGGGTGGAGGTGATCTTGGAGCTTTTTAAAGAGATGCACATGTCCATGTACACAAAAGCATTGTTTCTCAACATAATAAATCATGTCTAACCTAAGTGGAAGGCGTCAAAATCTACATAAATACTAGTAAAATTAATTAGACATGGGATTATAAAGTGTTAATTCATTGTAGTTCTCTCATCTCCACTACGGAGTTGCTCAGTGGTGTCTAAGATTACAGATTCTGCCAAGTTTTTGATTAGAAACAAGTTGTCAGCCTGGGACAGTTACTGATGGGGATAGGAGATGAAGACATCATCTAGGGTGTGAAAATCCCCTAGATCTTCCTGTAGATAGAAGTCACATGAAAGTGAAAGTGCAAGTCGCTCAGTTGTGTCTGACTCTTTGTGACCCCATGGACTAGACAATCTAAGGAGTTCCGCAGGCCAGAATACTGGAGTGGGTAGCCTTTCCCTTCTCCAGGCGGTCTTCCCAACCCAGGGATTGAACCCGGGTCTCCCGCATCGCAGGCGGATTCTTTACCAGCTGAGCCACAATAGGTATGTGTAATAATTAAAAATTCATCCAGCTGTACCCTTAGATTTGTGCATTTTACTGTATGTAAACTATGCCTCAACAGAAAAGGGGAGGTCTTCTTACTCAAATAGGTTAGGAAGCACTATCCGTCCAAATCTAGGCCATGATGAAATTTTTCCCATCTGTGGCAAATGGAAAAAAAAGAAAACACCATAAGGAGATGGTGACAAAACTAAATTTAGTTCACTCAAAGAAACGTCTTTATTCTGAGAATCTTTCCTACTTTTTTTTGCACCATTTTTTCTGAATATTCTTTCCTATATTTCATGGTACTGTAGTCTCAATTCTGAAAAAACAAACAATGATAATAAATGATAGTGGTTCTTTGTTTATTTTTGTAGTTTTAGTATTGTTTGCTGGGGTTTAATACCTTTACTTGGAAAAATATTCATAAAAAGCTGGCCATTCAGGTTTGTTATTTCTCAAAATGGCTCCATGAAATGAAGACATGTGTCCTGAACTTTTTTTGTGACCATCTTCTTGGTCCAGATGTACTTTAAGCTGACCATACGCCCATCCATTGACTCTAACACCTCCACCCTTATTCGCCTGCCAAGGCAGAGAAGCGCCATCCCTACGCCCACCTGGCCCTCCCCCGCCCCCTGCAGCTCCTGAAGGGGCAGCTCACTCCCACCTGGAGAGCCAGAGAAGTGGCCCTCTTCCCCAGGGACCTCCAAAGGGTCCTTACAGAGCTCTGATAGAAGGGACCTGTATTTACAGAAGGCCCAACGCAGCACACACCCAAAAAAATCATTATAAAACATCACGTCTTGGAGGAAGCAGAGTGGAGACTCTCAGGAGCCTGTGCACACCTGCAGCTGAGCATTCCTCACCTGACCTTCAGACCAGGAGTCCAGCTGTCCAACACTCGGCTCCTTAAATTAAGAGAAAAGTCACAGCCAATCTCACAAGCAGACACTTCAAAGTGACTCATTTAAAAAGACCCTGATGCTGGGAAAGACTGAAGGCATGAGGAGAAGGGGGTGACAGAGGATTATATGGTTGGATGGCATCACCGACTCTATGGACAAGAGTTTGAGTAGACTCTGGGAGTTGGTGATGGACAGGGAGGCCTGGCGTGCTGCAGTCTGATGCAGCCCATGGTGTCACAAAGAGGTGCACACGACTGAGCGACTGAACTGAAGGTCCCAGAGCTGGAAATTTATACAGCCAGGGCTGGAGGAAAATTTTGACTGATTCCAAAGTCACCACTCTACTGTAACATGGTGCGTGTTACTAAATAATAAATGTGTTTGTACCGTGGGCTAGAGAGTGTACTGATTATTTTACATGTAACATACTGCTTAACTTTGGAAAAACTCTGAGGTATTATTAATCTCATTTTGCAGATGATAAAGTTAGACTTGAAGAGGTTAAGAATTTCACCCAAGTTTGCCACCCAAGCCTGTCTGTAGTTATTTTCCCATATATTTATCTTATAACATAGAATATGCCAATTTCAGAATCACATGACAAGCAAGCCTATATGACTGAATGAAGATGTCACAGATAGTTGTCTCTGCTAGATCCAGAGGCACTTAACCCTGGATGGAAATTAGAACCATCAAAGAAACTGAAGAAATAATCAAACAGCTCAGGTCTACAGAATTAGAACCTACAGGAGAGCAGTCTGAGTAGGATTTTTTCAAGCTCCTCAGGGTAGCTTTTAATGCACCCTGGCTTGAGAAAAACTAAAAAACAAAACAAAACAAAACAGTGGTTGAAACTCTTATCGCCCACCTCTGCTGTGAAGCTGGGCGCACTCCTCGACCATCTTCTCCCTCACATGCTCACCAGAGATTCAAACACAGCAGAGGTGCAGGCCATCCAAAAAATAGCCCTGAGGTCTGTGACTGAGCTTCTTACTCTGGTTTGTGTAGAACAAAGAGTCAGTGTCTCAGTAAACCACAATCTGCACCTGTTCTTATAGTGTGTGTTTTCTATCCACCCCATCCCAGACATAGCCCTAAGCCAAGGTGCCTCACGTCTGCAGAGCAGCATCCTACCTACACACCTTCTGAAAGGACATCCCCCTTTTAATGGCATCAGGAGCATTAGACTTAATTTCCATTTTCCACTATTGAGGATTATCTTCTAGTATAAACCTGTTTGCCCCACTTAAAAGCCAAAAGAGAAAATTAAAGTGGGGTCTAGTATTTATAAATATTTCACAATCTTGCCTGCCTAGGGAGATAAATCAGCAGGAAGAAGCAGCTTCTGGGAAAAAATATACAATAGGTACCATGGAAACAAACCCCGAAGTGTCATAAACTTGGTTTTTTTTTTCTTTCCTTGGAAAAGTATCTTTCTTTTCAGTGTGTGTACAAACAAGACCATAACTGCCTAACAGGGTGGGGTTCCTCAGTTAATGCAATCATAGAAAAGCCTTTACAGTTTAGGTAGCAGGTGACTAAAGATTTTGGATCAGCAGTTAAATTGGCAGCTTACTTATCTCCACTTGTCACTGAATTCCCTACCTTCAGTAACATCAACCCCCCAGTCACACCTGGACTCCAAGATGAACCCTTTTCTCAGCAGCCAATGTGAATAAGCTCCCACCTGCCCAATCCAGGACTTGAGCAGCAAAACAATGCAAGTATTACATTATACCAGTAGGAGAAACACCCAGGAGTCCAGACTGATCTAAATCACTGAATAAACAAACATGGGACAGAGGGCACAGTGGGGAAACAGCTCTTCCGTACAGAATTCTTTCAATTATTAAATGCAACGAGAAGAGGCAAAGAATATCATCATTAGGCAAAGAACAAAGTACCAAGCGTTGCAGGCAAGAATCATCAATGGATGCTAAAACGAGAGAACAAAAGTACTTCTGAGATATAGGACATCTGCATAGTGTCCAAGTGTTTCCCCACAAGCTATTAAGGAATAGAGGAAAAGAATAGGCACTTTTCAGCAGAGCTCAGCAGATCCATCTTAATTAAGTGATAAAAGTCATCACCAATCATGAGACTTGACATCACTTGCTTGCTATTAATAAGATGATATCCTGAAAAAGGCACTTTCAAGGTATTTTTTTCTCAAAAAAAAAAATGGTATGTATTGTGAGAAAACATCACACAACTCCAAACTGAGGGACATTCTTCAAAATAACTAGCTCGTACTCTGCAAAAATTGTCAAGGTTAGGAAAGACCAAGAAAAATCCTGGATTGGATGGAGAAGGCAATGGCACCCCACTCCAGTACTCTTGCATGGAAAATCCCATGGATGGAGGAGCGTGGTAGGCTACAGTCCATGGGGTCGCGAAGAGTCAGACACGACTGAGCGACTTCACTTTCACTTTTCACTTTCATGCGTTGGAGAAGGAAATGGCAACCCACTCCAGTATTCTTGCCTGGAGAATCCCAGGGACAGAGGAGCCTGGTGGGCTGCCGTCTATGGGGTCGCACAGAGTCGGATACGACTGAAGCAGGTTAGCAGCAGCAGCAACATCCTGGATTGGAGGAAAACACAGGGAACTGACAAGGAAAGACAATCCGATCCTGAGTGCCATCCTGGACAAGGATAAGGACCTTAGTAGGTCAGCTGGCAGAAAGTGAATGAGGTCTGTATTTGAGCTACTTTAGTGTCAATGCTGGTATTGACACGTTACATAAAATGTTAACATTTGGGGAAGCTGGGTAAAGGTTATAAGGCTTTCTTTGTAGTATTTATACGTTTAAGTCTGAAATCATTTCAAAATGAAATTAAAAAAATGTTTAAGTAATAGCCTCTTTCCTCCCCACAAACAAAGCCTCAAAAACCATTCAAATATTATTTCAAATACAGAATCTATTTCTGCATTAAAGTTGCTCTCTCTATAACATTATCATCCTGGGCTGCCCAACAGGATGACCCTCCTGGCCCCCTGACCATTCTGGCCTCTAGCACTTTCACACAGGTTAGATTAACCTCCCTAAAATGTCTCCTTACATACTACTTTTTTATTTAAAAATTTATTTTAAAACAGTTTATGCTCCTTATGCACTCACTGACAATATTCTAAGACTTGACCCAAGTGGCCAGTCTCTCAATGTCTACATAATCCTGGCTGCATGTCTCTTCTGCAAACTCCCCACTCTAGCCAGACCGCTGGTCTGATTTTTACTCTGCCAACAGTGGGTTATTTTCACCTCCATGCCCAAGCCTGTGCCATGACCCCTGACCCCCGTATTTCTTTTTATTTCCACATCCTGCCCTTCCTTCAACCCACACAAATGCTGTGTGAAGTTCACCCAAGTCTTGAGCCTCCTGTGACCAATCCACTGGTTGGTCCACTAAACACTTCTCAGTATTTGTCACTGGTGTGTCTCCTGGCTCCACCTGCATATGTAGCTCATCTCTCCTTAAACAGCCTTGTAAACCCCCAGAGGGACTTCCACCTTCTGTCAGTCTAGGACCTTCTACAGAGCACAGCAGGGGCTGGACAGCCAGTGGTGACTTCCTCCCACTGCCACATCACCTGGTGACCCAGACTCCCAGGCCAAGGAATAAGGCAGGACATTACCCCCTCAAAACCTATGAAACCCACCACCTTCCCAGCTTCCTTTCTCAAGTTTCTCAACTCTGTTGTAAGTGGTCACATATGAAAGACACACACAGACACATACACACATATATATGAAACATATACACATATACAGAATTTTTTTTTATACACTGAATAATATATGCTGCTGCTGCTGCTAAGTCACTTCAGTCGTGTCTGACTCTGTGCAACCCAATAGACGGCAGCCCACCAGGCTCTGCCATCCCTGGGATTCTCCAGGCAAGAACACTGGAGTGGGCTGCCATTTCCTTCTCCAATGCCTGAAAGTGAAAAGTGAAAGTGAAGTCTCTCTGTCGTTTCTGACTCTTTGCGACCCCATGGACTGCAGCCTACCAGGCTCCTCCGTCCATGGGGTTTTCCAGGCAAGAGTACTGGAGTGGGGTGCCATCTGCTTGCTTTAAAACTTAAAGATCCACTTGAATGCTAATTATTTCTTTGTAGCGGAAAAGACTTCAAAAAGTCACTTTGTGTGGAGTCTTCAAGAGGAAATAACGTTCCTTTTTCCTTTCCTACACTACTGCCAAGTCAGAAATGTGCAAAAGAAACACATCTTGGAGTAGGAATCTTCTCTTTGTTGGCTCTGGAAATAAAGTCTTTTTAATGTTTCTTGTTAATTTGTACACAAGTTTTTGAAAGCTGCAAAAATCAATAAAGGTGATAATGTACAGTCCTCTGGCAGAAGGAAGACTTAGAAACTAGTTCGAGTTTTTATTCTTCAATTACTCACCAAAGCCATCAAAGCACCTCAGAAATACAGTACCAGAAAGGACACCTGGAGGTCTCCAGACCATTCAACAGCCTTCATCTAGTGACCCGAGGCAGGAGGGCTCAGGGTTCACAGGCCAAACCCAGCTGCTGTGCCAGGTTCATGGTGATACTGGAACACAGCTGTGCCTCATGTACCTCTGGCCATCTTCCTGATAAAAAAATATTTAGTATCTGGCCTTCTACAGGAAAAGTTCACCAATCCTGGTCTAAACTATTAAATTTTACAGAGCAGGAGGAGCTCTGTAATCCCCCTAGCAATATAATACAGTGAGTAACTGGTTATCAGTAAGAATTTTTTTCATTTGGAACCAAATAATCTTTTGCTGCCATTTAAGATTATTTCCTTCAAAATTGTTTAAGACACATTTCCAACTTCACTGACATATTACATAAACACGAGAAACAGGTCAAAACAATTACTGGCTCCCAAGACTAAAATAAACAAAAGCAATTAGTTTCACTAACTACTTTTGACTAGGAATTACCAATCTATACAGTCATATAGAATATGCCTTGTTTCAAACATTTGAATCTTGCACACAATATCCTCTATGCCTGGAATCCCTTTCTTCTCATCTAAGTTTCCGTACAGTTTACGCTGTTTCCATACAGTTTATGGTTGTCTGAGGAAGCCTTACAAATAGCTGAGAAAAGAAGAGAAGCAAAAGGCAAAGGAGAAAAGGAAAAATATACCCATCTGAATGCAGAGTTCCAAAGAATAGCAAGGATAGATAAACCTTCCTAAGTGAACAATGCAAAGAAATAGAGGAAAACAATAGAATGGGAAAAATTAGAGATCTCTTCAAGAAAATTAGAGATACCAAGGGAACATTGTAACATGCAAAGGGCACAATAAAGGACTGTAGCCCACTAGGCTCCTCTGTCCATGGGATTTCCCAGGCAAGAATACTGGAGTGGGTTACCATTGCCTATTCCAGGGGGATCTTCCCAAGCCAAGGATTGAACCCACGTCTTCTGCGTCCCCTGCATGGGCAGGTGGGTTCTTTACCACTGTGCCACCTGGGAAGCCCTCTTTACATCTGAGGTCTACTGAAAGCCACACCAGGGTCCGTCACTTCCTCTTCTCTCCCAAAACGTTCTAACAGCCACACTGTGGAATCAGAACTTAGTTCACGTCTTGTGGGGATTTCCTTTCAGTGTTTCCAGTGATGACACCCTTCCCATCACTTCGCTGAGTGTGCTGACACAGCAGATTTCACCATGTGCAGGGTTCAAAACAGGGTCGCTTGCTCCCCAGGTTCCCTGTCTGTAATGAGCAGAGTCTAATGGGCCTTGTGCTGCATCGGTGCTGACGAGGTCAATTCCCTGACACTGATTTAGGTCTCCCTCTCTCTCCACTGAATCCCCTCCTTTCTAGTCCTCCTACCAAATTGTTTCATCTAATCTGTCTGGACATCGTTTCCTTTCTCTAACACATCATCAGAGTCTTTCCTCAAATGGTTTTCCTCCTCCCCTACAAAGTTCGACTCTAACACAAAGGCCCATGACAATCGCAGCGAACAGAACCAGTGATTCCTTCAGCCAGAACAAGACACAGAGCACACACCCCACAGCTCACCCAGCGGTCCTGGAGTTCAAGGGGATCTAGTTCTCTAGCTTCCCTCTGGAAATCCCCCTTTCAACATAAGAGGCATCAGCAACTTCCAATCAGCTCACCCGGCCCAGAAGGGAACCTTCTGGAAGGCTACTAAAACCACCTGGCAAGCATTCATCTTCCCCGGGCCCCAGGTCAGCAACTACTAATCCACAGTTAACTAGCTTGTTCTTCCACATGGTCTGTGCAGCAGCAGCGGCAGCATCACCTGGGCGCTTCTGGGAGACACAGAGTCTCAGGGGCCACGCGAGATGCACCTAGTTAGGAGATGAAGCTTAATGAGATCGCCAGGTGAATCACATCAAGGTCAAGTCTGAAAAGCATTCATCCACACCCCCTAGATACAAAATCCTGCTTCCACTACAAACGTTTTTAGACCAAGATATTAACAGTGAAAGTGAAAGTCTCTCAGTTGTGTCCAGCTCTTTGCGACCCCATGAACTATACAACTGATGCTTTTGAACTGTGGTGTTGGAGAAGACTCTTCAGAGTCCCTTGGACTGCAAGGAGATCTAATCAGTCCATCCTAAAGGAAATCAGTCCTGAATATTCACTGGAAGGACTGATGCTGAAGCTGCAACTCTAATACTTGGGCCACCTGATATGAAGAAGTGACTCACTTGAAGACTCTGATGCTGGGCAAGATTGAAGGCGGGAGGAGAAGGGGATGACAGAGGGTGAGACGGTTGGATGGCATCACCGACTCAATGGACATGAGTTTAAGTAAACTCCGGGAGCTGGTGATGGACAGGGAGACCTGGCGTGCTGCAGTCCATGGGATCGCAGAGTCAGACACGACTGAGGGACTGAACTGACTGACTGACTGACTGACTGAACTATATATAGTCCATGGAATTCTCCAGGCCAGAATACTGGAGTGGGTAGTCCTTCCCTTCTCCGGGGGATCTTTCCAACCCAGGGATCAAACCCAGGTCTCCCACATTGCAGGTGGATTCTCTACCAGCTGAGCCACAAGGGAAGCCCAGACATCAACAGAGGTCCTCCTAAAAAAGGATTAAACAGGCAAAATGAGTTTTGAAGATATTTCTTACTTTATTCTCCCTTCTTAAAGCTGAAAAGTGCCCGTAAGCAAATTAAAAATGTTCAATAACTCCTGGAGAGCTTCCCTGCTAGCTCAACGGTAATGAATCCACCTGCCAATGCAGGAGACACGGGTTCAATCCCTGATCTGGGAAGATCCCACATACCACAGAGAAAGCCCGTGTGCTCCAACTACTGAGCTCCTGTTTCAAGAGTCTGCGAGCCACAACTGCTGAAGCCTGCATCACCTGGAGCCTGTGCTCCATGACAAGACAAGCCCTAACAGTGAGAAGCCTGAATACAGCAACAAGTAGCCCCTGGATGCCATAACTAAACAAAAGCCCGTGCAGCAATGAAGACCCAGCACAGCCAATAAAAATAAATTAAAAAAAAAATTACTGCAGTAAATCAGTTCAGTTCAGTTCAGTCGCTCAGTTGTGTCCGACTCTTTGCGACCCCATGAATTGCAGCACGCCAGGCCTCCCTGTCCATCACCAACTCCCGGAGTTTACCGAAACTCATGTCCATCGAGTCGGTGATGCCATCCAGCCATCTCATCCTCTGTCGTCCCCTTCTCCTCCTGCCCCCAATCCCTCCCAGCATCAGGGTCTTTTCCAATGAGTCAACTCTTCGCATAAGGTGGCCAAAGGATTGGAGTTTCAGCGTCAGCATCAGTCCTTCCAATGAACACCCAGGACTGATCTCCTTTAGGATGGACTGGTTGGATTTCCTTGCAGTCCAAGGGACTCTCAAGAGTCTTCTCCAACACCACAGTTCAAAAGCATCAATTCTTCAGTGTTTAGCTTTCTTCACAGTCCAACTCTCACATCCATACATACTGCAGTAAATAAATTCTGTTTAATCCAACATTTCTCAAAAATATCTGACCAAGGAATTTTAAAAAATTATCTATTTTTATAGATATCTGTTGCCATCTTAAAGCACATTTACTGGTGTTAACAGAAAACTGTAAGTTGAGAAGCCTGTCCCAGGGCCTAAGCACTTCCACTTGATAAAGTGCTGCAGTGACTTCTCCAAGCCTCTCCTGCTGCCCTGCTGACTTTCAAGTGCATCTATTAATCAAGGTCAGAAGTGATGTTGCTGCCTATTTCTTGGCGGGGGAGGTCAAGCAGACAGCAGCCTTGACCCCAAAGGCGGGACATTATAAGGCCAAGATGAACAAAAGAAAAAGGCCAAATACCACAGCCACCTAACTGTCTGATTAAAGCAGCCTGTTACCATTCCAAACTTTTCTGGACATATCTTGACTCCTCTCTTTACTATTTTTTTCACAAAGAGGAAGACATTCAGAAACTGATTTACATGTGTTCTGCTATATAAGATCCAAAAACAACTCCAATTTTTTGTGTTCATCCCTCTTCTTGAAGCATAATTACTGTGAGAGGTACCTCATAAGGGATTCCATTTTTAGAACTTCCTCAATTTTTAGTTTTAATCAAATTCATTTTTTAAAACTTCATTTAAACACCTACAACTGGACTCTTTCTCCTTCACATCTGCATAAAATAAGGTAACAAACGATATCTTCTCTAACTTCACAGAGCTGAGATAGAGTCAATTACAGCCCTAACTTATTAAGAGGCTCTCTTCAAAGCGTGTTAACATTGATCAACTGTTTCTAGACTAAAGTTAATAAAGTGCCCCACATTCCAGAAGTAGGTGACTGCAGAGTTAACTGACACAACACATATGAACGACAAAGGAGGAGACGTTTCGTTAGGGTATTTTTTTACTAGTTGAAAGGGTTTTACAATCCCTGGTTATCTAAAAACTCAACATGCTCTGTGACTCCTCAACCCACACTCCCCTCCGCCTTTTAACAGTCCAGGAACCCAGCGAAATGTTATGAAGTCATTAAAAGCATTGTAAAGAACTTGTAATACAGTGAAGTATTTTGGTGAAAAGTGTTTTTTAAAAAGTAAGTAAAACTAAAGAGACAGTATGAGGTCAACAGCACTTAAGGAACAAATAGAAAAGAGTATATCAAAATGCTAATAGTAATGGTCTTCATGGGACTGGCTACTGGTAGATTTGTTCTTATCTTTTCAAACTTTCAATTTTTCTATATTATATTCCTTTTATAATTAGAAAAATATAAAACCTCTACTTCTATCACCATCCTCCACTTCTAACCCTAAAACAGAAAGGCAGTGTTACAGAGATGCAAATAGTGATTCTTTATATATACAGGATTCAGAAAATGTCTACAGTCAGAAAGAAATCCAAACTTAAATTAGCTCTAATATAAGTATGTTTGGGTTCATGAGAGGGAGATAAATCACTAGGTAGATAGTCAAGAAGATACGACAGATTAAAGATTCTACGAGGAAAGACGTTTCATTTGTTCCCCCTCTTTCTTCTCCATGGAGTCCACTTCACACCCTCCCTGGCTGCCCTGAAGAGGCAGGAGGCTGGACAAGACCCATGGAGAGAAAAAGGCAACAGAAGATGATGAGAGAGTGCAGCAGGGAGACTGAAAACCCACAGCGAGAAGAAACGGGGCAGCCCTTCCATTTCTGAATGACCCTTGGTGGTACGGGATGTAGACCAGGCTCTGCTCAGAGTTCCTATTCTAATAACATCAGTACTCGGTCAGTGTCTGTTTTGTGACCAACTTACGGAAGTGTTTAGGATCACTTTCTCATGCCATCAACCTCGGAATACTCAGAGCTAACAATATCTACAGGAAACAATGCAAGAAATAAATAGCCCAAAGTCAAATGTCAATAATTTTGAGGTTCCCCGTGTTTGAATTTAATCATGTATACACAGCCAGGTAAGATATCAGCTTCCAAGGGAAGAATGGGAGATATACAATGGGTTATGATGTGACAGCTACATTTAATACAGGATATGAAGCCACATGGTCAATGCAGTTTCTAGTAAAATCTAACCCCCTCCTCTGTCCCAGAGAACGGACACTGCATTCACTACTCTCAGGTATGCACATCAATTTTTTCATGAATTGTGATCCTCATGTACAGGACATTGTCATCAGAGCCATCAGCAAAAATGTGAGTTTTGGTCCTGGCCTCATGGGCTTCCTGTTCATCACACCCATCCCTGAGTCCTGGACCACAACTCTCTTGTTCAATCCAAAACAATGTCAGTAGTCAGACCTCAACATGCAGGCTGGGATGAGATCCTCAACCTGTAAAGAGGAAAAGGAGTTCTAAAAGCCTTTACATACATATCCCATTAACAACTTCCATGAAGAGCTTTCACTGAAGGTACGGTTAAATCACCAAGAGAGCTATTTGTAAAGCAGTTGCTAAGCTAGAATGAAAATGATTTTACAACTCATATATGGATGGCACATAAAACTGAATTAGACCAAAATTTTTGCAAAACAACACAAGATTTAAATCTTTTCATTTTTCCCAAGAGATATGCCCCTCTCCAGGGAATGAGTCCTACAGAAGAAAGTATTACTATTTCCACACCATTTTCAGTCTGAAATTTTGCATGTCTCTTGCAATAAAAGGTCATGCGTGCTTTCATTCTAAGTTGCTTCAGTTGTGTCCAACTCTTTGTGACCCTAGGGACTGTGGCCCACCAGGCACCTCTGTCCATGAGGATTCTCAAGGCAAGAATACTGGAGTGGGTTGCCCTGCCTCCTCCAGGGCATCTTCCCAACCCAAGGATCGAACCTATGTCTCTTAAGTCTCCTGCATTAGCTGGCAGGTTCTTTACCACTAGCACCATCTGGGAAGCCTGAAATAAAAGGTCAAGACTCCTTTAAAAATAATTACAAGATAAACTGAGTTGACCGAGAACTTGCAAGAAAGGAGTACATTCAGAGAGGGGATAGCAGTGAGCAAGTAACCGAGAATTTCCTTTTATTTCTATTACATATTTCAGAAGCATGAATTAAAAAACACTGGTGGAGTAACAGAAAAACTTAGAGTACTAAAACATCGTTAAAATCATAGAGTAAAAGCTTACTTACATTAAAGCTCTTATTCCATTCTGGCTTCAAACCCATGTATGATTCTGGGGTTTCCATGCATAGCAATGGAGTGTGCTTAACCCTATAGAAACGTATATTTAAAAATGGTAAATATGGGCTTCCCAGGAGGCTCAGTGGTAAAGAATCTGCCTGCCAATGCAGGAGACTTGGGTTAGATCTTTGATCCGGGAAGATCCCACATGCTGCAGAGCAACTAAGCCCATGCATGTGTACTCAGTCACTCCATCATGTCTGACTCTTTGTGGCCCTATGGACTGTAGGCTGCCAGGCTCCTCTGTCCACGAAATTTTCCAGGCAAGAACACTGGAATGGGTTGCCGTTTCTTTCTCCAGGGGATCTTCTCAACCGGGGATCGAACTGCATCTCGTGTGACTCCTGCATTGGCAGGGGGATTCTTGACCATTGAGTCATCTGGGACGCCACGTGCCACAACTACACAGCCTGTGCTCCAGAGCCCGGGAGCCGCAACTACTGAAGCCTGCACACCTACAGCCTATGCTCCACAACAAGAGAAGCCACGGCAATGAGAAGCCTGCCACCAGAACTAGAGAGTAGCCCCGGTTCGCCACAACTACAGAAAACCTGTGCAGCAACGAAGACCCAACACAGCCAAAAATAAATAAACAAAATTATAAAAATTAAAGTTAAAAAATGGTAAAGATGGTAAATTTCATATTTCATGTATTTTACCACAATGTAAAAAAAAAAAAAAATTAGGGCTTTCCTGGCGGCTCAGTGGTAAAGAATTTGCCCGCTAACGCAGAGGATACAGGTTCAATCCCTCATCTGGGAACATGCCACATGCCAGTGGAGAGACTCAGCCCGAGTGCCACAACTACTGAGCCAGCATTCTAGAGCCTGTGCTCTGCAACAAGAGAAGCGTGCACTGCAGAGTAGCCCCCGCTCACTGCAACTAGAGAAAAGCCTGCACAGCAACAAAGACTCAGCACAGTCAAAAACAAATGTTTTTTTAAAAAGTTTTATTTTTAAACCATATTTGATAGATTTTGAAATTCTAAATTTACTTAAAAATAACTGTCTCCAAAACTAAGCAAATAAACATATAACTAAAGCCATACAAAGCAGCTGAAGGCTTTCCTTGGGCTCTAACTTGGCCTGTGAATTGCCTGAGCCTCCAGGCCTTGGGCTGTCAACAGCCTGTCAAACCTACTTCTTAATTTTAATGAGGTTTTAAATGGCAACCTTAGAAATGTAATCACAAGCAAATAAAGCTTCAGAACTTAATTACCAGAACTGTGTGCCCTTATGAATGTATTTCAGTGCATCATGAGAGTCATCAGAGTCCTCGGTGTAAATAAAGCCTTAAATAGGAAGGTGAAAACCAGGCCTGTTCCACCTGCAGAGAACAGAACTTGACTCTCTCCACTCACCCACATTTCTGTAGTCAAGAGTCCATGCTAAGAGAAGGTTTTCAACGTCATTCCCTATTTCTTACTGCCAACTACATTGGACACACAGAGGGAAACTTCCTTTTGAAAGCTTTCCAATTATGAATTCACTCCAGACTCATGGCAGGCAATTCCTTTGACACAGCTCTCACCTAGGTCCTGTGTATCTCAAGCTGGACAACCAACACTTCACCACCATCACGGGCTATGATGCACTGGGTGATGCATTCCATTTAAACCACCTTCTCTCCGACTCTTTCTCACCCTTCTGTGCCGGAGGGAGCAACCCACTACAAGGTGAGCACAGACAAAACTGGAATAAGCTGTTTTTTTGCTTAATCATTGCCTTTTAAACTTTTCCGACTACAACCGACAGTAGGCAGTACATTTTATGTGGTGACCTGGGTCACATAAACATATGTGTATTTGCACATAATGGAAACAAAACACGTTTAATCATCTCCTTATACAGCCTGCCAAATGAGATCAAACCTGAATCCATTGTTATTTTACATATATTCATATTAAACGTTAACAATTCATTGTAATGATTCTACAACGTTCATGTTAAAGAGTCAATGAAAGAACTATTTAGCTATTTAAATCTTTAAAATGTTCAATAGATAAATAGTTGAGTACTCACATATTTACATAATCAAAAGCAGGCTGAACTGCATGACCATATACCTAGATATTATATATGTGTTTGTGTGGAGAAAGAGAGAGTAACCAACTTGGGACCCAAAACAGCATATTCAACACGTGGACTACACCAAGTCATTGACATTTTGCTTTTAAGTAAAGCTTCTCTATAAAAGGACTATGCCCTAGCTTGCCAAAGCAACCAACACTCTTAATAATTTTAAAGGAAAGATTCTTTCAATAAAAGGATAGATATAATTGTCTTTGAACAAAATCAAAGAGGGCAAAGAGTATTACAGAAACCTACTTTTAAAAATATTTAGTATGAATAATAATAATAAGCAATTATGATAATTATTAATGTGTTTATATATTAATGCCACACTTAAAAAAAAGACCCTATTTTTTTTAAAGCAAACTTCATATATATATATTTTATAATTTTTCTGACTTTTTTTTCCCTCTCTTTTTCTTCTTTTCTTTACCATTGTATTTTTGAAATTCCAAACTCTACTCTAGATTTTTAATTTTTGCTTTTTGGTATTTGTTATCAATTTTGTACCTATATTTCCTTTACAATTTTTGTGACTTTGTTTTTTTTTTCCTTTTCTCTTTCTTTTTCTTCTTCTTTTTTTTTAACATTGTATTTTTGAAATTCCAAACTCCACTCTAGATTTTTAATTTTTGCTTTTTGGTATTTGTTATCAATTTTGTACCTTTAAGAACCCAATCTTCAGTACCAATTTTTACTTGGGAGTGAGATTACTGGCTTGACTGCTCTCTCCCGCTTTGGACTCTCCTTTTTCTCCACCAGGTCGCCTGTGTCTTCTCCCTAACCCCTCTCTGCTCTACCCAACTCTGCAAATTTCTGTGTGTTCCAGACGGTGGAGAACACTTAGGGAAGTGATTACTGGCTGAATCTGTCTCTCTCCTTTGCACTCCCCCGCTTTTATCCTCCTGATCACCTCTGTCTCCTTCCTCCCTCTTCTCTTCTCTGTATAACTCTGTGAACATCTCTGAGCGGTCCAGTTGTGGAGTGCACATAAGGAAGTGATTACTGGCTAGCCTGCTCTCTCCTCTATTGATTCCACCTCATCTCGTTCAGGGCCTTCCTCCCTCCTCTCTTCTCCATGTAACTCTGTGAATCTCTCTGGGTGTCCTTCACTGTGGAGAAACTTTTCATCTTTAACCTAGAGGTTTTATCAATGGTGCTGTATAGAAGGAGAAGTTTTCAGACTACTGTAAAAATAAGAATGAAAACCGGAAGCAGGAGGCTTAACTCCAAACCCTGATTCCAGGGAACTCCTGACTCCAGGGAACATTAATTGACAAGAGCTCATCAAACGCCTCCATACCTACACTGAAACCAAGCACCACACAAAGGCCAACAAATTCCAGAGCAAGACATACCAAGCAAATTCTCCAGCAACACAGGGACACAGCCCTGAGCTCCAAGATACAGGCTGCCCAAAGTCACCCCAAAACCATAGACATCTCATAACTCATTACTGGACACTTCATTGCACTCCAGAGAGAAGGAATCCAGCTCCACCCACCAGAACACCGACACAAGCTTCCCTAACCAAGAAACCTTGACAAGCCACCTGTACAAACCCACCCACAGTGAGGAAACTCCACAATAAAGAGAACTCCACAAACTGCCAGAATACAGAAAAGACACCCCAAACTCAGCAATATAAACAAGATGAAGAGACAGAGGAATACCCAGCAGGTAAAGGAACAGGATAAATGCCCACCAAACCAAACAAAAGAGGAAGAGATAGGGGATCTACCTGATAAAGAATTCCGAATAATGATAGTGAAATTGATCCAAAATCTTGAAATCAAAATGGAATCACAGATAAATAGCCTGGAGACAAGGATTGAGAAGATGCAAGAAAGGTTTAACAAGGACTTAGAAGAAAAAAAAAAGAGTCAATATATAATGAATAATGCAATAAGTGAAATTAAAAACACTCTGGAGGCAACAAATAGTAGAATAACAGAGGCAGATGATAGGATTAGTGAATTAGAAGATAGAATGGTAGAAATAAATGAATCAGAGAGGATAAAAGAAAAACGAATTAAAAGAAATGAGGACAATCTCAGAGACCTCCAGGACAATATTAAACGCTACAACATTCGAATCATAGGGATCCCAGAAGAAGAAGACAAAAAGAAATACCATGAGAAAATACTTGAGGAGATAATAGTTGAAAACTTCCCTAAAATGGGGAAGGAAATAATCACCCAAGTCCAAGAAACCCAGAGAGTCCCAAACAGGGTAAACCCAAGGCAAAACACCCCAAGACACATATTAATCAAATTAACAAGGATCAAACACAAAGAACAAATATTAAAAGCAGCAAGGAAAAACAACAAATATCACACAAGGGGATTCCCATAAGGATAACAGCTGATCTTTCAATAGAAACTCTTCAAGCCAGGAGGGAATGGCAAGACATACTTAAAGTGAGGAAAGAAAATAACCTACAGCCCAGATTACTATACCCAGCAAGGATCTCATTCAGATATGAAGGAGAAATCAAAAGCTTTACAGACAAGCAAAAGCTGAGAGAATTTAGCACCACCAAACCAGCTCTCCAACAAATACTAAAGGATATTCTCTAGACAGGAAACACAAAAACGGTGTATAAAATCGAACCCAAAACAATAAAGTAAATGGCAACGGGGTCATACTTATCAGTGATTACCTTAAACGTAAATGGGCTGAATGCCCCAACCAAAAGACCAAAACTGGCTGAATGGATACAAAAACAAGACCCCCATATATGTTGTCTACAAGAGACCCACCTCAAAACAGGGGACTTATACAGACTGAAATTGAAGGGCTGGAAAAAGATTTTCCATGCAAATAGAGACCAAAAGAAAGCATGAGTAGCAATACTCATATCAGATAAAGTAGACTTTAAAACAAAGGCTGTGAAAAGAGACAAAGAAGATCACTGCATAATGATCAAAGGATCAATCCAAGAAGAAGATATAACAATATGGCAAATTTATAATTGTTATATCTTCTTCTTGGATTGATCCGTTGATCATTATGTAGTGATCTTCTTTGTCCCTGTACACGAGACAGCAAAAGAGACAGTGATGTATAGAACAGTCTTTTGGACTCTGTGGGAGAGGGAGAGGGTGGGATGATTTGGGAGAATGGCATTGAAATATGTATAATATCATGTATGAAACGAGTCGCCAGTCCAGATTCGATGCACGATACTGGATGCTTGGGGCTGGTGCACTGGCACAACCCAGAGGGATGGTATGGGGAGGGAGGAGGGAGGAGGGTTCAGGATGGGGAACACATGTATGCCTGTGGCGGATTCATTTCGATATATGGCAGAACCAATACAATATTATAAAGTTTAAAAATAGAATAAAATTAAAAAAAAACAATTATAAATATATATGCACCCAACATAGGAGCACCGCAATATGTAAGACAAATGCTATCAAGTATGAAAGGGGAAATTAACAATAACACAATAATAGTGGGAGACTTTAATACCCCACTCACACCTATGGATAGATCAACTAAACAGAAAATTAACAAGGAAACACAAACTTTAAATGATACAACAGACCAGTTAGACCTAATTGATATCTATAGGACATTTCACCCCAAAACAATGAATTTCACCTTTTTCTCAAAGCGCACACGGAACCTTCTCCAGGACAGATCACATCCTGGGCCATAAATCTAGCCTTGGTAAATTAAAAAAAAATGAAATCATTCCAAGCATCTTTTCTGACCACAATGCAGTAAGATTAGATCTCAATTACAGGAGAAAAACCGTTAAAAATTCCAACATATGGAGGCTGAACAACACACTGCTGAATAACCAACAAATCACAGAAGAAATCAAAAAAGAAATCAAAATTTGCATAGAAATGAATGAAAATGAAAACACAACAACCCAAAACCTGTGGGACACTGTAAAAGCAGTCCTAAGGGGAAAGTTCATAGCAATACAGGCATACCTCAAGAAACAAGAAAAAAGTCAAATAAATAACCTAACCCTACACCTAAAGCAACTAGAAAAGGAAGAAATGAAGAACCCCAGGGTTAGAAGGAAAGAAATCTTAAAAATTAGGGCAGAAATAAATGCAAAAGAAACAAAAGAGACCATAGCAAAAATCAACAAAGCCAAAAGCTGGTTCTTTGAAAGGATAAATAAAATTGACAAACCATTAGCCAGACTCATCAAGAAACAAAGGGAGAAAAATCAAATCAATAAAATTAGAAATGAAAATGGAGAGATCACAACAGACAACACAGAAATACAAAGGATCATAAGAGACTACTATCAGCAATTAAATGCCAATAAAATGGACAACGTGGAAGAAATGGACAAATTCTTAGAAAAGTACAACTTTCCAAAACTAGACCAGGAAGAAATGGAAAATCTTAACAGACCCATCACAAGCACAGAAATTGAAACTGTAATCAGAAATCTTCCAGCAAACAAAAGCCCAGGTCCAGACGGCTTCACAGCTGAATTCTATCAAAAATGTAGAGAAAGCTAACACCTATCCTATTCAAACTCTTCCAGAAAATTGCAGAGGAAGGTAAACTTCCAAACTCATTCTGTGAGGCCACCATCACCCTAATACCAAAACCTAACAAAGATGCCACAATAAAAGAAAACTACAGGCCAATATCACTGATGAACATAGATGCAAAAATCCTTAACAGAATTCTAGCAATCAGAATCCAACAACACATTAAAAAGATCATACACCATGACCAAGTGGGCTTTATCCCAGGGATGCAAGGATTCTTCAATATCCGCAAATCAATGTAATACACCACATTAACAAATTGAAAAATAAAAACCATATGATTATCTTAATAGATGCAGAGAAAGCCTTTGACAAAATTCAACATCCATTTATGATAAAAACTCTCCAGAAAGCAGGAATAGAAGGAACATACCTCAACATAATAAAAGCTATATATGACAAACCCACAGCAAACATTATCCTCAATGGTGAAAAATTGAAAGCATTTCCTCTAAAGTCAGGAAGAAGACAAGGGTGCCCACTCTCACCACTACTATTCAACATAGTTTTGGAAGTTTTGGCCACAGCAATCTGAGCAGAAAAACAAATAAAAGGAATCCAAATTGGAAAAGAAGAAGTAAAACTCTCACTGTTTGCAGATGACATGATCCTCTACATAGAAAACCGTAAAGACTCCACCAGAAAATTACTAGAAGTAATCAATGACTATAGTAAAGTTGCAGGATATAAAACCAACACCCAGAAATCCCTTGCATTCCTATACACTAATAATGAGAAAACAGAAAGAGAAATTAAGGAAACAATTCCATTCACCATTGCAACGGAAAGAATAAAATACTTAGGAATATATCTACCTAAAGAAACTAAAGACCTATATATAGAAAACTATAAAACACTGGTGAAAGAAATCAAAGAGGACATTAACAGATGGAAAAATATACCATGTTCATGGATTGGAAGAATCAATATAGTGAAAATGAGTATACATACTACCCAAAGCAATTTATAGATTCAATGCAATCCCTATCAAGCTACCAACAGCATTCATCACAGAGCTAGAAAAAATAATTTCACAATTTGTATGGAAATACAAAAAACCTCGAATAGCCAAAGCGATCTTGAGAAAGAAGAATGGAACTGGAGGAATCAACCTGCCTGACTTCAGGCTCTACTACAAAGCCACAGTTATCAAGACAGTATGGTACTGGCACAAAAACAGAAATATAGATCAATGGAACAAAATAGAAAGCCCAGAGATAAATCCACGCACATATGGACACCTTATCTTTGACAAAGGAGGCAAGAATATACAATGGATTAAAGACAATCTCTTTAACAAGTGGTGCTGGGCAATCTGGTCAACCACTTGTAAAAGAATGGAACTAGAACACTTTCTAACACCATACACAAAAATAAACTCAAAATGGATTAAAGATCTCAACGTAAGACCAGAAACTATAAAACTCCTAGAGGAGAACATAGGCAAAACACTCTCTGACATACATCACAGCAGGATCCTCTATGACCCACCTCCCAGAATATTGGAAATAAAAGCAAAAATAAACAAATGGGACCTAATTAACCTTAAAAGCTTCTGCACATCAAAGGAAACTATTAGCAAGGTGAAATGACAGCCTTCAGAATGGGAGAAAATAATAGCAAATGAAGCAACTGACAAACAACTAATCTCGAGACTATACAAGCAACTCCTACAGCTCAACTCCAGAAAAATAAATGACCCAATCAAAAAATGGGCCAAAGAACTAAATAGACATTTCTCCAAAGAAGACATACAGATGGCTAACAAACACATGAAAAGATGCTCAACAGCCCTCATTATCAGAGAAATGCAAATCAAAACCACTATGAGGTTCCATTTCACGCCAGTCAGAATGGCTGCGATCCAAAAGTCTACAAGCAATAAATGCTGGAGAGGGTGTGGAGAAAAGGGAACCTCTTACACTGTTGGTGGGAATGCAAACTAGTACAGCCACTATGGAGAACAGTGTGGAGATTCCTTAAAAAACTGGAAATAGAACTGTCTTATGACCCAGCAATCCCACTGCTGGGCATACACACTGAGGAAACCAGAATTGAAAGAGACACGTGTACCCCAATGTTCATCGCAGCACTGTTTATAATAGCCAGGACATGGAAGCAACCTAGATGTCCATCAGCAGACGAATGGATAAGAAAGCTGTGGTACATATACACAATGGAGTATTACTCAGCCATTAAAAAGACTACATTTGAATCAGTTCTAATGAGGTGGATGAAACTGGAGCCTATTATACAGAGTGAAGTAAGCCAGAAAGAAAAACACCATTACAGTATACTAATGCATATATATATGGAATTTAGAAAGATGGTAACAATAACCCTGTGTACGAGACAGCAAAAGAGACACTGATGTATAGAACAGTCTTTTGGACTCTGTGGGAGAGGGAGAGGGTGGGATGATTTGGGAGAATGGCATTGAAACATGTATAATATCATATATGAAATGAGTCACCAGTCCAGGTTTGATGCACGATACTGGATGCTTGAGGCTGGTGCATTGGGACGACCCAGAGGGATGGTACGGGGAGGGAGGTGGGAGGAGGGTTCAGGATGGGGAACACGTGTATACCTGTGGCAGATGCATGTTGATATATGGCAAAACCAATACAATATTGTAAAGTTAAAAAATTAAATTAAATTAAATTAAAAAATATTTAGTATGAATAATAATTAATAATAATAAGCAATTATGTTAATTATTAATGTGTTTAAATATTAATGCTACACTTAAAAAGGGGAGAGGACTCCTAAACCATTCTCAGAAGTAATATGGTTTATTGTCTATGGCAATCTCCATTTTGGCTGTTCTCTCTGAACAGAATAACAGGAGGAAAGAGTAAAGGGGATGTTAGTAATGACCATGAAAACATAACATCAAACAAAAGAACACAACTGGCAGAAAAAAAGTTGATTACACTATCGCTCAGGGTGGCCAAGTAAAACCGAAGCCCCAAATGTACAGACCATGATTTTTATGTGCTTCTGTTGTTAATAGTGTCCCAGAATCGATGGTTCTGAGGGAACAAAGAACTGAAACAATGTCCTTGAACAAATGTTTGGCCATCAGCGATAAGGGAGAAACTAGTTCCAGCAAAGAAACAGTTGGGGGCACAGAAGCAAAGCCTGCAGCCCAGAGAGCAATTATATTTACCAGCTAAAAGCCAAAATATATGTAGAGGTATGCACAACCTCAACTAGAAATGCATACTCACCAAACAATGAGATACTGTTTATTATTTGCCAGTCACTGTTTAAGTACTTCTTCCAAATACAGTGAGAATGCATTTCTCACTGACAGCTATCCCCGGAGGTTAAGAGATGTGTCCAGAGTTGTTTAGCTGGTGTGTGACAGAGAGACACAGGCTGGTTGTTCTTGACACTCATGCCTTTTTTTTTTTAAGGTTTTTTTTTTTTTTTTTTTGCATGTGGATCATTTTTAAAGTCTTTCTTAAATTTGTACAATGACAGTTTATGTTTTATGTTTTGGTGTTTTGGCCACGAGACATGTGGGATCTTAGCTCCCAGACTGGGGATCAAACCCTCAACCCCTGCATTGGAAGGTGAAGTTTTAACCACTGGACCATCAGGGAAGTCCCCATTCATGCTCGTGATTGTTTACATTCTATGGCTTCTTCTCTGGAAACATCCTTGGTTCCTGCCCCGTCGGAAGCCTACCTCTCCAGCCTTCCAATGATGCTGTAGGATGACCTACAACACCTCCTAGTAATTTCAGAGTTGGTTTCTCTTGTTTGCAATCAAAACCCCGATTGACTCGGTCCCAAATCCAATTACAGAGACAAGTGAACACAAAAGGCTCCTCTGGACTATGGCCCAGCAGCAACTCAATTACGTGAGGACTGAGGTGAGAGGGACGTAGGCTTGGAGGCGGGGTACACATATTTATGGGGCTCACATTAATGAGCCAAATTCTCATCCTACAGGGTGAGAAACAGGAGCTGTCAGGAAACCTATGAAAGCAAGAGAGGTGTTTGTTCTTCTCAACGTTAAGCAGATGGATTTTGAGAGGTCAGCCTTGAAAACATTTACGATTTTCTACCCGAGTCTACTGAGACAAGCAGCTATGGGTATCTTGAGGTCACAATTCCCTGGACTTCACAGAGAAATTTAAGAATTAAAAACAAGCAGGATTAAAGGACATACTTTCCTTTCTATGCTCTCCTACTTCACCTTCCTCCACCTGACCCAAGGTTGGGTTGGAGGGCAGCTGGCACAATGCTCAGCTGGCACTGAAGGTGGAGACCTGGCGCTAAGCAGATGCAGCCTGAGGTCAAGGCTGGGAGGGAGGGGAGGCAAGGAAGCACCCATTTCCATATGCCCAAGGTCACAAGGCAAGAGCAACTCTGAGAGACCCAGCAGAATGGGAACAGACTGCCCTTCAGCTCTTCTGCCCTAACCAAGAAGTGGAGATTACAAATTATGTCCTGAAGACACATGCTTCCACTTAGTCACTTAAAAAGAATCCCCTTTCCCTCTTTTTTCATCACAAAAGCTGACTTACACTCAATTTTTCATTCAAACACACGCACACATTCTCATAATTTCTAAGAGTCCTTCCGTATAGTATAGACACCACCTCTGGTCATGCTTTTGACAGTTATATTCCTTTCAACATGAGGAACTTATTCTGAGTCCTTGCTAATTTTTAGCTCCCCATGAAAACTGAGGAAATCACTGAATCCCAGCATCCTGACCTCCCCCCACCCTCAGACCTCTCACTCCCAACACCTCCATCTCACACCAGGCCCTTGGCTTCTGTTACCTGAACAACAGCCCCCAACAGATTCTGCTGCCTTCAACCTCTCCTTTCTCCATTCTGCACCCCATACACCTAGACTAAACTTCAAGAAATGTTTCTTTCAATAGACAGTGACCGCAGCCTTAACTGTTAGATCCCATCCACATATAGTCTCCACATTTTTCTGTCCCCAAACCCGTATGTGTACTGCACGGAGTGATTCTCAACCCGAAATTGGGTGCCTGACACATCTCATCAAGAGAATGGCCTTTGTACAAAGATTGAAGTAGGTGAATAGGTATCTGGAGAAAGAAGACTTTAGACAAAGAAAACACCAGGTGCAAAGGCCCTGAGGTGGGAGGATGCCCACTGTGATGGACGACCAGCAACAAGGCCAGTGGGGCTACAACAGTGAAAGAGGGTAAGGATGTGGCTTTATCAGATCTGAGGACAAGCCTGTCTCCTTCCGTCTATAAAGCAAATTCTTTACACTGTTAACACACCACTCACATTTATATCTAATGTAAAATGTGTCAGAATCTCTGGGCAAATCAAAGTACAGTACATGCAACCTCTGCTGCCTAATAACTAACCTTGATTGCTATTTTATACCTGCTTTGCTCTTTTCCTACTGTAACAGCAAGCTTAATTTTTGAGATCAAAGAACTGTCAGGAGCATAACAGCTTAGGAGAAGTAGAGTAGTGCTTGCGAGTCTCCATTAGAAGGACCTGTGTGTCACCTTTCATGGGAACAGGCAGATCTTTCCTCTTGCTGACAGCCTGCTTTCACTTTTTTCTTGAGGTCTTAAAGAAAAGATAAGCCTACTTCTTGGAGCTGTATTCCAAACGTTAGTTTCCCTGGGATGCAACAGATAAGATAAGGCCAGATACCACCCTCCAAGGTAAGGAGACCTCAAGCTAGCGAACAAAGCCCAGCCCTGATGTCGCTGCCACTGGAGGGTTTTCCCTCATCTCCAGCCCAAGGAGGCAGATGCCCTGCTCTTCTCTGTGCTCTTAGCTGCTTGCTGTTCTATCACAGTCATTACAATGCCAAATTGTAATTTGTACATTTTTATAAGACTATACTGTAATACTATGAACCTGTTTACCTCTCCAGCTGGACTGAAAGACTGGGATTATGCCTTTATTTGTTTCTGAATTCTCAGTTTCTGGAGCCTGAGGTAGCCATTCCTAGTACCTGTGCCTCCTTTCTCCTTCAAAGCTCCTGGGAAGAGGACACTTCCCCCATACCTTGAAGTGAATCAGGTCACATGACTTGCTCTGGCCAATCAAATGTCAGCAACACACCCTTCAGAGAGGTGCATTTAAATACCCTTGTGGAGTTCTCCATTCTTTCTTCATGTTTCGAAGTCATGGTGGAAGGCGATGATGATGCAGACGTTTCCTACGATGGAGGCAGAGCCACCACAAAGAGGACAGCTCCCCGTGGTGAGCACCCAGACACCAGACGGTCTTTCAGTGAGTAAGAAATAAACGTCTATGGTGTTATGCCACAAAGATTTTGCAGTATTTTTGTCAGTGCTGCAAAACCTAGACTATCCTGACAAATCAGATGATAGGTATCTTACACAGATTTTTAGAAGGAAGAAAAGATATCAGGAAATGCAAAAGTGAGGATGACTCACTGGACAGCAGTCTGGGATGGGAGGGGTGTATATGTTAGTCTCTCAGTCGTGTCCGACTCTTTGTGACCCCATGGACTGTAGCCCGCCAGGCTCCTCTGTCCATGGGATTCTCCAGGCAAGAGTACTGCAGTGGGTTGCCATTTCCTTCTCCATACAACTGCCTGTGTGTGTAAGTGCTGTATTATCATGAAGCTGCCTGTGGTGAAAGAACTAATTAACAAAACCATTAATCCATTTTTTCATCTGTCTAGCCTTGTACTCCCAAAGCTAATTGCTTAAATGAAGGTTCTACATTTATTACTGCCATTAAGGAATGAACTGATTTTGCATTTCACGACCTCAGTTCTCACCAGAGCAACATCTTCTTGTATACATCTTTTGGATCAAGATAGAAGTCTCTATTTAAAGGAGGTAGTTTTGAAAATGTAAAACTAATTAGAAATAATTGTTTGTAAACTCTAAATCCCCCAGTGCAGACCAGTGAGACAGTAGTTATCCAAGACCATGCAAAAGTTCTTCTCCGGGGAAGTTAAGGAAGAGACATATAACCGCTGTTTAGGAGCTTAAGTCACCTAAAAAGAGGGGACCTTTAACATGTAAAAGTGGGTTTGAATCACCCAGACTTCTAAAAGGAGTTTGGGGCATCCCTGTTTATATGAAGCAGCCCTCATCTGGGGCCAGGTAAATGGTAAAAGGATGAAGAAGCAGGAGGGCTGTGCAGGGAAACAAGGAGAGCAGACAATAGGGAGAGCTGATTCACAGAAGATGAGCTGCGAAAATGGCCCACCAGAACAGCCTTAGGGAACAAAGCTCGGGGGAGGAGGAGAGAAAAAAGGCACTGTGGAGCCAAAGGAAACCAAACCAATAATGAAAATGGCTAGCTCATCCCAAGTGAAGTGAGTAAGGAGCATGCATGTTAAGTCGCTTCAGTCGTGTCCGACTCTTTGTGACCCCATGGACTGTAGCCCGCCAGGCTCCTCTGTCCATGGGATTCTCCAGGCAAGAATACTGGAGTGGGTTGCCATTTCCTTACAGTATAGTCCATGGGGTTGCAAAGAGTCAGATGCGAGTAAGGAGATGAGTCCTCAAAACACCAGGAGAAGGCTCCCGGAGATTTCCTGGGGCCAAACCAGAGAGGGAGATACTAGCAAGAGAACAGCTCTTTCCCCAGAGAGGGGGATAGGGAGGATCCCTACTCAAGGAGGTGGAAACAAAGCAGATCAGCAAGAACCATCCTCACCCCAGGATCCGAGACTGGAAAAGAAGTCTATGATGGCGGCCCCCATCCTCCATGCCAGGCTCCTCCTTGTTCCCTGGACAGGATATGGCCTCTCTGAGGATCATCTGCACTAGGAATCCCCTTATTCCCTCCAGTCAATTTCCACTAACAGTTGACACTCACACATCACCACGTCAAGGCAGCCTTCATCCAGGAAGACACCATGGCCTTCCTGGTGGACTTGCAATCCACTCCTCTGTGGCTTGTCTTCTCAGGGTGTCCGGCCACCATGCACTCAGGATAAATAACCAGAAAGGAGGCAAAATTCAGGAGAAACAAAGGGCTCATGTGCCTGAAATGTGTGCCACGGTAACACAAGGTGATTCACCATGGTTTGCCTCAATTGTATAAGGTCACACCCCCAATTCCTTCACAAAGTCATGTTTTCTGACACAGAGGGATATGAAAACACAGAAAGAGAAAGAAAAATTTCAGAGTTCATTTCTCCTCCTCAAGAAATTTTCTTCTTCCTAAAGAACTGTAACAACAGAAAATCTGAGATCAAGGACCTGTTTTATCTTTAAAACATTTAAGAAAAAGTATTAAGACAGCCTTTACTACCCACCCCCACCAAAAAAATCTCTAAAAGCTGTTGAACAGTTTCAACCTGGGCATCACATTTCAATATAAAAGAACCAATAAACACACAGAATTTGTACGAGTCTGTGCTATGGTCCTGCTTCATGGCAAGGGTACTGTAGAGGGTGATGTAGCTGAGTACCGCAACCATGAACAGCATTTTTCATCTTACTGACATGCCCATCACTGGAACCCATGGGCAAAGGAACTGAGGGTGTGATGATTCTATTCAACTAGTTGTTACGTTGTGAATGTAGTTCTGGAAGGCACTTCAGAATATGTTCAATATACTGTGACAAAAGTGAGCAAGATCAAAGTGCCGCAAAAAGACCTTATGACTCTTGTGTAGAGACTAACAACACTAAGGGGTGTCTAGGGAAACGGCGGGGGCAGGAAAGAAAAAAAACAAACTGATAGGCAATTGTCGAAGAAGAATGTAAATTCTTCATAAAAAAGCTCCTCTGACTCTGAACCCTCGTCGTGCAAGTTTACGCTTAGGGATGACACTTGGGTCACATTCTAGCAGTTGTAGCTTCTCACCCAGGGACCTCTTGGGACCTTCTGAGATAAATTCAGCATCAATTTAAAGGCTAGACCCTTTTCCTGTACTCCTCACCTCTTCTTGTCTTATTCAGTCACCAAGTCATGTCCAACTCTTTGTGACCCCATGGACTGTGGCACGCCAGGTTTCCCTGTCCTTCACCATCTCCCGGAGTTTACACAAATTTATGTTCATTGAGTCAGTGATGCCATCCAATGATCTCATCCTCTGGCATCCCCTTCTCTTCTTGCCCTCAGTATTTCCCAGCATCAGGGGCTTTTTCAATGAGTCAGCTCTTCACATCTGGTGGCCAAAGTATTGGAGCTTCAGCTCCAGCATCAGTCTTTCTAATGAATATTTGGGGTTGACTTCTTTTATGATTGACTTGTTTGGTCTTCCTGCAGTCCAAGGGACTCAACAGAGTCTTCTCCAGTACCACAGTTCGAAAGCACCAATTCTTCAGTGCTCAGCCTTCCTTATGGTCCAACTCTCATGTCTGCACGTGACTAGTGGAAAAATCATAGCTTTGATTAGATGGACCTTTGTTGGCAAAGTAATGTCTCTGCTTTCTAATACACTGTCTAGGTTTGTCATAGATTTCCTTCCAAGGAGCAAGTGTCTTTTCATTTCATGGCTGCAGTCAACATAGAAAGTGATTTTGGAGCCCCTTGACATAAAAAAAAAAAAAAAAAATCACCACCAACACCCACTCCACTCATGATGTTCTTTTCATCCAAGGCTACACCTTCTACCACCAATCTTCCCATCTTTTGGGAGCTCTTCTTATCCTCCAGTATCAATCAAGGGTCTTCTCAAAACACAGCCTATCAAACCTATGTGGGTGAAGTTCTGAAACCCAGCATGAGAGGCTGCTGAACACAGGGGTTAGGAATGACAAGCCTTTAACAGCCACAGGCAGGAAGGACAAAGGAAGACACAGCTCTACTGGAGAGAGAGGAAGTGATGGAGGAGAGGCTTCCCCGTTGACGCTGGTAACAGACGGTTACAGGCACTGCCGGTACTACATGGAAAGGAGAAGCAGCAAAACGGACAGACACCCACCCCTGACTTCGCTCCTCCCCTGGCCTTCCACTGACTGAACCCAAACCAAAGCCACATGGAGGGAGCCCTAGTGATGAACATCCCGAGGGCAGGCTCCAAGGTATAGACTGGAACAAAACGGAGAGGACAGGGGATGGACAGAGAATCAGTAGGTCAGCTGCCATGGACCCTTTGTGCTTCAAATGCTCACGACTTTCTCAACTGCCAGTTACTTTGTGGAAACCAATCAAGGGGAGTTTCCAGTATTATTAATTCTAATAAAGATCTAGTCAATCTAATCACAGAAAACTAGTCAATCTAATCACACTAGGACCACAGCCTTGTCTAACTCAATGAAACTAAGCCATGCCCGTGGGGCCACCCAAGACGGGCGGGTCATGGTGGAGAGGTCTGACAGAATGTGGTCCACTGGAGAAGGGAATGGCAAACCACTTCAGTACTCTTGCCTTGAGAACCCCATGAACACTCGATGGACGTGAGTCTGAGTGAACTCTGGGAGTTGGTGATGGACAGGGAGGCCTGGCGTGCTGCAATTCATGTGGTCACAAAGTGTCAGACATGACTGAGCAACTGAACTGAACTGAACTGAATAAAGATCTTATAGTCATGGTCTTCCATCTTGGTTTGTCCTTCTATCATGGAGGGGGCAAACAGAACACCAGGTAGACTCCTGGCCTCAGTAATTTTCTGATACTGAAGGGAATCAAACTTTTGAGGCCCTTTAGACCAGTGTGAGTAAGTGTGGTTCATGTCCCAGTAGCATCGGCATCACCTGGAACTGCACAGAAATGCAGATTCTTGGGCCCCATCCATGATGTATGGAATCAAAGTCTCTAAGACTAGGGCCCGGGAATCTGTGTTTTAAAAAGCTCTCAGGGGTTCTAATGTATGTATATGCTGCAGTTTAAGGAGTCCTCCTTTAGACCCCATCTTTCATGTTTTAGGCAGGACAGAACATGGATACCCTATCATAGACCTGGAAGGGAGGTGTAAGGAGCCCTTGACCCTGAACTTCCTCGTTATGGTCTTTAGCAAGATACCAATGTCCGACCCTGGTCATCTTACTTAGTTGTGGTCACTATAGGCAATAAAATCTATTTGAGCTTTTCAAAGGGCTTGATCTTGAAATCCCTCAGATTTGTCATTTCAGGAGACGACAATGGCAGCAATGAGAGCAGCAGCAGCTCACACTAAGCCTTCTCCACACAACCAGCTTCACCTGCAAAGTGCTGTGCATTTTAACCTACTTCCTCTCCTACCCTGTGAGGTGGGCGCTATCTTTGCTTCACAGATGCTGAGCATGTGGCCTATGGAAAAAGTCACTAACTTGTTTTGTCTGTGTAAGAACGGAATACCTACTTCAGAGCTATGAAAACAGTATGAGCAAGCAATCTGCAAATATAAAGCCTTCTATAAATGACAGCAGTGTGAACAGCCAACTACTGATGAACTGACCATGTGGAGTTTCATTAAGCTCTAACTTCATGGGATATTCAAGGCAGATTAGAATATGACTAGCAGGCTGCTGCTGCTTTTTTTTAATAAGTCATGTGCCAAGAAGAGTGGAAATTCCAGTGTTTCAACAGGTGCTATTTGAAGATTTTTCATAAATTTGAAACACTAGAGGAAAACAAATACTGATGCTAATCCAAATATAAAAAATAGCTTTCCTTGATGACAAACAATAGCAACAAACCTCTTATCTAAAAGAAGATAAAACCACCTGGTAAGCTCTCCCCAGAGGCAAAGGGCTGCTGACACACGTTCTCTTCTGACACCTCTCCCCGAATTCTGTTTATGGCCAAACAAATGATTTAATCTTCTAGAAACAGATTCATAAGTAACACCATTTTTACTCTTTTGATATGATGAATTCTCGATTTAATCAAAATCTTCCTCCTCATTCAAATGCTCTTTCTATTAAAGCATTATCTTGCCCTCTCTAACTCCAGAGATGAGGTGAATATTAAGACCCATCTTTCCCTCTGTCTAAAATATGCCCCAAAGTGTCCTGGGGGTTGAGCTGGCATCTCAATGGAGAAAGACCTTGGCTGGACAGACAAGGGCCAAGAAATGAAAACCGGTCCCCTCTCCCACCATCAACTGCATGATAAAATACTAGTATTGCATTTTAGAAACAGAGACTCAGAAAGGTTATCTGACTTATTCACATAGCTGGTAAATGACAAAACAGAAAAAATTGTCTTTTCTACTATAACAAAGCCTAATTCTATTTCAATGCATTGAAACAGGCATCATACTTCCCCTGCTCTCTAAAAGCAACATCACACAGTTTATTTTCCCTACAAAACCGTTCATACCTACATATAAATTCACAACACAATATGATGGAGGTACCATCTGTAGTGTTTGTTCTTTACAGTCAACATTTAGAGTGTTAGACCGAGGAGAAGTGATAAGCTGTTCACGTCCCTGAACAGTAGCAGGAGAGAGTAAAACAAATTTACAGTTGGCACCAAAGGCAAAAGTGTTAGGCAATCACAAGTATTTGCATGTACCCCTCATAACAGCTGCAGGTAAATGATCTGACAAGCTCAAATTCGACTCAACAACATAACCACCAGCAAAATAGGGTTGGAGTGAGTTGCTAGACCAGTTAGGAAGAAATACAGGAAGACAACCAGCTCGATTGCAGAAGCCCTGGTTTTCTGGACTCTAACTTTAGAAAGGTTTGTTTTGCCTTTATTAGAAATCCCGAATTATGTTTTTCCTACAGATAATGCAAATGGTACAAGGAGCAAAGAAAAGCACTTTACAAGGGAGAAGCCAAAGCCTCATGAAAAAAGCTGATAAAACACAAAAAGCATTAATTGAGTCCCAGAAGGTAAGAAGGTACCCCTTGTCTTACATAAATACCACACACTAAGGGATTGTAGCACTGGAGTTCCTTGGGGCACCCGCTGTTTCAGTGCTCCCCATGTTATAATTACGTCCATGTCTTAGACAACAGGGTACAGTGGCTCAGTGGTAAAGAATCCGCCTGCCAATGTAGCAGACATGGGCTTGATCCATGAGTTGGAAAGATCCCCTGGAGGAGGAAATGGCAACCCACTCCAGTCTCCTTGCCTGGAAAACCCCATGGACAGAGGAGCCTGGCAATGTTAGAGTCCATGGGGTCACAAAGAGTCAGACATGACCTGGCGATTGAGTGTGCGTGCACACACACACACACTTAGACAATACAGTTTTGTGGAAAGGCCACAGATATTGGAATCAGATAGTCCTGGGCCCCACTCTGCCTGTACTATTTCTTAGCTGGGTGATCATGGAAGGCTATTAAACCTCTCTAGATGGTAATTTTCTCACAGTTGAAAATACTTTCTTCTTTTAGAGCACTACTGAAGTTTCAATCTGATAAAGGCATGCCAGAATCCACAATGTTGTCTCTGAACTCTCCCTTTTCCATGCATGCATGCATGCTAAGTCACTTCAGTTGTGACCAACTCTGTGCGACCCCATGGACAACAGCCCGTCAGGCCCCTCTGTCCACGGGATTTCCCAGTCAAGAATACAGGAGTGGGTTGCCATTTCCTTCTCCCTTCCCTTTTCCATACCCACTTATAAATGATTTATCATAACAATAATTAACCATGGGGGGAAAAAAAGCTATTGATTTTAACTACCTTGCCTTCCCGTAAAATCTTATAATCTCTCACAAACTACTCCTCGATAACATATTGTTACTAGAATGATCAGTATTTCTAACCAGGGTTGTTAGGCAACATTGAGGCCAAAAAAAAAAGTCACAAGCACTCAGAATCATCCCCAGTGACTTTTTTCCCACCTTTCCATCTATTCTTAGCTGCACAAGTTACTAATTACTGCCAAGTCCATTTAAGACAGTAAAAGTGGGAAACTCAGACTGTTTCGTTACAGTACCAGTATTTAGACACTACCTAAAATATTCACCCTATGTTAAGACACCACTATTTTTAAAAACTTGGAAACTGAAACTGCATACATGAGCAAATTTTTTTATGCCTAGATTTCCATAAATATGTCTATGAAAGTCTATTCACTGAGAATAAGCATCCAGCTGAGGAAGGAAACATTTAAGCTCCATGGTGCCCAAAGCTTCCCAGACATTGTCTCTTTTCTTGGAAAAACCTGACCCACAGTGTATCTCACAACAGCAGAAGAAAGTGAGGCTTCAAGAGCTCAGAGAATAATATGCGATGATAGAGAGTAGTAGCCCTGCAACTCCAACTTCAAGCTGGCTGGAAGTCAGTGTTTCTTAAATAAGACCAACACGTGCTGTTGTATCTGATCTGACTCACCTTTCCTGGAAGATGCATGCCTGCCTTAATGACCTTTATCTTCTGACAGGCTACCATAAGCAGATAAGTGTAAGGAGGATAAATTCACAAACTTTTTGGATTGATGCAGATGGGCCTGGGTGTTTTTTGCTTAGGACACAGTGAATGCAATCTTTAATCTTAGTCACTATTAGTTACCATACACACCTATAACCACAGCATTTCCCCTCCCACCTAGACCCTGACCTCTCCACCTCAATCCCAGAAGGAGGATCACAAGCCCGTGTGCCCCAATGAAAGAAAAGTTAATGTGTGGCATTATCAACAGCATGTACTCACCATTCTCAAGAGTGATAAGGAAATACCAGCGGGTACTAGAAAGGTTGTGGGCATTCATTGGAAAAGACCCTGATTCTGGGAAAGATTGAAGTCAGGAGAAGGGGACAAGAGAGGACGAGATGGTTGGATGGCATCACCACCTCAATGGACATGAGTTTGAACAAACTCAGGGAGATGGTAAAAGACAGGGAAGCCTGGCATGGTGCAGTCCATGGGGTCACAAAGAGTTGGACACAACTGAGTGACTGAAAATAACAACAATGGACATTTAGGCAAAAAAAAAAAAAAAAATAGACCCTTGGTCCTCAGTGCATTTGAGAGTCAATTCAGAACATGGACTAGGGAACCAGACTGGCGGGATTCAAAGCTCCTTCTTCCCACCCACCCAGTGATCTTGGGCAAGTTACCTCTAGGTTCAGTTTCCTCATCTGTGTGTGTGCACGCACATGCAGGCACACACACGTGTGCTCAGTTGTGTCCTATGGACTGTTGCCTGCCAGGCTCCTCTGTCCATGGGATCTTCCAGGCAAGAATACAGGAGTGGGTTGACATGTCCTCCTCCAGGGAAATCTTCCCGACCCAGGGACTGAACCCATTTCTCCTGCATTACATGTGGATTCATCACATTGCACCACCATCTGGGAAGCCCCTTTCTCATATGTAGAATGCAAATAATAGCATCTAACACAGAGGCTTGTAGTGAGGCTGAAAGTGTATACCAGAATCTGCAAGGACATAATTAAGTGGTATGAAGTGTTATCACTGATTTTAATTTAAATACAAGGAACAAAATCATGCTTTGCCTATGAGATATGTGTATAAAATGACTATAAGCTGGCCATACTGGTATAACTTGGAGTAGAATGTGTTTCTCAATCAACAAAGTCTTATTTCCAGCAGAGAAGGGTGTTAAGCCAGGCCTGAAGCATTTCAGGTCAGACGCAGGAAATTGGCAGCCTTGTTCTTTCATGAGACGGAGTCACCAGGGTGGGATTCGATCCCTGGGTTGGGACAATCCCCTGGAGAAGGAAATGGCAAAAACCCACTCTGGTATTCCTGCCTGGGAAATCCCATGGACAGATGAGCCTGGCTGGCTAGTCTATGGGGTCGCAAAGAGGCGGGGCATGACTGATCACACATGAATGCATCAGGGTACAGGCTGTAAATGAAAAAGAAAGAACTTCCAGTTTCTCAAATCTGAAGAGCCAATGAGACTCTGCTTGAGTGAAAGGTGGCTGAAGGGAAGAGGTCAAGGCAGAGAAGACTGATCCAAAGGCTGAGGATCACAGGACGACTTGGGTGAACAGTCAAACTGGCACAACCAATCATTCTGACTGCAGTAAATGAAACAGATTTCAAGGAGATGAAGAAAGTGGTGGAACACTGCAGAAAATATCCCAGCAGCCAAAGCCCAAAATAAGGCATCTCCAGCACTCTGACAGTCTATATAGAAAGAGGGAATGTAGCTACCAGTTATTTCATTAGAGGGACAAAATGACAGTCTTAGAAACAGCCTGATGAGAAGAATTTTAAATGAAACAAAAACTTAAGATGAAAGGCTTAAAAAGAAGGTTAAAAAAATTCAACCACTAAGAGAGGCAAAAGTTGGGGGACATGACTCATTTTCAGAAAAATCAGTACTCCTTGGGAAAATGGCTGATTTGGAGTCTGGACCAGGAAATAGAATAAGATACGCTTGGAACAACTTATGCTGGAAAGCAAGAAAGGTATCACAGACTACTAGGGCCTTGTAAGAAGTGTGCAGGAGATAAATATAAACTGAGCATGGAAAAGAATACTGCCTTCAATGGATTGAAACAAATACATTCAGATCTACAAGATCTTGCTGATACTTGAAAAAGGAAAAAAAAAACTCACTGGTTGTTAAGGCATTAAATCATAAATCAGAAAAATGATAAAAGGGAAAAAATCAAGCCTTTCCCCTCTCCTTCCTATACATTCTTTTTTTTTTTCCCCAGAAGACCCAAGTTATTTCATGAGGGTAAATTTATTTCTTCTTTTTTGAGAGTAAATTCTTTATAGATAGAATACCAACTGGTAAATGCAAGAGGAATGATAGATTTAGATCATCCTTTTGTGACCCCTAATGAAATAGATCTAGGTTACAACTCACAAGGATGCTACAATTATCAGGTGAAAGGTAGAAAGGTAAGTTGACCTCATCGGAACGCACTAATCACTCTTGGTATCTCAAAGAGGGACACATTCAGGCATCACGTCTCTAATGATGTGATGCAACAGATTATACACAGTAATACCTACCAAGAATGCTCGCTCTTAAGTCTGAATCTAATCAAGCTGCTACATTTCACTGCCAGATTACAGGAAACATGGAACATAAACGAATAAATCAGATAACATTACAAGTAAGAAGTGACCCCAGAAGTGGACATTCTACCTGACAAATGACCTGCTATCTCCATCACATCAAAGGCATGAAGAAAACAAGCAGGGGAAGGGGGTTGTTATAAAATAAAATAGATTTACAAACCTAACAACCAAACACAATGTGTGGACCTTAATTCCTGGTTGCAACTAATCATAAATGAAAAGACATCTCCGAGAAAAATTAAATATGGAAATTATGTTAAGGAATTGTTATTAAAATTTTTAGGCAAGAAAGGCACAACTTTTTTAAAGGAACAAAGTCCTTATCAGAGATGTAAACTGAAACACTAATGAATGAGATGACATAATATTTAGGATCTTGTTTTAAAACACACTGCTGCTGCTGCTAAGATGCTTCAGTCGTGTCCGACTCTGTGTGACCCCATAGACGGCAGCCCTCCAGGCTCCCCCGTCCCTGGGATTCTCCAGGCAAGAACACTGGAGTGGGTTGCCATTTCCTTCTCCAGTGCATGAAAGTGAAAGGGAAGTCTCTCAGTCATGTCCGACTCTTCACGACCCCATGGACTGCAGCCTTCCAGGCTCCTCCGTCCGTGGGATTTTCCAGGCAAGAGTACTGGAGTGGGGTGCCATCGCCTTCTCCAGTAAAACACACTAGTCCCCCACAAAAGAAAAGTGGAGAAAAAAGAAATAAGTCAAACAAAATTTGAAAATGTTAATAGCTGACTAAAGTAGGAAGGAATTATATTATTCTCTCATAATGTCCACAACACAAAGTTAAAAAAAAATTAAATAGTTTTGGTGTAAATTCAATCTGTGCTTTATCTTACCAGTGATTTTTTAGGAGGCAGTTAAGGTCCTCCCCTAAAGAAAAATCTAGTCATTCCACTTAGCCTAAAGAGGTGCACAGAGTCTTAATCAGCTTGCATTCTGAATTCAAAATGACAATAAGTGACTGAACCAAGGACCCCGGAGTTCTATGGTAAAAACCCAATGTCAGCTTACCTTTTCCCAGTAAGAGACAGCCTACAAGGCACCTGGGTTGGGCAGCACAACCCACAAAGAGCTCATCTGATGACAGTTGATGGCAGATGGTTAAGATCTGTGAGAGCCCAAGGCAGCATGGGCAAGGGCCAACCAGATTTCCTAAATCAGATCTTGGTCAATACAGAAGTTGCAAAGTTTCCTACCAACTTGTGTAATGCACAAAGCTACTTTCTTGCCAGTGGTAATGAATCTGTGCTAACTTGTCCCTATAATCACTCACCTGTAATCTGGAAGTACAGTTCATGACATACAATACTGAAGGTCCACAGAAAGAGCTACACCATGATTTACCTGCATTGGTATCACTGCCCTAACCAAGGAGCTAACCACATGACCCCAGGTGTTTACAAGTCACCCACTGGTTTGATACATACTACTTGTGTTTATCTCTTTCCTTCAAACACTTCTATTATGGACTGAGTATTTGTGTTCCCCAAAAAATAATATGTTGAAGCCATAAGCCCCAAGATGATGGTATTTGGAGGGCCTGTGGGAGGTAGTAAGGGTGAGACTAGGTCATGAGGGTAGTGTCTCCATGATGGAATTAGTGGCCTTATACGAAAAAGGAGAGAGATCAAAGAGTCAGAACAAAAAAATTCTAAAATTTATATGAAAACACAAAAGACTCCAAATAGTCAAAGCAGTTTTAAGAGAGAACAAAGCTCCAGGTATCACACACCCTGATTTCAAACAATTTATATCACAAAGTTACAGTCATCAAAACAGTATGGTAGTGATACTAAAACAGACACACAGATGCCAGTACCTATATCACAACAGTATGGTACTGGCACAAAAACAGAATAGAGAACTCAGAAATAAACCCATGCTTATTTGGTGCATTAATCTATGACAAAGGAAGAATACACAGCAGGAGAAAGACAGCATCTTCAATAAATACTGTTGGGAAAACTAGAAAGCTACAGGCAAAAGAATCAAACTGGACCACTTTCTCACACCATATACAAAACAAACTCAAAATGGATTCAGTGCAGTTCAGTTCAGTTGCTCAGTCGTATCCGACTCTTTGCGACCCCATGAATCGCAGCAAGCCAGGCCTCCCTGTCCATCACCAACTCTCAGAGTTCACTCAGACTCACATCCATCGAGTCGGTGATGCCATTCAGGCATCTCATCCTCTGTCATCCCCTTCTCCTCCTGCCCCCAATCCCTCCCAGCATCAGAGTCTTTTCCAATGAGTCAACTCTTGGCATGAGGTGGCCAAAGTACTGGAGTTTCAGCTTTAGCATCATTCCTTCCAAAGAACACCCAGGGCTGATAAAAAATGGATTAAGGACTTACAAACCTAAGATATGAAACCATAAAACTTCTAGAAGAAAACACAGGCAGTACACTCTGCTATCAGTCTTAGCAATACTTTTTTGTATCTGTCTCCTCAGGCAAGGGAAACAAAAGAAAAAATAAACAAAAGGGACTACATCAACCTAAAAGGCTTTTTCACAGTGAAAGAATCCATCAACAAAATGAAAAGGCAGCTTACTGAATGGGAGTGTGTAAACGACTTGCACATGATATACTCAACAAAGAGTCAATCTCATATATGCAAATAACTCATTCAACTCAACATCAAAAACAAAATAACCCCATTAAAAAAAATTGGGCAGAGGACCTGAAGGGACATTTTTCCAAAGAAGACATGCAGATGGCCAACAGGCATATGCAGGGATACTCAACTCCACTAATCATCAGGGAAATGCAATTCAAAACCACAATGAGACATCACCTCACACTTAGCAGAATGACTATCATCAAAAAGACAACAAACAACAAGTTCTGGTGAGGATACAGAGAAAAGGGAATCCTCCCATACCACTGGTTAAGGTTATAACTGGCACAGCCACTATGGAAAACAGTATGGAGATCCCTCAAAAAATTAAAAATAGAAACACCATATGATCCAGGAATTTCACAGGTGGGTATTTATCCAAAGTAAACAAAAGCCCTAATTGGAAAAGATATATACACCCCTATGTTCACTGCCATGCTATTTACAATAGCCAAGCTATGGAAGAAAGTGAAGTGTCCACTGACTGATGAATGGATCAAGAAGATGGGGCATACACATATAATGAAAGATTACTCAGCCATTCAAAAAAATGAATTCTTGCCATTGCTGACAACATGGATGGGTCTAGAGGGTATTATACCAAGTGAAATAAGTTAGAGAAAGCCATACTGAATGATCTCACTTACATGTAGAATCTAAAAACCAAGACGGGAGGAGGAGCCAAGATGGCGGAGGAGTAGGACGGGGAGAACACTTTCTCCCCCACAAATTCATCAAAAGAGCATTTAAACATCGAGTAAATTCCACAAAACAACTTCTGAATGCCGGCAGAGGACATCAGGCACCCAGAAAAGCAGCCCAACTCTTCAAAAGGAGGTAGGAAAAAATATAAAAGACAAAAAAAGAGACAAAAGAGGGAGGGACAGAGTTCCGTCCCGGGAAGGGAGTCTTAAAAAGAGAGAAGTTTCCAAACACCAGGAAACCCTCTCACTGCCGAATCTGTGCCGAGCTTTGGAAGCACAGAGGGCAACATAAAAGGGAGGGGAAAAAAAAAATAAACAATTAAAAATCGCGGATTGTGAGCCCTACGGGAACTCCCCCAGTGGAGAAGCAGCGCAGACGCCTGCACACGGCATTAGCAAGCGGGGGCTGGGCAGGGAAGTGCGGCGCGGGCTGTGTCCCTTAGAGTAAGAATCCGGCCGAATGTCCTGAGCGCTATCTGAGCGAAATAATTTGGGCTAGCAAACCAGACTGTGGGATATCTACCACGCGAAAAGCCAGCCCTAACCTAAGACACCGCCAGGCCCGCGCACAGAACAAAGGACTGAACAGAGATAGCCGGCTGCAGACCTTCCCCCTCCGGTGACAGGCAGCCAGAGCCGGAAGGGGGCAATCGCAGCCCCAGAGAGACACTATCTATAAAACTGTAAGCAGGATTCTTTGCTAACTAAAACTTCTTGGGGGTCTGGACGGTCAACATCTGCCTGAGAAGGTGCGCCGGTTTTACACCCAGATAACCGAGTGGCGGGGAGGTGATAAGTCGCAGCATTGGCGCCCGCCAAACACTTCATCACCTGAGCTGCTCGGATCTGGGAAGAACACAAAACGCAGGCCCAACCGAGTCTGCGCCTCTGAGGATACCCGAGTGCCTGAACCTGAGCGGCTTGGACCTGGGAGCTCAGCCCAGGGCCGGCCTCTGATTGTTCCCGGCAGAACAACCTAGAGCCCAAGCAGTGTGGGCAGGGAGGCTACACGCGCCGTGAGTGGGGGCAGACCCAGTGTGGCTGAGGCACTGCGAGCGCACGCCAGTGTTATCTGTTTGCAGCATCCCTCCCTCCCTCCCCACAGCGCGGCTGAACAAGTGAGCCTAAATTAAAAAAAAAAAAAAAAAAAATAGTGTCCTCAACCATCCCCTTTGTGTCAGGGCGGGAACCAGACACTGAAGAGACCAGCAAACAGAAGAAGCTATAACAGAGGGAAACGCCTTGGAAGCTACAGGCCATAGATTAAAACCCTGTGGTTACTACGGATTACATAGGAAGGGGCCTATAGATCTTGAGAAATATAAGTCGGACTAAGGAACTGCCAAAAATGAACTGAACCCACAATACTCACAACAAAACCAGAGAAAGACCTAGATATATTTTTACTATTTTTACGATCAATCTTTCTTTCTTTTTTTTTAATTAAAAAAAAAATTTTTAAGTCCTCTATTGTCCTTTAATTTTCACTTTTATAACTATTACTTTGCAAAAAAAAAAAAAAAGACCCTATTTTTTTCTTCTTCAGCAAACTTCATATATATATTTTATAATTTTTTGACCTTGTGTTTTTTTTTTCTTTTTTCTTTTTCTTCTTTTCTTTAACATTGTATTTTTGAAATTCCAAACTCTACTCTAGATTTTTAATTTTAGCCTTTTGGTATATGTTATCAATTTTGTACCTATAGTTTTTTTCATAATTTCTGTGACTTTTTTTTTCCTCTGTTTCTTTCTCTTCTTCTTTTATATAACATCGTATATCTGCAATTCCAAACTCTACTCAAGATTTTTAATTTATGCTTTTTGGTATTTGATATCAATTTTGTACCTGTATTTTCTTTATAATTTTTGCGACATTGTTTTTGTTGGTTTGTCTGTTTTCTCTCTTTATTTTTCTTCTTCTTTTTTTTTTTTAATGTTGTATTTTTGAAATTCCAAACTCTACTCTAGATTTTTAATTTTTGCTTTTTGGTATTAGTTATCAATTTTGTACCTGTACTTTCTTTATAATTTTCACGACCTTGTTTGTTTTTCTTTGTTCGTTTTTTCTCTCTTTCTTTTCCTTCTTCTTTTCATTAACATCGCATTTTTGAAATTCCAAACTCTACTCTAGATTTCTAATTTTTGCTTTTATGTATTTGTTACCAATTTTGTACCTTTAAGAACCCAATCTTCAGGACCCATTTTTCACTAGTGTACGAGATTACTGGCTTGACTGCTCTCTCTCCCTTTGGATTCTCCATTTTCTCCACCAGGTCACCTGTATCTCCTCCCTAACCCCTCTCTACTCTACCCAACTCTGTGAATTTCTGTGTGTTCCAGACGGTGCAGAACACTTAAGGAACTGATTACTGGCTGGACCTGTCTCCCTCCTTTTCATTTCCCCCTTTTATCCTTCTGGCCACCTCTGTCTCCTGCCTCCTTCTTCTCTTCTCTGTATAACTCCGTGAACATCTCTGAGCGGTCCAGTTGTGGAGTGCACATAAGGAAGTGACTACTGGCTAGTCCACTCTCTCCACTATTGATTCCACCTCATCTCATTTGGGTCACCTCTAACTCCCTCCTCCCTCTTCTCTTCTCCATGTAACGCTGTGAACCTCTCTGAGTGACCCTCACAGTAGAGAAACTTTTCATCTTTAACGTAGATGTTTTATCAGTGGTGCTGTATAGAAGAAGTTTTGAAACTACTGTAAAATTAAGACCGATAACTGGAAGTAGGAGGCTTAAGTCCAAACCCTGACTCCAGGGAACTCCTGACTCCAAGGAACATTAATTGACAGGATCTCATCAAACGCCTCCATACCGACACTGAAACCAAGCACCACACAAGGGCCAACAAGTTCCAGGGAAAGACATAACAAGCAAATTCTCCAGCAACAAAGGAACACAGCCCTGAGCTTCAAGATACAGGCTGCCCAAAGTCACCCCAAAACCATAGACATCTCATAACTCATTACTGGACATTTCATTACACTCCAGAGAGAAGAAATACAGCTCCATCCACCAGAACATCGACACAAGCTTCCCTAACCAGGAAACCTTGACAAGCCACCTGTACAAACCCACACACAGCGAGGAAACGCCACAATAAAGAGAACTCCACAAACTGCCAGAATACAGAAAAGACACCCCAAACTCAGCAATATAAACAAGATGAAGAGACAGAGGAATACCCAGCAGGTAAAGGAACAGGATAAATGCCCACCAAACCAAACAAAAGAGGAAGAGATAGGGGATCTACCTGATAAAGAATTCCGAATAATGATAGTGAAATTGATCCAAAATCTTGAAATCAAAATGGAATCACAGATAAATAGCCTGGAGACAAGGATTGAGAAGATGCAAGAAAGGTTTAACAAGGACTTAGAAGAAAAAAAAAAGAGTCAATATATAATGAATAATGCAATAAGTGAAATTAAAAACACTCTGGAGGCAACAAATAGTAGAATAACAGAGGCAGAAGATAGGATTAGTGAATTAGAAGATAGAATGGTAGAAATAAATGAATCAGAGAGGATAAAAGAAAAACGAATTAAAAGAAATGAGGACAATCTCAGAGACCTCCAGGACAATATTAAACGCTACAACATTTGAATCATAGGGGTCCCAGAAGAAGAAGACAAAAAGAAAGACCATGAGAAAATACTTGAGGAGATAATAGTTGAAAACTTCCCTAAAATGGGGAAGGAAATAATCACCCAAGTCCAAGAAACCCAGAGAGTCCCAAACAGAATAAACCCAAGGCGAAACACCCCAAGACACATAGTAATCAAATTAACAAAGATCAAACACAAAGAACAAATATTAAAAGCAGCAAGGGAAAAACAACAAATAACACACAAGGGAATACCCATAAGGATAACAGCTGATCTTTCAATAGAAACTCTTCAAGCCAGGAGGGAATGGCAAGACATACTTAAAATGATGAAAGAAAATAACCTACAGCCCAGATTATTGTACCCAGCAAGGATCTCATTCAAGGATGAAGGAGAAATCAAAAGCTTTTCAGACAAGCAAAAGCTGAGAGAATTCTGCACCACCAAACCAGCTCTCCAACAAATACTAAAGGATATTCTCTAGACAGGAAACACAAAAATTGTGTATAAATTCGAACCCAAAACAATAAAGTAAATGGCAATGGGGTCATACTTATCAGTAATTACCTTAAACGTAAATGGGTTGAATGCCCCAACCAAAAGACAAAGACTGGCTGAATGGATACAAAAACAAGACCCCTGCATATGTTGTCTACAAGAGACCCACCTCAAAACAGGGGACACATACAGACTGAAAGTGAAGGGCTGGAAAAAGATTTTCCATGCAAATAGGGACCAAAAGAAAGCAGGAGTAGCAATACTCATATCAGACAAAATAGACTTTAAAACAAAGACTGTGAAAAGAGACAAAGATGGTCACTACATAATGATCAAAGGATCAATCCAAGAAGAAGATATAACAATTATATATGCACCCAACACGGGAGCACTGCAGTATGTAAGACAAATGCTAACAAGTATGAAAGAAGAAATTAACAATAACACAATAATAGTGGGAGACTTTAATACCCCACTCACACCTATGGATAGATCAACTAAACAGAAAATTAACAAGGAAACACAAACTTTAAACGATACAATAGACCAGTTAGTCCTAATTGATATCTATAGGACATTTCATCCCAAAACAATGAATTTCACCTTCTTCTCAAGCGCACATGGAACCTTCTCCAGGATAGATCACATCCTGGGCCATAAAGCTAGCCTTGGTAAATTCAAAAAAATAGAAATCATTCCAAGCATCTTTTCTGACCACAATGCAGTAAGATTAAATATCAATTACAGGAGAAAAACTATTAAAAAATCCAACATATGGAGGCTGAACAACACGCTGCTGAATAACCAACAAATCACAGAAGAAAATCAAAAAAGAAATCAAAATTTGCATAGAAACGAATGAAAATGAAAACACAACAACCCAAAACCTGTGGGACACGGTAAAAGCAGTCCTAAGGGGAAAGTTCATAGCAATACAGGCACACCTCAAGAAACAAGAAAAAAGTCAAATAAATAACCTAACTCTACACCTAAAGCAACTAGAAAAGGAAGAAATGAAGAACCCCAGGGTTAGTAGAAGGAAAGAAATCTTAAAAATTAGAGCAGAAATAAATGCAAAAGAAACAAAAGAGACCATAGCAAAAATCAACAAAACCAAAAGCTGGTTCTTTGAAAGGATAAATAAAATTGACAAACCATTAGCCAGACTCATCAAGAAACAAAGGGAGAAAAATCAAATCAATAAAATTAGAAATGAAAATGGAGAGATCACAACAGACAACACAGAAATACAAAGGATCATAAGAGACTACTATCAACAATTATATGCCAATAAAATGGACAACGTGGAAGAAATGGACAAATTCTTAGAAAAGTACAACTTTCCAAAACTGGACCAGGAAGAAATAGAAAATCTTAACAGACCCATCACAAGCACGGAAATTGAAACTGTAATAAAAAATCTTCCAGCAAACAAAAGCCCAGGTCCAGACGGCTTCACAGCTGAATTCTACCAAAAATTTAGAGAAGAGCTAACACCTATCCTGCTCAAACTCTTCCAGAAAATTGCAGAGGATGGTAAACTTCCAAACTGCTTCTATGAGGCCACCATCACCCTAATACCAAAACCTGACAAAGATCCCACAAAAAAAGAAAACTACAGGCCAATATCACTGATGAACATAGATGCAAAAATCCTTAACAAAATTCTAGCAATCAGAATCCAACAACACATTAAAAAGATCATACACCATGACCAAGTGGGCTTTATCCCAGGGATGCAAGGATTCTTCAATATCTGCAAATCAATCAATGTAATACACCACATTAACAAATTGAAAAATAAAAACCATATGATTATCTTAATAGATGCAGAGAAAGCCTTTGACAAAATTCAACATCCATTTATGATAAAAACTCTCCAGAAAGCAGGAATAGAAGGAACATACCTCAACATAATCAAAGCTATATATGACAAACCCACAGCAAACATTATCCTCAATGGTGAAAAATTGAAAGCATTTCCTCTAAAGTCAGGAACAAGACAAGGGTGCCCACTTTCACCATTACTATTCAACATAGTTTTGGAAGTTTTGGCCACAGCAATCAGAACAGAAAAAGAAATAAAAGGAATCCAAATTGGAAAAGAAGAAGTAAAGCTCTCACTGTTTGCAGATGACATGATCCTCTACATAGAAAACCCTAAAGACTCCACCAGAAAATTACTAGAACTAATCAATGACTATAGTAAAGTTGCAGGATATAAAATCAACACCCAGAAATCCCTTGCATTCCTATACACTAATAATGAGAAAACAGAAAGAGAAATTAAGGAAACAATTCCATTCACCATTGCAACGGAAAGAATAAAATACTTAGGAATATATCTACCTAAAGAATCTAAAGACCTATATATAGAAAACTATAAAACACTGGTGAAAGAAATCAAAGAGGACACTAACAGATGGAGAAATATACCATACACAAAAATAAACTCAAAATGGATTAAAGATCTCAACGTAAGACCAGAAACTATAAAACTCCTAGAGGAGAACATAGGCAAAACACTCTCTGACATACATCACAGCAGGATCCTCTATGACCCACCTCCCAGAATATTGGAAATAAAAGCAAAAATAAACAAATGGGACCTAATTAACCTTAAAAGCTTCTGCACATCAAAGGAAACTATTAGCAAGGTGAAAAGACAGCCTTCAGAATGGGAGAAGATAATAGCAAATGAAGCAACTGACAAACAACTAATCTCGAGAATACACAAGCAACTCCTACAGCTCAACTCCAGAAAAATAAATGACCCAATCAAAAAATGGGCCAAAGAACTAAATAGACATTTCTCCAAAGAAGACATACAGATGGCTAACAAACACATGAAAAGATGCTCAACAGCACTCATTATCAGAGAAATGCAAATCAAAACCACTATGAGGTTCCATTTCACGCCAGTCAGAATGGCTGCGATCCAAAAGTCTACAAGTAATAAATGCTGGAGAGGGTGTGGAGAAAAGGGAACCCTCTTACACTGTTGGTGGGAATGCAAACTAGTACAGCCACTATGGAGAACAGTGTGGAGATTCCTTAAAAAACTGGAAATAGACCTGCCTTATGATCCAGCAATCCCACTGCTGGGCATACACACTGAGGAAACCAGAAGGGAAAGAGACACGAGTACCCCAATGTTCATCGCAGCACTGTTTATAATAGCCAGGACATGGAAGCAACCTAGATGTCCATCAGCAGATGAATGGATAAGAAAGCTGTGGTACATATACACAATGGAGTATTATTCAGCCATTAAAAAGAATACATTTGAATCAGTTCTAATGAGGTGGATGAAACTGGAGCCTATTATACAGAGTGAAGTAAGCCAGAAAGAAAAACACCAATACAGTATACTAACGCATATATATAGAATTTAGAAAGATGGTAACAATAACCCTGTGTACGAGACAGCAAAAGAGACACTGATGTATAGAACAGTCTTATGGACTCTGTGGGAGAGGGAGAGGGTGGGAAGATTTGGGAGAATGGCATTGAAACATGTAAAATATCATGTATGAAATGAGTTGCCAGTCCAGGTTCGATGCAGGATACTGGATGCTTGGGGCTGGTGCACTGGGACGACCCAGAGGGATGGAATGGGGAGGGAGGAGGGAGGAGGGTTCAGGATGGGGAACACATGTATACCTGTGGCGGATTCATTTTGATATTTGGCAAAACTAATACAGTTATGTAAAGTTTAAAAATAAAATTAAATTAAAAAAAAGAAGAAGAAAAAAAAATAAAAAATAAAAACCAAGACAAAATGAAAGTAGACAAAGATACAGAGAATAAACAAGGGATGGGGGTGGCACAAAACAGGTGAACAAGACTAAGAGATATAAGCCTCCACTTACAGAACAAATAAGCAATGAGAATGTCATATACAGCATAAGGAATATGGTCAATAATACTGTAATAACATCATATGGGAACAGATGGTAACTAGACTTACAGTCATCATTTTCCAATGTATGCCAATACCAATCAATCAGTATGTTGTACAACTGAAACTAACATCATGTTGTATGTCAACTATATTTCAGTTTAAAAAAATAAAACAGAGAGAGAGGGAGATCTCTTTTCTTCCACAGGCACTAAGGAATGGTCACATCACAACACAGAAGGAAGGTGGCTGTCTACCGGCCAGGAAGAGAGCTCTCACCAGAAACTAAATATGCTGGTACCTTGATCTTGCACTTCTCAGCCTCCAAAACTGTGAGAAAATGCGTTTCTGTTATGTAAACCACCAGGTCTATGGTATTTTGTTATGGTAGCCCGAAAAACTAACACATATTTCACCTATTTTTCTCTTTCCTTCAAACCCTTTCCAACTCCTTTGATGGGAAGGTTCCACAATCACAAAGGTGGTTCCAGTGCCAAAGGAGGGAAAACAGTTGAAAGTTATGGATTTCCAATGTTGGAAAATTTTACAATCTTCCCCAATTAAAAAAAAAAAAAAAACACCAAAAACTGGCCATGTACTTATGAAATGTGTTTGGAATGTCCCAAGGAGAGCTAAGGCAGTATTAGAACCAAAGAAGGGCTAATAAAGTACACCTTATTTTAAGTAACCATATTCAGAATAAATAATTAGAGTAAATATGTATATTTTGGCAAGGTACACTACAACATCATCCCAGGCACGGGGAAACACAAGCCTCTATGCAGATGAACACTCCAGATCAATTTACACAGAAACCCTGGGCAATCCTCCTCACAGACTGCCTGGCTGCCCTCATGGTGTCAGTATCCTGTGCAGTGAAAAAGCAACTGTCACGGATAACAGGAATACAATTTGACCTACTTTCCCCATAAACTCCTGGAAAGTCACTAAGTCAGATTTTTGTGTTTACTGAGCTATCACATTTTGGGGACACATTTCGTCCCTTTCTTTGCACGCAACCCTGTACTCCACACATTAAGGTCATTTTTGGGTAATTCCTAAACTCCCCTGGTCATTTGACCAAAAGATGTCCTATTACTGCTCAGCTAATCCACGAAACATCCTTCTGAGGTAGGTCATGGACAGTTATCTCTATGTGGAAAGAATTCTCCAGCCCAGAAAGGCCAAAGACTCAACGTCAGTTCAGACCCTTTCCTGCCCAAAGGAAGCCATACCAAACCCAGTGCTTCTCCCTAACTCTCAAGTTTCACAAACCTGTCTTTCAAGAGCTGAAAGTCCCCCAGCAAGATAATTTAAGGCAGACAACTAAGACTTCTTTTTTAAGTTACAGACCAAAATATCTACCTTGTGGCACTTTCATGGTAAAGTCTCCTTAATGATGCCAGATTTTTAAAAGCTAAGTAAAACCTCTCAAAGGTGCCCAAGGCCCTGGTGAGCAGGAACACCTGACAAGTCAGCAGGGGCTGCTGAGTGACTTATGATCCCAGGCTGTCCCGCTTTTCTTCACCACAAAACATGTCTGACCTTCTCAGGCCATTAGATGTACTTAGAACCAAAGGAGGGACACTCCTCCATCAGAAATGCTTCCGAACACACCAGCAGGAAGTCAATATTTAAGATTCTGGGGCGGGGAAGGGGTGGGCGGCGGAGGGGGGGGTGGTGGGGGGAAGGAGTCGGCGGCGGGGGGTGGGGGGGAAGGGGTGGGCGGCGGAGGGGGGAGGGGTCGGCGGGGGAGGGGGGAGCGGTCGGCGGGGGAGGAGGGGAGGGGTCGCCGAGAACTAAGTGCTGCCGACTGGGGAGCCCAGGAACTAGAGCTCGCCCCAGAACTTCCAACTCTGGCGTCTGTCCCTCGGCCCTAGCGGGGCAAGAGCCAGTGTAGGTGCCAAAGCTTAGTTCTCGGCGACGCCCCCAGAATCTTAAATATTCACTTCCTGCTGGTGTGTTTGGTAGGCTCCTGGTGGAGGAGCGTCCCTCCTTGGGTTCTAAGCCAGTGTCGGTGCCCAAAGTTGCAACTAGGCGTCCGACAGCAGTGCACACGTCTCCTGCCTCCTGCAAACTGAGGTCCCGCGCGTGGGGCCTTGGGCTCGCTGTCGGACAGGGCCCGCCCTTAGGCAATGGACATCTTCAGCTCCCCTTCTGGGGACAGGCAAACGGCCCTTCTTCGGGCGATGTTCACGGTCCCGCAGCTAGAATCCAGGCACGCTTGGACGAAGTCAGGTGCACCTATGGGCGAGGGAAACCGCCACTCCGCAGTGGGCACCCCACAACCCCATCTTCCCCGGCCCCTCTTCTGCCTAGGCCGGCACAAGGGCTCCACTCCCGGCACTTCCCCTACTTCCAGATGCCCCCCCTCGGCCGCCCCGGAGGGTGGGCGCGGACTCCACGCACGAGCCTCTCACGCCCAATCTGGCCGGGCGCAGGATCCGGCCACTCACCCGGCCCGCAGCGGCGCCGTGCTTCCTCCGCAAGGTGAGCCCGCTCCGCAGCAGCGCTGGCAGGTCCCGCAGCCGCGGCCGCGGAGGCACCGGCAGCTGCTCGCCCCCCGACTCGCGCGCGCTGGGGCTGCGGCATAGGGAGCCGTCCGCCGCCGCCACGGCCGCCACTAATGCCGGGACCCGGCTCTCCCACGGCGGCTGCATTTTGACGGAGCCCACGGCCGTCCTCATGCCCTGACGGCGGCTGTGGCGCCGGCGGCTCTTTCTCGCGCTCGCCCCCGCGCGCCGTCCGTGCCTTCGCCAGGAAGCAAAAGGGCGCGAAGGCGGCTCGGGCGCCGGGCGCGCTGCTAGCCGCTGCCCATTGGCTCGCGCCGCCCCGGCCAGGCTCAGTCCCGCGCACTTCCCCCGCCCAGCCCACGTGAGTCCGGCCCCGCCCCGCCCTCGCCGCGGCACACCTCAAAGTCCGGACCTGACCGCTGCAGCCACTCCCTGAGCCTTGAGCACCGTCTCTTCCATCGACTCGGGATTCCCAGAATCCACCACCAAACCCACTCGACGGCCTGGCCCATTCCCCTACTCCCTTTAGGCTGAAAAGCCCCGCTTCACCCCCTTTTCCTGTATGTGGGCCTCGACCTGAACTTAGACCAAGTAAGCTAGGAAGTGCAGAACACCACCACCCTGCCAGGGTACACAAGATGGTTTTTTTTTTGTTTTGTTTTTCCCTTTCTTTCATAACCTGGCCCCAAATCGTTATCACTCTTCCCAGAAATGGTTTTCACCAAAGAACTTCAAAATAGGCACTGTATTCTGCTACAAATCAAACATCACCGAACTAGAACTGCCGCCTCACTGTCCTCTCTTTGGCACATTCATCATTAAAGTCTAAAATTTTTGTTTATTATGATAGGTGCTAGGCAAAACAGATGCAAATCTGGTGACCTGGAGGTGATTCTCTGTGAACAAGTTGGAACCTGACCTTCCTTGAAAGCCTAATGCGTGTGATAATTGTGCTTGGTAAAGTGTAAAGGTCTACTGTGGTGTGAATCATTGTTCACACCATTCCAGGAGGCAGGAATAGTAGATCCCTGGCAGTGAGACTCTTCCAACAGGGCCTTAACCTTCACCTCCCAGATCAGTCTGTCTTCAGGAAGGGGCAGCCACTGTTTTTACTCCTTATCAGTAGAACACAGGACCCCTAACTTTGCCTAAGACTTGCAAGAACTCAATAAGCTTACTCACATTAGAGCATAGCAGGAATGTGTGAGCCAAAGAGCAGTGCCACTGTCTAGCTCATATCAAGCAATGTCCCACCCACCCCAGGACCTTTGCACTTGCTTTCCCCTCTGCATGGAATACCCCACCTCTGAAATGCTTTCCAGTACAACTCTCTGTAATGGTGGCAATGTTCTATATCTGGTTTGTAGCAACTAGTCATGGGTGACTTTTGAGCACTGGAAATGTGGCTACTGTGCCTGAAAAAGTGAATTTTCAATTTTATTCAATTTTAATTAATACAAATTAAGATAGCCACATATGGTTGTGGGATACTCTACTGGAAAGCAAAGTTCTAGAATTCCATGTTACCCTTTCTCTACGCCTTAAGTTTTTAACTGAAATGTCTCCATTTCAGTGAGGTCTTCCCTGACCATGTGATTTGAAATTTTAGCCCTTCCCATCTGACCCCTGTCCTGTCTGCTTTCTAGCCCTCCAATGTTGCCATCCATTAATCTATGTTATTTATCCATTTTCCCTTTGTCCACTAAATTCCACAAGAGCCTGAAAGTCTTTTCCCTTTTGTTCAGTATCTAGAACATATGAGTCAAAGAATTCAATGTTTCTACATATGAGGACCTAGTTTTTCAAAAGGAATTTAATCTGAATCTCCTGATTTTGCAATGAAAGCAAATCCTATATATGCTAACTTTGCAAAGGTCAAGCAAAACCACTGTGGATATCAGATCTGATTTTTACTTAGGAGAATGACATCATTAAAGCTAAAGTTTATGTAAACACCAATGTTAAGAAAGTTTCATTGGCTATTTGCAGTAAAGGGAAGTGGGATACCGGGAAGGTAACTCTAGCATTTACCTAACTACAAAAGGATGTGGGTTTGAATGAGTGGGGTCAGTGGAAACCAGGAGAGGTCAGATGTTAGATATTATAAAAGAAAGCTCCTCAGGCCTTGTACACGTGTTAGGCAGAATAGAAACATACTTCAGATGGTGATACAGATTGTATTTTACCAAGATGACCAACACAGTATCTCCTAACCTCAAGATCTTCTGAAATACAATCTTGCTACTCTCCCATGAAGAGAACAGGGTTTCTTTCTCCATCTTCTTGAACCTGGGCTAGCCCTGAGACCTCTTTGGCCAACAGAATCCAGCAGACCTAACAGTGCCAGTTTTGTAAGTTGCCCTTAATTGACTGGGTAACTTTCTGCTCTCTCAGGATGCTCCCACTCAGAGATGAGCTTCTTGTGAGAAGCCCAGTCTATACAGAGGAGCCCTGGCAACTGAGCTCTCATCCAACAACCAGCATAACTGCCAACCATTTGGAAGCTGTTTGGAACTTCCAATCCAGTCAAGCCTTCCCATGACCCCTGTACTAGCCCACGTCTGACCGTAACCACAGTGAGAAGGCAAGGCAAGGACTACACAGCTGAGCCCAGTCAACTCACCAAACTGTGAGAGTTAGCAACAAATTGTTTTAAGCCACCCAGTTTAGAGATATTTGCTGCAATCAGATGCGGGTTCGATCCCTGGGTCAGGAAGCTCCCCTGGAGGAGGGCATGAAAACTCATTCCAGTGTTCTTCCCTGGAGAATCTTGTGGACAGAGGAGCTTGACAGGCTACAGTCAATAGGATTGCAGAGTTGGACATCACAAGTGACTTAGCATGTGTGCACATTACATACTACTAAATGACCAGAATACATGGTTCAGAAAACTGAAAACTATACTCCTTTATGAATTAAAAAGAAAAAAAGGAAATTTATATTTCTATTTGCATGTGTGTGAAGAAACATGACGTTTCTTGCAAGTGGTTGAAATTGGCTACATGAAAAAAGGAAAGAAGAGATTTTTTTCAAGTATAAATTGTTTTTCTGTTTTTTTTTTTAACATGAAAACATACTACCTATGCAAAAACATTGTTTAAAAAACTGGCTCTAGATTTAGAAAAGTTAGGTGGTAGGGGGGAGCTGATTTGAGAGTTTTGTTTACACAGCAGTTAAACTCACTAAACTAGAAGCCCCCACACACACCCTGCCCAGTGAAAATCTGACCAGCAAGAACAAAGGATGAGCTGAAGCCCAAGAGAAATGACAGGAGTGATGGTGATGCTAGGGTCCAAATATCTGATTGTAACGGATGGAACTGGGCCAGAGTGCTCAGAGGACACAGAGGAGCAGAGACAGCCCACCCCTTGCTACACTGGGCCCTGGAGCACACACAGCGTGCCACTTTCCAGTCCTTGTTGGATGGAATTTGAAGCAATGACTCACCTTAGTTTTCCTCTTTTAATTTTTGTGGTCCATGTGATTATCCAGAATGCCAAGGAAAGCATCTATCAGCTGGGCTTTCCCTTGTATTTTCCCCCTCCCTGTGTACCTACTTATTTCCCCATATATGTATACCATGTCTGTTATACTCTATAGAGTCTCCTAACCCTTGGTGGGGAGAAGGCAATGGCAGCCCACTCCAGTACTCTTGCCTGGAAAATCCCGTGGACGGAGGAGCCTGGTAGGCTGCAGTCCATGGGGTCATGAAGAGTCAGACACGACTGAGAGACTTCACTTTCCCTTTTCACTTTCATGCATTGGAGAAGGAAATGGCAACCCACTCCAGTGTTCTTGCCTGGAGAATCCCAGGGACAGCGGAATCTGGTGGGCTGCTGTCTATGGGGTTGCACAGAGTCGGACACGACTGAAGCGACTTAGCAGCAGCAGCAGCAACCCTTGGTGAGTCTTTCTTGGTGCCCATCCCTTCCCAACATCCCTTGTTTTAATTTTGCCTGCATTTGAGATGTTGTGCATTTCTTTACCAGCTATTCAAAATAGAAAATTTAAGTACAGTTTTGCCTCTCTATTCAAGCCTGCTAACACTTTTATATATAATGAGCAAGAAGCATTGGATGGGACCTTCCCAAGGACTAAGGCTGAAGTGGGAGATCAGAGGCAGAGCTTGCACTTGAAAACCCAGTACTGCCCACCCTGCCTCTGCTGAGAATGCCACACAAAAGTTTGTGCTTGATATTAATACTATTTTTATGTTTGCTTATGGAATGAATATGCAATTGAAATAAAAGTCACAAAATAATAAAACATGTTTCAAACCTAAAAATGTTAAGCCTTTCTCATTTTATTTTAGTTTTCAAGGATCACAAACAGGACGATCTGCCATCAGAGGGTTCATCACAAACCTGTGTGATGCTGTGCTATTATTTGGTGTAGTTTATCACCTGCTATGCCTCATGCAGATATTCCCCTCAGGAATGACACATGTTTTTCTTACACTATTTGCCTTGGTGGCTCCAACCAGAGACTGGGTGATAAGGGTGGGTGCCCGTCTTTGTAAGTTTGTCTTCTATTCTTTACACTCATAATCTTTAAACAAAATCTGTCTGTTCATGCCTTTTCATATACCATTGACAATTATCATGCTGGAAATTTCCTTTTTCTAGGTCAAGTGTGCACGTTTACCAGGACCTTAAGTATTTAGGACACTGGTTAAAAAAAATTCTTTGTGGTCAAATGCCCAAGAAGACACAAGGAGAAGGCAATAGGAAACCTAACTTGACCAACAGACAGCAAGGAAGCCAAGCCAGTCTTGTTATGGAAATCTACTTCTCCTTGCACAGATTCACCAGTACCCCTCCTGGAGGTCTTGTATGCCCTGCCCATTGGGATTAATTCTTCCTCAGGTAAACCTCAGAGTTTACCTACAACTATGAATCTACTTTCACCACCTCTCTTATCACAGTTAGCCTTGTATTTGAATTGTGTGTGTGCTAAGTGGCTTCAGTTGTATCCAGCTCTTTGCAACCCCATGGACTGTAGCCCACCAGGCTCCTCTGTCCATGTGATTCTCTAGGCAAGGATACTGGAGTGGGTTACCATCCCCTTCTCCAGGGGATCGTCCCAACCCAGGAATCGAACCCATATCTCTTACGTCTCCTGCACTGGCGTGCAGGTACTTTACCACTAGAGCCACTTGTGCATATGAGACCTAGATGAGGTTGTAAGACTTGGAGGGCAGAGATGACTTATTTTTGTATTCCCCTCTACTGTCCATTGCACTGCCTAGCACATCATAGATGCTATGTCACAAAATGCATACATTAATGAATGCTGGATGGATTAACAAACGAATTAACAAAACTCTGATTAGCCAAACACTGTCATCCTAGGTTGAGGAAAGTCAGTCAGAGGCCTTAGCAGATGCAGACTCTCGAAGTCCTCAGGAAAATACATTACCCCAAGAGTGTTGGAGGCTATACATGGACTCCAGATGGAGGCATGTACAGATCAGTAGGGAAGAAAGATGATTTTAGCATCAGTATGTAGAGTGCTTTATAATAGGGAGACTCTGAAAGCTGGGCAGCCAGCAAAGCAGGCTACAGAATCCCAGGCATGAAGTATTAGCATGATAATCCATAAAATTGGGTTAACAGAAACTTCTGTGTTTTCCTTATACTATTCACATCTGTGCATTCTGAGCATAGACAGTGTATTAAAAAGCAGAGACATCACTTTGCCAACAAAGGTCCGTCTAGTCAAAGCTATGGTTTTTCCAGTAGTCATGTACGAATGTGAGAGTTGGACCAGAAAGAAGGCTGAGTGCTGAAGAACTGATGCTTTTGAATTGTAGTGTTGGAGAAGACTCTTGAGAGTCGCTTGGACTGCAAGGAGATTGAACCAGTCAATCCTAAAGGAACTCAACCCTGAATATTCATTAGAAGGACTGATGCTGAAGCTGAATTCCAATACTTTGGCCACCTGATGTGAAGAGCCTATTCATTAGAGAAGACCCTGATCCTGGGAAAGACTGAAGGTAAAAGGAGAAGTGGGCAGCAGAGGATAAGATGGTTAGATAGCATCACTGACTCTGTGGACATGAATTTGATCAAACTCTGGGAGATGGTGAAGGACAGGGAAGCCTGGTGTGCTGCAGGCCATGGGGTTGCAAAGAGTCAGATACAACTTAGCGACTGAACAGCAACATTCTGTGCAGAGTTTCCATGCTAATTAAATGAGATGATGTTTGTAAAGCTGTTTGCAAACTTCAAAGCACTATACTTAGAGCACTGCCTTTCTGCAGGGGTGAAAGAGAAGGGACAGATGAGATGATGCCTTGGAGAAAGCAGAGCCTGGACCAGAATGGCAGAAGGAGTGGGAAAGTAAATAGGGTGTCAGAGATCATGCCCAACCAGAAGACAGAGACCTTTGACAGTGTTTCTTCCCATCTTTGAATATGAAGCATTTGTAACCCTGATCTAACCAGGCACAGAGTAAGCCATGAGAAAATCTTAGTGCATTCTGGCAACATTGTATGAGTTCAAATTGTCATTTGAAGATCTGGATGAGAATATACAGATGTGGGGCTAGAGAACACTCAGAGCAGGAAGGTCTCCTAAGTCCTTAAACATAAAGGAGGTTTTCTGAAGAGAATGACAGCAAGCGACAAGGCTGTTGTTTTCATATATCTGGAATATACAGAGGAGAAATTGGATTCATTCTAATCAGAGATGGAAACTGCAGAGTAAAATTGCTTCTCAACATAACAAAGACTTTTCTATCCATTTAAATCTATGTTTAACTTAAACAGTCCGTGTGTGTGTGTGTGTGTGTGTGTATGAGTTGCTCAGTTGTGTCTGACTCTTTGTGACTCCATGGACTGCAGCCCGCCAGGCTCCTTTGTCCATGGGGATTCTCCAGGCAAAAAGACTGGAGTGGAGTGCCATTCCTTGTCTAGTATTCTTACCCTTGCAAAATGAGGGGACTTCATGCAATTTCATTTTTTCAGATGCATGGTTGGATTCAGTGAGCTAGACCGTTTCATCTGACTCAAACATTGGGTTTCTTCACTGGCCCTAGTGAATACTGAGGTGGTTATGTAGAGCAGCGTAGAAGGCAATGGCACCCCACTCCAGTACTCTTGCCTGGAAAATCCCATGGACGGAGGAGCCTGGTAGGCTGCAGTCCATGGGGTGGCGAAGAGTCAGGCACGACTGAGCGACTTCACTTTCACTTTTCACTTCCATGCATTAGAGAAGGAAATGGCAACCCACTCCAGTGTTCTTGCCTGGAGAATCCCAGGGATGGCAGAGTGAAGTGACTCCGCGATTGAAGTGACTTAGCAGCAGCAGCAGCAGCAATCTTGATTACAGCTTGTGATTCATCTAGCCTGGTATTTCACATGATGTACTGTGCATACGAGTTGCATAAGCAGTGTGACAACATACAGCCTTGATATACTCCTTTCCCAATTTGGAGTCAGTCCATTGTTCCATGTCTGGTTCTAACTGTTGCTTCTTGACCTGCATACAGATTTCTCAGGAGGCAGGTAAGGTGATCTGGTATTCCCATCTCTTTAAGAATTTACTACAGTTTTATGGAATCCACACAGTCAAAGGCTTTGGCATAGTCAATAAAGCAGATGTAGATGTTTTGCTGGAACTCTCTTGGTCTTTCTATGATCCAACGGACGTTGGCAATTTGATCTCTGGTTTTTCTGCCTTTTCTAAATCCAGCTTAAACATCTGGAAGTTCTCAGTTCACATCCTGTTGAAGCCTTGCTTGGAGGATTTTGAGCATTACTTTGCTAACATGTGAAATGAGTGCAATTGTGCAGTAGTTTGGAAATTCTTTGGCATTGTCTTTCTTAGGATTAGAATGAAAACTGACCTTTTCCAGTCCTATGGCCACTGCTGAGCTTTGTAAATTTGCTGGCATATTGAGCGCAGCACTTTCACAGCATCATCTTTTAGGATTTGAAATAACTCAACTGGAATTCCATCACCCCACTAGCTTTGTTCGTAGTTATGCTTCCTAAGGCCTGCTTGACTTCACAGTCCAGGATGTCTGGCTCTAGATGAGTGATCACACCATTGTGGTTATCTGGGTCATTAAGATCTTTTTTGGACCTATAGAAAGCTTTAAATAGAGGTCAGCTCTTATTATTGTTAACTGTTGTTCTAGGGTTTAGTCAGTGTGGGAGTTTGCCTTTGGGCCTCCAGTATAAGTCAGAAAGATCCCCTGGAGAAGGGAATGACAACCCATACCAATATTCTTACCTGGAAAAATGCCATGGCCAGAGACACCTGGTGGGCTACAGTCCTTGGGATTACAAAGAGTTCGACATGACTGAGCAACTTAACACTTTTTTTTTTTTTTTTCAGTTACCTCCCTTAGAAAACAGCGCTAATGGAGCCAAGGTTGTCTGTTTGGGGTATGTGGGGAGGCAGTTAGTTTTGCACTGCTCCAAAAGCACTTCTTCAACCCTGTCTCAGCCAGGCCATCTCACACACCTGTCATTATTCCAAAAGCGTACCAGGAAAACAGTCTGGAAAAGCATTCATTGACGAAGGAGTTGGTGGCATCTCTTTTGTAGACCAGGTACAACCATTTCTAAAAACAAACACAAAAAACCACCTCCAATCTCTGTTGTACTAAAGGATTTGTGCCCCGTGCACATGAAATCCAAACAAACTCTATTCTGTCTATCAGAGATTAGGTTGAAGACAATAAAATGCCCCTTCATGATAACACTGTAGATAAGATTAAGGGCAGGAGAGAGATATTAATACATTTACATACATGAATTTTATATTTATAGTTATAATTATTCTTCAGCTAATAATAACCTAAGTTAACATTCCCTGAACAGACGGGAACTAATTGCAAGAGAAGAGGAGGAGGGTGGTAAGGTGTGGGCTGCCAAGAATAATCCAGGAGGCATTTTTAGTTTGTACTGTGTAAATCCTACACAGGATGATGGAGATTGGTCTCCCTTCAGAACTGCATAACCACAAAGTGGCGAGACTCAGGGTGGCACCTGTCCTACTCCTTTCCCTGCTGTAACACAGAGGCTGGAAACAGGGGCCAGACCCCCCAGTTTCAAATTCCACATACAAGCAAGTCACTTAATTTATCCAATGTCAGTTTCCTCATGTGAAATTCCTCCTATCCAGGGTTGTTGTGAGGATAAACATATACAGGAAGTGCTTAGCAAAGGGCCTGACATATACTTAACACTCAAAGCTAGGCATTTATCAGTTCAGTTCAGTTCAGTTCAGTCGCTCAGTCGTGTCTGACTCTTTGTGACCCCATGAATCGCAGCACGCCAGGCCTCCCTGTCCATCAGCAACTCCCGGAGTTCGCTCAGACTCATGTCCATTGAGTCAGTGATGCCATCCAGCCATGTCATCCTCTGTCATCCCCTTCTCCTCCTGCCCCCAATCCCTCCCAGCGTCAGAGTCTTTTCCAATGAGTCAACTCTTGGCATGAGGTGGCCAAAGTACTGGAGTTTCAGCTTTAGCATCATTCCTTCCAAAGAAATCCCAGGGCTGATCTCCTTCAGGATGGACTGGTTGGATCTCCTTGCAGTCCAAGGGACTCTCAAGAGTCTTCTCCAACACCACACTTCAAAAGCATCAATTCTTCAGCATTCAGCTTTCTTTATGGTCCAAATCTCACATCCATACATGACTATCGGAAAAACCATAGCCTTGACTAGAGGGACCTTTGTTGGCAAAGTAATGTCTCTGCTATTTGATATACTATCTAGGTTGGCCATAACTTTTCTTCCAAGGAGTAAGGATCTTTTAATTCCATGGCTGCAGTCACCATCTGCAGTGATTTTGGAGCCCAGAAAAATAAAGTCTGACACCGTATCCACTGTTTCTCCATCTATTTCCCATGAAGTGATGGCACCAGATACCATGATCTTAGTTTTCTGAATGTTGAGTTTTAAGCCAACTTTTTCACTCTCCTCTTTCACCTTCATCAAGAGGCTCTTTAGTTCCTCTTCACTTTCTGCCATAAGGGTGGTGTCATCTGCATATCTGAGGTTATTGATATTTGATATTTCTCCCAGCATTCTTGATTCCAGCTTGTGCTTCTTCCAGCCCAGCGTTTCTCATGATGTACTCTGCATAGAAGTTAAATAAGCAGGGTGGCAATATACAGCCTTGAGGTACTCCTTTTCCTATTTGGAACCAGTCTGTTTTTCCATGTCCAGTTCTAACTGTTGCTTCTTGACCTGCATACAAATTTCTCAAGGGTCAGGTCAGGTGGTCTGGTATTCCCATCTCTTTCAGAATTTTCCAGTTTATTGTGATCCACACAGTCCAAGGCTTTGGCATAGTCAATAAAGCAGAAATAGATGTTTTTCTGGAACTCTCTTGCTTTGTCGATGATCCAGCAGATGTTGGCAATTTGGTCTCTGGTTCCTCTGCCTTTTCTAAAACCAGCTTGAACATCAGGAAGTTCATGGTTCACGTGTTGCTGAAGCCTGGCTTGGAGAATTTTGAGCATTACTTTACTAGCATGTGAGATGAGTGCAACTGTGCGGTAGTTTGAGCATTCTTTGGCATTGCCTTTCTTTGGGATTGGAATGAAAATGGACCTTTTCCAGTCCTGTGGCCACTGCTGAGTTTTCCAAATTTGCTGGCATATTGAGTGCAGCACTTTCACAGCATCATCTTTCAGGATTTGAAATAGCTCAGTTGACATGGAGAATACTTTGAGGAGTGCCTGGCCTGTGGTAAAGCTCATTAGTGGTGACTACTGTTATTATTATTTGACTTGCTTTGTTCCCACATGTCACCCTTGGCACACTTGCCTTGGGTCCCTTTCTAGAGGAAGCACAGTTTCCTTGGGGCACAAGAGGAGGTGCCACGTCAGAGAGGAAGGTTTGGGTTGGGCTTGTCAGTATTCATGCAGTTACAACTCCAAGCACAGCATGGGGTCATGGGGAGGCATACTGTACAAGACAGCACTTCTCTGAGGTGCAGGACAGATGTGGGGTCTCCAGGTCCTAGCCCTGGGCTTCCTGGGGGCCAAGGGCAAAGTGTCTCCATGTCAAGGAAAATACAAGTAGGGACCATCTATCTCAGGGCACACTCTTCCTTCCCATCAGGATGGCTGCACGTTTGGAAAATGGGCAGTATTTTAAGATGTAATTATCAGAACAATAGACCCTAAGCAGTTGGACAAGGTGAGAAATGTCATCACTCGCCAAGTTTCATGCTAAAACTGAAATTTAGCAAATTTCTACTTCTGCTCATGCTACGGGTTAATAAACAGCCACAGTCAGAGCTGATCACAGACTGAGGGAGAGAAAAGCCTTCCTCCAACCTGTCAACTCTGTACCTGGAGCAATTTGGAATGGCAGAGCTCCAGAAGCTGCAAGAAGCTGCCACTAACGGTGTAACTGTGGTCTTTTACACATACAGGAGACATGCTAGTTGGTGGCTTTTTTTGAAGCTACCTATATTTACAACCCACAGTGAATCCATTCTTTATTTTTAGGCACCAAACATGATCCTTTCTGCTCCCAGGATGGCATGAGATACTTCACCTGATGATTTAATAAGCCCAATCTCATAAAAATAGCACAGTTATCTATATTTACAATTCAGAAGTTTCTAGTGTCACCTTATGTTTGGAGGTGGTGTAAGCATTTACTGGATGCCCTCAAGCATAAATAAATGCCACCAATGAGGTAAAAAAAGCACAAGAATTCAAGTGAGACTACCTGAGTGTGAGGACCAACTCTAAGCTCAGGGTCTCTTTAGGGACATTTCTTGATCTCTCTGAGATGGCCTTTGGGCATCCCAGCCACCTCAGGGGTGTGTGGTCAAGAAATGAATGCTTGCACATTTTCCAGTGGCTCACCTCTATTTCCCAGCCAGCCTGAGGCTAGGTAGGGTCACGTGACTAGCCAATGAAGGAGAGGCAGAAGTGACCTCTGTGCCTTCCAGCCGAGGCAGTGAAAAACCCACGTGTGATTATGTCACCTCTCTCTGGCCTGGTCCAGGGGACTGAGAAGGCCACCTTCCTCTTCAAATGATGCAGTTTACAAGATGGTGGAGTTTCTTTCAGCCTGGGTCTCTGAGTGGCTTTGTGGAGGAGAGCATTCACTCCCCTTCACCATTCCCAATTCGTTATGGACCTTCAGTGAACAAACAGCAGCTTTTTTTTTTCAAGTCATAAAGGAATGTTACATATAAAAAATTTGAAGTTCAGTGAATAGACAGTTCGAGTAAGAATCATCTTCATTAACCTAGTAGCATGGAGATTTTTGTGTTCTTAAGGGACTTCTGTTAAGGGGTTCCCAGGCAACCTCCTCCATTCTCAGAACAACATGGCCCACCCTCACTAACAGCCAAGGTCACTGTGAGAGAGTAAGATGTAACGGTAAAGAGTGTGGGTTCTGAAGCTGCACTGCCTTGATCTGAAACCGTGCTGTCATTCATGAGCTTTGTGATTGCTCTGTGCCTCAGTTTCCTTATTGAGACATGGAATTCATTCTTCAGAGCATTGGTACACATACCAATAGATATAAAACCTTTGAAACCATGTCTTACACATAGTAAACACTCAGCAGACAGCAGCCACGACTAGGTAAACCGTCTAGCACGTGGCAGGTATTCAGCAAATATTAGTTTCCTGGATCACCTCTTCTTTCCCTTGGATCTGTGATTCCCAATTCTGGCAGCACGTTAAATAACTTAGGGAGATTTGAAAAAGGACCAAGCCTGGACTGCACCAGGAGAGTTCCTGATTTAATTGGCCATGGACACTGATTGAGACAGATGGGCTCCCCTGCTGGACCGGGCAGTACATTAGGCCTGTCTCCCCTCCACCTCATCCCTCCTCCTGGGCCTGGAGCCGTCTCAGCACTGCCTCCGGACTGCTCGGCACTGTCCTGTGCTCTGGGGCAATCCCACCCTCCAGGGGCAGGGATTTCTGAGTTTGAGCTGATGCTCAATCACAGCATCAGCTCACACTGGCTGCCTGCCTGATTCTGGTCTTGTGGTCCAGAAACTAACTGCTCTTTCTTTCTGAGGTTGAGGTCCTATGAGGCATTCCTGCCTCAGCAGATCCCAGAGCTGGGAGTGCTGCCTCCTGGGACGCGCCTGAGTTCAGATGCAACAATACACCTGGAAGAGAATGGAGGTTTTCCAGAACAGGATGAGGAGAAATCTGAGTCTCAGGAAGAGGGCAGGGAGGGGAGACAGAAGGAACATGGGTCAGCGGAGCAGGCCGGATGCTGGTGCAGTGGGGTTCTAAGCATGAGTGCATGGTGGAGGCTGGGACAGGGAGAAGATGCTGCTTGTATGTGTGTGTGTGTATGTGTGTGTGTGTGTGTGTGTGTGTGTGTGTGTGTATTGAGGGGGTGGCTCAGCAGGAGACAAGTGGGCTTGGAGGAGTAGCAGGAATAGAGGCCCAGGTACTAACTTCTCAACTGGGTCCCTTGTGCCAAGCCCTCACCCTGGTAAGCTGCAAGCCCTGGACCCTGCTGAGTCTTGGGTCCATTTCCATCCTGTCAGTCAGCCCTGCCCCAAACCTGGGGTTCACCTCAGGAGCCCTCCCTGGTGTCTGGCCCCTGCTCTCTGAGATACACTTCCCAGAGACAGCTGTCTGCCAAGGACCTCTACATGCCACTGAGACGAGGTGACACTGGACCAGAAACCTGAGGATGGAGCTGGTAAGCTATGTGGACATGTGGGGAAAGGGCCTTCAAGCAAAGCCAACAGCAAATGCGCAGCCTTAGGGCGAGCACACACTTGGAGTGCTCTAGGAATCTATGGGGTAGAATAGTCTGGGGAACGGGGTAACTTAGGGAGTGGGAGAGGTGGCCGAGGAGACACCACACAGGGCCGGACAGGCCAGGTAAGGAGTCTGGCTTTTACTCTGAGTGAAATGAGCAAGATACTATTCTCGAAAACTCACAAAACTTGTAACCTGAAACAGCTACGGTGACAAGGAAAAAGCAAAGATAATTTGAAGTTGAAGAACTAGGATGTGGTCCTGGTTTGAGCCCCCTCCTTGTGACAAAGCACGGTGCCAAGTTCTACTTCCCCTACCATGCAGCCAGGCCCTTCTCCCCAGAGGCAGTCCTGCCCCAGGAAGAACGCCCTCCTTTTCCCTGCCTCTGTCTACCTTGCCCCTTGTGCAGGCAGCCTGCCTTGCCTATGCCACATGTAGGAAAGGTTCATGTCCCCCTCCTCCTCAGTCCAGGGGAAGAGACAGGAGAGAGTGTGGATGCCAGTTCTGGCTGGGAAAGCCTCTTAACATGGGTGCTTTGTGTGTGGCAGGGGTGGGGAGGGGAACTGAGAAGGAGAAGCTGCTGCTACCTTTAGATGGAGGGTCAGAGAGGGACTGGCCTGAAGATCAGATGATCGGCCCATCTTCCCCACCTTCCCTCCATCCCTCATCTCTTGCTCTTTCCACCACAGGCTCCCTGGGTTGAAGGCTTTTTTCCTGTTCTGTTGTCAAGCCCAGTGGCTCTGACTGCATTCAAAGACAGGACACTCTGATCTGATTCAAAAAACATGCACTGACCTTGTCTCCTCAAGTTGCCCACCTCCCCACACTCTGCCCCACACTCCGTGGTGACTGGAGACTTCATCTGGCCTGCAGACAGGTGACAGTTATGACCAGGATTCCAGTAGCTCGTTATATTCTAGTTATAACTACTGTCGCCCAAAGAATAATTTGTGTAGCAAACCTCTGAACAATATGTCCATATTCAGTAAAGTTAAAAGGCAGCTTTGAAAATGATATAAATAATCTTTATCTATTGATCCATCCTTCCTGGTGACTCAGTGGTAAAGAACCTGCCTGCCAATGCATGAAACATGAGCTTGATCCCTGGGTCAGGAAGATCCCCTGGGGAAGGAAATGGCAACCGATTTCAGGATTCTTGACTGGGAAATTCCATGGACAGAGGAGCTTGGCGGGCTACAGTTCACTGGGTTGCAAGGAGTCAGACGATAACAATTGATCCATCCATCCATCCACCCACCCCATCCATCTATCTATCTGGGTCCCCAATAGAAAAATGCATAAAGGAGACAAAAGGCAACTAACAAAAGAAATAGAAATGACTAAAAACCTTGAGAACCTCAATGTTTCTAGAACTCAAAGAAATGTATATTAAAACATTGAGAACAGCCTGTGAACATGGACGGTAGTTAATGTCGTGTAGGAAAAGGGAAAACAGACTCGCTCAAGCACTACTGATGGTGATGCACATTGATCTGACCTTTCTGGAGGCGAATCTGGCAATAGGTAGGAAAAATCTAAACAGCCATACCCTTATACAGCAATTTCACATCCAGGAATTTATTGTTAGGAAATAACTGGACAACTCCACAAGGACATATGTACAGGGATTTCCAGGGAGAACAACCTAAACCTCCTCAGTAGAAACCTGGTTAAATAAGTTATGCTACATGGATATCATGGAATTGTCTTTAGCTACCAAAAATGATATAAAGCCATGTTTAGTGATATAGAAAGGAGCCCACAATATAATAAGTACAAAAGCTAGACTATAAAAGTGTACAGTGTATGATACAATTTGTTGGAGAATTCTGTGTGAAATGTATAAAAAAGTCTGATAAAATCAGTAATTCTGAAATGCTCTGAAAAGTGGAATGAAATGCTTGGTCAGGAGACCTCAGTAGAAAGGTGATCACTGTTCCCTTCCATTCCCACCTGAAGCCAGTCCATCAGGGCATCTCCAGATGGAATTATGCTTCAACTGTCTCAGGTAGATGAGTATGTATCCTGTCTCTAAAGCTCCCAGAAAAAGAAACTTCAAAACTTCTCATGATAATCCATTACAGAGTTTATCAAATCCATCTGAAAAAGAAATTACCCTAATGTCTAATCTGAAATACCTGTTCTGTGATTTAAAGCACTGCTTTTCTGCTTCAATTAGCAGTGAAATTAGGAACTGGTGGCTGCCGTTGGTCCTCAGTCAGCTCAGTTCAGTTGCTCAGTCGTGTCCGACTCTTTGCAACCCCATGGACTGCAGCACGTCAGGCTTCCCTGTCTGTCACCAACTCCCAGAGTGTATTCAAACTCATGTCCATTGAGTCGCTGATGCCTCCAACCATCTCATCCTCTGTCTTGCCTTTCTCCTTCCGCCTTCAGCCTTTCCCAGCATCAGGGTCTTTTCAAATGAGTCAGTTCTTCTCATCAGGTGGCCAAAGTATTGGAGTTTCAGCTTCAGCATCAGTCCTTCCAATGAATATTCAGGACGGATTTCCTTTAGGATGGACTGGTTAGATCTCCTTGCAGTCCAAGGGATACTCAAGAGTCTTCTCCAACACCACAGATCAAAAGCATCAATTCTTCGGTGCTCAACTTTCTTTATAATTCAACTCTCACATCCATACATGACTACTGGAAAAACCATAGCCTCGAGTAGACGGATCTTTGTTGGGAAAGTAACATCTCTGCTTTTTAATATGCTGTCTAGGTTGGTCATAGCTTTTCTTCCAAGGAGAAATTTCATGGCTGCAGTCACCATCTGCAGTGATTTTGGAGCCCCCCAAAATAAAGTCTCTCAGAGTTTCCATTGTTTCCCCATCTATTTGCCGTGAAGTGATGGGACCAGGTGACATGGTCTTAGTTTTCTGAATGTTGAGTTTTAAGCAAGCTTTTTCACTCTCTTTTACTTTCATTAAGAGGCTCTTTAGTTCTTCTTCACTTTCTACCATAAGGGTGGTGTCATCTGCATATCTGAGGTTATTGATATTTCTCCTGGCAATCCTGATTCCAGCTTGTGCTTCTTCCAGCCCAGCGTTCCTCATGATGTACTCTGCATATAGGTTAAATAAGCAGAGTGACAATATACAGCCTTGAGGTACTCCTTCCCCTATTTGGAACCAGTCTGTTGTTCCATGTCCAGTCCTAATCATGAGCAATTATTTTCCAGAATATCTGAAATTGTATACATCCTGCAAGCTAAACACATGTACCTACATACACTCGCAAATGCAAGTGTGCATGCAAGCACACACACACACACACACACACACACTCTCAGGAGTTTATGAACTGGCATTTTCACATAAGCAAACATTAAATTCTGAGCATTAGGGTCAGTTGAAGAAGCCATTTGGAAAGCCCCAGCCCATCCTCAGACAGCTCAGAAGCACGGATTTCAGCCCCAGGTTATCTGTCTGTGTGTTCAATAATGACACGGTCAGGAGGGTAACCTTGAGCAGGAATGAGAACTAGAGATGCTGCAGGAATCTATCTCAGTCTTGTTCTGGTTGATAAGAAAGAATACCATCCCCCCCACACACACATTGAGAAGAGGAGAGAGAAGAGCAGTTTGCTGATGCTGACAGCCCACATGAACGGTACCTTGTGACAACAGATTTCTGTCTGTCTGTCCCTTAATCCCTCCTCTGTTTTGCTCTCTCCCTCCTTGTCCTACTGTTCCTTCCCTTCATCATCTCCTGCCCAATCTATTGTCTTCAACCACACCATGGCTCACATTTATTGTCCATTTACCATGCCTCAGACAGTGTTCCAAGAAATCAGCATGTACTCATTCCATTCTCACAACCACCCTAGAAAATGGATTCCACTACCCCCATTTAAAGTGATTCAATCCAAGAGCTCTGCCCGCTACTTGCTGGGCACCAGATAGTCTCTAGATGCAACCCTTAGTAACGATGGGGGTTTCTGTGACCCCAAAGGCACTCCAGGAGGGAAGGGCAGATGTGCCAAGGAGCTACCAAGGCTCAGAGATGGAGGGAGCTGAACAGGGTAGAAGTGGCGGAGACCTCGGGCTTAGGAGCCTGGAACAAATGCTGTCATGCCTCAATCCACAACCTTTGGGCATATGTGCTTTCCAAGATGACTTCCAATCACCAGGCTCTGCCTCTGTGCCTGAGGGCACTTATTCCCCAAACCAGATAGGCCACTCTGCCCCTGGGAGCAGTCTTCAAACTCAGCTGTTGGTATATTAATACTCCAACTCCCTCAGCCCTTGAGTGGGATTGTTCTGGGTCATGAGTTTTGTCTCCAGGGGATTAAACCATGGCCATAATGATAATTATATGACAGTAATCCTTTATTAGCTGCCTTCCTTCTCCTGAATCACTTCCCACTGCTCAGTATATAAGGGCTTCCCTGGTGATGCAGGGGTAAAGAATCTGCCTGCCAATGCAGGAGACAAAGAAGACTCGGGTTCGACCCTGGGTCTGAAAGATCCCCTAGAGGAGGAAATGGCAACCACTCCAGTATTCTTGCCTGGGGAGTCCCCTCGATAGAGGAGACTGGTGGGCTCTGGTCCATGGGGTCGCAAAAGAGTTGGACATGATTGAGTGACTGAGCACACATGTACACCCAGTATACTACTTGTATTTGACTCCTTATCACCTTCTTGGGAAAATGTAATGCAGGGTTTCTGACAGGCCTGGTTTGAACGCCAGCTCTGGTCCTTTCCTTCTATATGAACTTTGTTGAGCTTTGACTCTGGAAAGGGGGCGATATGTTATATTATATATTAATACAAAGTTCTGGCACACAGGCACTGAAGAAAAGCCATTCTTATTGTTGCTGTGAAGAGGGTTCTGTTATGTGGTCACTGTTCCTATCCCTAAACAAAGAAAAAACATCTTTTCCATCCTTACTAACACTTCTGGAAATGTTAACACCAAAGGCTTGCACCTGACTGCTCTGCAGTCTTGGATAACGAAAGATAACAGCAAATCTGACCTGTTGTATACACTTGATATTAGATGTAGTTCCTGAGAGTTCAATTTCTATTTCAAAGAAATAATTGCAAGCAATTTTCCAAGAATGAGCCTTCCACCCACTTGCTAATTTAGACATGCCAATTCCTTCCTTAGGTAGAGTGCTTTAATGCTGACAGAACATTTCCATCCACAGTGCATAGCAGCTTTGGAGTCTCGCCACTGAATCCTTGTGTCAGTCAGTACAGGACAGCTCGTGCTCTGTAATGAACCCCACGGTCTCAGTGCATTCACACAACAAATATGTATTTCCTGCTTGCTCTCCCATGCCTCAGCTGGGAATCTACCCCATGCCACCTTCTCTGCAGTGTCCACACTGACCAAACAACCGTCATTTGGAATATGGCAAGCATTATGGCCAAGGAAAAAGCCACAAGGAGCGTTCTATTCTAGTAGGCGACAGGGAATCATCAATGTAGAGAAGTAATGACTGTGTGTGTGCTCACTTGCTTCAGTTGTGTCCAACTCTTTGCGACCCCATGGACCATAGCCCACCAGATTCCTCTGTCCGTGGGATTTTCTGAGCAAGAATAGTGGGGTGGGTTGCCATTTTCTTCTCTGGTGGATCTTTCCAACCTAGGGCTCAAACCCAAGTCTCCTGTGTCTCTTGCATAGCAGGCAGATTCTTTACCACTTGACTCATCAGGGATTTCCAATGAAAGGAATGACTACCATCACGTTACTCTACCCATTTTATTGGTGGGTTCAAGTGTTTTCTTAAAGTCCCCCAGAGAACTAGGGCAGAGCAGGGGCCAGGATTCTGGTGGTTGCTTCTCCCTGAGATGCCCAAAGAAGACAACATTGGGAGACAAGGGCCCCACTCCTCTACTATCTCTCTCCAGGCTCAGCAAACCTGAACCCCGTCTTTGTAATGCTACCCACCAGCTATCTCAAGGTCAACGACTGACTGGTGAAAGGTCAAAGAAACTGACCTTCTGAAGTCTTTCAGATTCCAGGTGATCAGGGGAATTATGTTTTTAAGCAGTAGGGAAGGAAAGATGTCCCTCCCTCTGGTTTGATATAGGGAACTGGCTCCCCTGGTGGCTCAGAGGTTAAAGCGTCTGCCTGCAATGTGGGAGACATGGGTTCGATTCCTGGGTCAGGAAGATCCCCTGGAGAAGGAAATGGCAACCCACTCCAGTATTCTTGCCTGGAGAATCCCATGGACGGAGGAGCCTGGCGGGCTACAGTCCACAGGGTCACAAAGAGTCGGACACCACTGAGTGACTTCACTTTCACTTTCTTTCACTTGTTCCCAGAAGCAAGCAGCAGTCTCCAGACAGGACAATGCTAATGCCCTTTGTCCACATCACCAATATGAGGTGTTCTTTAGAATCCTGCAGCTTCTACTCAGGAGTGTCCTGGAGCCCACTCCCATCAACCTGCAAGAACCGATTGTGTGTGTTTTTCCTGGTTCCACAATCAGCACAACAGTGGCTTCAAACAGGCCACAGTAGGAATATTTATGCCACAGAAATTGGAAAGGCTGCAAGTCAGGGCTTTTTTACTCCCAGATTGCTGGTTGTTTAACAACAGCTTAGCACATCCTAGCACACTACTCAATTCTTCACTCAGGGTCGTCTTTCCCTCATGTTGTTGCATGCCTCGTGGGCATACGTAGAACCCTGAGGATCAGAAAGTTTCTCTGAGAAAAGGGGCTCTGCTTCATCCCTCTGTAAAGTTCTTTCCCCTTCCCTGGTATATACTTACATGGCCTTTGCTGGTTGCTGGGCCTGTTCTAGTCACTATATGTATAAAGTCTCTAATCCCTGTGAGGTAGGTACTATTGTTTTACAGATGAAGAAACTGAGGCACAGAGAGGGGAGGTAACTTGTCTTAGGTCATAGAGCAAGCAAGAAGGAATGCCAGGATTTCCACCCATGAAAGTCCAACTCCAGCATCCCTGCTTGTAGAAACCACATGCTACTGACCCTCAGAGCACATAACAGAAGAAGAGGAAGTTCTTAATTAAGAAATCATGTTAAACAACATTTTTTTTGAATATCCATGTGAATTACATCTAGCAACCACACAGTAAAAGTGGACTTTTTCCCACTCACTTAATATTCATTTATTGCATGCTGGCTGTATGCCAGGCTCTGTGGTTAAGTCAGGAAAAGTACACAAGGACGTGGCCAGTATGAGGTACCACTTACTGTGCTCTCATTAAATAGGCCGACCCACTCTTGCCTGGAGAATCCCATGGACGGAGGAACCTGGTAGGCTGCAGTCCATGGGGTCGCTAAGAGTCAGACATGACTGAGCGACTTCACTTTCACTTTTCGCTTTCAAGCATTGGAGAAGGAAATGGCAACCCACTCCAGTGTTCTTGCCTGGAGAATCCCAGGGATGGGGGAGCCTGGTGGGCTGCTGTCTATGGGGTCACACAGAGTTGGACATGAGTGACACGACTTAGCAGCAGCAGCAGCAGCAGCATTAAACAGGCACCCTGGCAGGTCCCAAGGGGTGACCAAAAGGTGACATGACAACTGATGATGGTGACAGCAATGGGATTTACTGTCATTTAAATGCTTAATGGCTACATACTGTGCTGAGTACCATTACATTTCAATTTTGCTATACCTTGTGAGACAAATATTTTACACTTTGTGCCCATTTTACAGTTGAGGAAACTGACGGCCAAGGACATGTCAGAAGCCATGTGTGTGCATGTTCAGTTGCTCAGTCATGTTCGACTCTTTTGACCACATGAACTGTAGCCCACAAGGCTCTGCTGTCCATGGGATTCTGCAGGAAAGAATACTGGAGTGGGTTGCCATTTCCTTCTCCAGGGGATCTTCCCAACCCAGGGATCAAAGCCAAGTCTCCTGAGTCTCCTACATTGATAGGCAGATTCTTTATCACTGAGCCACCTGGGAAGCCTGTCAGAAGCCATACAGCCTTTCAGAGCTCATTCAGGAAACTCGGACGACACTCTGTCTATAAATGCAGGAGAGTCAGTTGGATTCTGGGGTTTCTCTCCACTACCGTCTGACCATAGCCAGGTAGTTCTGTCTCTGCTCCAACTCAGTTCCGAAAGTTTACATCTCAGCCTTCAGGAGATCTTTAGTGTTTTCTAACACTCCTTGAATATAGATATAGTGAGAGGAGGCCCAAAAACCAAAAAAAAAGAAGACTTTTCCAAGCATTTTTGTAAGAAACATGAATCATTAGCATTCCGAAGAAGCCTACAGTAAGCACAGATGTGCTTGATATTCATTGAGTTCAACACACGGTGCCAATGAGACCAGAAACTCATAACGTGCTCAGTAGGGAGCTTCAAACCAAAGTAAGGGCCTCTTCTTACCGGCTTTGTAATTAGAACCTCCTATGGGAAACAGTATGAATAAAACTTTGAACTTGGAATTATCCAAGTTACCTTTGAAATGAAGTGTTACTATCAAATAGGGGTATAAAATTTTAAACGAATATGCTATAACTTATATAACTCTTTGAATGTATTTTCTTTAAAGATATTACTGTAGAAGATTACTCTCTTGTTCATCAAATAGTGTTATCACTTAAAAGTATATTGGTAACACTATTTTTTAGAAGGTTTTTTTCTGGTTTAATCTAGGAAATACACACATAATGCAACCGTGTGTGTGTGTGTGTGTGTGTGTGTGTGTGTGTAGGGAGTGTTACTATGCAGCCCAAATTTCTGGTTCAGTTCAATTACTTGCTCTACTGAGAATGTTTGGTTCCAGATGACTTTATGCTCTGTCTAAAAACAAATGTCACCTGCCACAGACATTGTAATCACTTAGGAGAGCCAAAATAATATGCCCGAAGTGCCACAGGGCAACTCACAAAGAACAGTCCTCCAAAATGACTTGAGGAATCACTTCATCAGTTTTGATTCATTCACTCCAGGTGAATGCTTTGAGAATAAATATACTCAAATGCATGGTTTTTCTTAAGTACTTTTATCCCACTACTTTCAAAAAGATTTGAAGCATCTGTTGATAGTTGAAATTGTCACATTAGTTTATCCTGGCATTTCATTGACTTCATTTCTGGGAAATACTTGCTTTGCTCAAATGAGAAGTAAAAAGAGGAAGTTTTGTATTGAAGGGTATGAAAAGGAAATAGTGGGAGAAAAAAGATCATTAAAAATCATTCATTTAAGGGACTTCCCTGGCGGTCTAGTGGTTAAGATATACACTTCCACTGTGGGATGTGGGTTTGATCCCCTGGTCACGGAATTAAGATCCCTCACGTCATGCAGCACAACCAAAAAATAGAAATTAAATAAAATAATAATTAATTTAAATATGAATTGAATATACTAAACTAATATATAAAAAGACACGACAAATGGAGTAAGGGGAAATTACTTTAAATACTTACCTTACATTAAAGAGCAAAACAAAACAGAGACAAAGGAAGGAGTGAAATATGAGTAGGCTGTAATTACAATGACAGCATATAATTACAATATGCTAGACAGCATATTAAAAAGCAGAGACATTACTTTGCAACAAAGGTCTGTTTCCTCAAGGCTATGGTTTTTCCAGTGGTCATGAATGGATGTGAGAGTTGGACTGTAAAGGAAGCTCTGCACCGAAGAATTGATGCTTATGAACTGTGATATTGGAGAAGAGTCTTGAGAGTCCCTTGGACTGCAAGGAGACCCAACCAATCCATCCTAAAGGAGATCAGTCCTGGGTGTTCATTGGAAGGACTGATGTTGAAGCTGAAGCTCCAATACTTTGGCCACCTGATGCGAAGAGCTGACTCATTTGAAAAGACCCTGATGCTGGGAAAGATTGAGGGCAGGAGGAGAAGGGGACAACAGAGGATGAGATGATTAGATGGCATCACCGACTCAATGGACACGGGTTTGGGTAGACTCCGGAAGTTGGTGATGGACAGGGAGGCCTGGCGTGCTGTGGTTCATGGGGTCACAAAGAGTTGGACACGACTGAGCAACTGAACTGAACTGAACAATGACAAGTGTTGGAGAAATGGGAACATTGCTGATGAGATGTAAAACAGCACAACCGCTTTGGGAAATGGTTGTTTCTTTAAAAGTTAAGCATAAATTTACCAACTGACCCAGTCACTCCACTCATAGATATCCACTCAAGACAAATAAAAATGTAGGTGCAAAGACTTGTATATGAATGTTTATAGAGGATTTTTCATAACAGTCGAAAAGTAGAAACAACCCAAATGTCCATCAAAAGATGCATGGATAAATAAAATGTGGTATGCCCATCAATGGACTTACTATTCAACCTTAATAGGGAGCAAAATACTGATACATGCTACAACATGGCCAAACTGAGAACAGACCAAGTAAAAGGAGCCAGTCATGAAACATCACACAATGCATAATTCCATTTACATGAGATGTTGACTATAAGGCAATTCATAGAGGCAAAATGTAGACTGTGCTTGCCCAGGACTAGGGGGCAGGAATGAGCAGTAACTGCAAATGAGCATGAAGTTTCCATTGGGTGATAGAAATGTTCCAAATTTAGATTTCAGTGAGGTTTGAACAACTCTGTAAAACTGCTAAAAGTCACTTAAGTAATAAATGTGTGATATATAAATTATACCTCAATAACACTATTGAGAATAAACATTATAATTAATTACTTTACCTTCTATTTCTGGGTCCCAAGCTTAAATGCAATATAAAAATTAACAAAGGGATGATAAATATGATTACATAAAAATGTAGATATTTTACACATCAAAATAAAAATAGAATGCAAATAATTAGCTGGTAATAGCATTTATCATACACAAGACAAAAATTTATTTAATTAGTGTATAAAGATTTCGTGGACTTCCCTGGTGGCCCAGTGCTTAAGACTCTGTGTTCCCACCGCAGGGGTCAGGGTTCAATCTCTGGTCAGAGAACTAGCGCCTACATGCCCCAACTAAGAGTTTGCAAGGTGCAACTAAAGATCGTTCATGTGGCAATGAAGACCCAGTGCAAATAAATAAATATATAAATAAATATTTTTTAAACAATTTCATGCAAACCTCTGATAACAAATGGTGAGATCCCAAAATGTAAGTGGGTGAAGGGTACAAACAGACTAGTTCATCCTTCCCTTTGGAAAATAACGAGCAAACTTACCAAAAAATTGTATTCAATCCTAGGACTAGTCAGAAATGTAAATTTTAAAAACTACAATTTTCACTAATTCAAATAGAATTTTTTAGAAATGTAATATCCCATTTTTGCCAGAATTACATAATACTGGTCTATGTACCAAGAGAGAAATCCTCTTGTGTCCTGTTGGATTGGATATAAATAAGGACACTCCTTTAGGAAAACAATTCTGCCACTTGTCTCAGAAGACTGAAAAATATCTATAACCTTTGATTAAATAATTCTACTATAATTATATGATGCTAGCTTAAGAAAATAATTTAAGATACAGATAAAAAAGTTTATGTACAAATATGTTCAGCTAAACAGTATTTATAATAATAGATAACAATAAAAAACAGCCCAACTGTTCAATAGTAGGAGAATGTATAAGTAAACTATTCTGGGACTTCCCTTGTGGTCCATTGGTTAATTATCTGCCTGCCAATGCAGCGGACATGGTTTCGATCCCTGGTCCTGCAGGATTTCACATGCCACAGGGCAACTAAGCCCCTGGTGCCTCAACTACCGAAGCCTGTGCTCCCTGGAGTCTGTGTCTGCATCAAGAGAAGCCACTGCTATGAGAGGGCCACGCACCACAACTAGAGAGTAGCCCCCACTTGCCACAACTAGAGAAAAGCCCAGGCAGCAACAAAGACCCCCGGTAGCCACAAAGACCCCGTGCAGCCAAAAATAAATTAATTAATTAACAATTAATTAAAAAAAACAAAGCTATTCTGCATTCATACAATGAAATGCTATGTACCATTAAACTATTTATGGAAAACTAATAATATCATAGGAAGTATTTGAGTCATCATGTTCAGGGGAAGAAAAGCCTAACAGTATACAAATTAAGTGAAACAAAATCACACCAGGATACAGTATCATTTCAATTAATAAAAAATGTATGAAAAGACTGGAAGGAAATATACTAAAGTGCTAACTGTCACCACCTCTGCTGCTGCTGCTGCTGCTGCTAAGTCGCTTCAGTCCTGTCCGACTCTGTGCGACCCCAGAGACGGCAGCCCACCAGGCTCTGCCGTCCCTGGGATTCTCCAAGCAAGAACACTGGAGTGGGTTGCCATTGCCTTCTCCAATGCATGAAAGTGAAAAGTGAAAGTGAAGTGGCTCAGTCGTGTCCGACTCCTAGCGACCCCATGGACTGCAGCCCACCAGGCTCCTCTGTCCATGGGATTTGCCAGGCAAGAGTACTGGAGTGGGGTGCCATTGCCTTCTCTAGGTGAGTGAAATTTCCAAATTTGCATTGTAATAATACTTTCAAGGCTAGAAAACATAACTTACTGCTGTTCCTACAAAGGGAATCTTCAAAGGTAGTTATCCCAGGATACCTCACTGCCTATAGTTTGAAAGTCATCATAGCCTTATCTATCAAAAATTGGTACTGGATTGACTGACCCAATGCTTTGATGTGATACATTAAAATTGAATTCAATGGACAGAATACTGCACTGTCTATTATTCACATACATTTTAAACCAACTTACTGATAGGTTGGCAGCCATAAGTCATTTTGCAAGAAAAAAGTTAGAAAGTCATTTGCCCACTGGGGCTGTCCACTATTACTCATGACCTATTTGCTGCATTCGATGATGACCCAGCAGAGCAATCTCTATCTAGCATATATCAAAAGCAATCATGTAATTAAGTCAATTCAGGACCCAACTCAGTCAGTTCAATGAGACAAATAAGGATTTTTCTTTTAAATATTATTTGCGATCACATGACGCAAAACTCATTGACTGAAGATCTCAGTTATCAACTGATTTGCAAAGTACTCTGAGCACTCCAAACTTGCAGCCATTTTGTTTAAAGTACAGCCTGTTTTCAGCAACACTATCTCACCAGAGCCAATAAACATTTTTTTTTCATCTACTCTAACTATCAAGGTATAAATGTTTCCATGCTGACTGGAAACCACCCTGGGTGCAGCCTAAATGAACTGCAGGCACTGAAAGGAGACGGCCTCCAGCCTTACTTCAGAGCAGACATTCTGAGGAAAATGGGGCTTTCAGATCTGACTTCTAAAGGGAAAGCAAAAAGAGGAGCTTCTGACAAAAGCTACCCTGCTGGCATCAGCCACAAGTCCCACACCTACTTCCCATTACGCATTTACAAGTGGCTATTACAACCCTCAATGCTGACAACAGTTTCCTTAGAACTGGAGACCCTTGTGTTGTGATTATTGTTTTTGTTCCTTTCTACCTTCTCTGACTATAGACATTAAGCTAGAAGTATCTGCTCTATTGGGCTTCCCCAGTGGCTCAGAGGGTAAAGCGTCTGCCTGCAATACAGGAGACCTGGGTTCGATCCCTGAGTCAGGAAGATCCCCTGGAGAAGGAAATGGCAACCCACTCCGGTACTCTTGCCTGGAAAATCCCATGGACAGAGAAGCCTGGTAGACTACAGTCCATGGGATCCCAAGAAAATAGGGGACAGCCCCAGTCCAAGGTGGACGTAAAGCACTCACCACGGTCAGGTGAGGGATCAGGGGTCTGCTCTCAGCGATTCCATTTACCATAGGAGCTTGGGCAAGTCACTCCTCTGGGTTGCTGTGCAGGGCACGAAAAACGGCAGTTTTGATGAGTTCCCGATTCAGTACTACTATAAGCCAGGTCGCCTGAAATGCAAAGGAAAATAAAGAAATCATTGGTAGAAATGCATAACTAAGAAAGTAAGGGAAATCCTCTGAGGACCCCTCCCTCAAATGAAGTGAGAGAAGGAACTCAGAATTTTTAAAGAGCCAAAGTTGCCTGGGGTTGTTTCCTGATATTCACTCATCAGAAAGATGAATGTGGCCTTGGGCCCTTGAAAACTATCAAGTCAAAGGCAGATGCTCCCTTTGGCCGCCCCACTTCTATGAATTAAGTTAGATCTCCAAAGGGCTACCAACACTTTCAGGAAAAGGGTGAATGACAACAATAAAAACAAGAATAAAACTGCTGCATGAAGGCAGAACTATGGCTATGGGTCAAAGGGGAAGTGGTTTCTCCTGAGAACTTGTCACTTAAAGCTAACCTGTACTCCCTCAGTCACTCATTAAATATTTCTTGAACACTAAGAGCTAGTGTTCTAGCTCAAGCTGTGAGCTAGATATTGCAGACACAGCAATGAATAAAACAGATAAGCCCTGCCTTGAAGGAGATAATATTGCAATAGTGGGAGACAGACAATAAACAAACATGCTGATCAGACAATGACAAATGCTAGAAGAAAAACAAATAAGGAAGGGGAAGGAGGATAATGAGTAACTAAATAGGGGAGAAATTTTGTCTAGTTGGGTGAAGAAAGTACCCTGAGAAATATAACACCTAAGTAATACCTGAAAGGAGTGAGGGAGTGATCCATGCAGACATTAAAGCAAAGTGCTCTCTAAGCAAAAGGAACTGAAAATGTAAAAGTCCCTAAGCCAGGCCTGAGGAAGACAGGTGGGGATCTGGGGCAGAGTAAGCGAAAGAAGAGTGTAGAAGATGGCAGGGGGAGGGGGACAGACAGTGGGGGGCCAGTTGACAGAGAAGCTTGAGGGCAAACTGGTGACTTGGAAATTATTCAAAAAAGCTGGAAAGACACTGAGGGGTGAGTTAACATGTAGAAGGCTCACTAGGGTGCTGTGTGGAGAACATACCATAGAAAAGCAAGTCTAGAAGCTGGAGCATCAGTTAACACAACAGGTCTGATTCATGTGAATGTATGACAAAAACTACCACAATACTGTAAAGTAATTAGCCTCTAATTAAAATAAATACATTTTTTAAAAAACACAAAAAGTCAAGCAAGAGGTAATGATGACCTAGGCAACTTGGAGCCATGGTCTGAATGTTTGTGCTCCTCTAAAATTCACATGTTGAAATCCTGCCCCCCAAATCTGATGATATTATAAGATGAGACCTTTGGGAGGTACTTAGGTCATGAGGGCAGAGTCTTCATGAATGGAATTATGTTCTTATCAAAGAGACCTTACAGAGCTCCCCCAGCCCCTTCTACCAAGTGAAGACCCAGGCAGGGGATGCCATCTACGGACCCAGAAGAGGGCTGGTTCACCAGAAAACGATCAGGCTGGTGCCTTGATCTTGGTCTTCAGCCTCCAGAACTGGTAGAACAAATCTCTGTTGTTCATAAGCCACTCAGTCTGTGGAATTTTGTTGTAGCTGCCTGAGCAGAATAGAACACTTGGTGTAATGAAGATGGCAAAAATGGCCACACTCTGGAAAGGAAAGGACTTCCAGGTTGATTGGAAGTGGGTCAGGAGAGAAAGACAGGCTCAACATGACTTCTAGATTTGTGGCCTGGTTAACAATAAACAAACAACAAGCCTTAGCACTCAGATGGTTACTTTAAATATTAATATTATTTCCCAGAATTCTGGAGAAATGGCTGATTCCAAGGCTGTGACATAAAATGTATAAAAAAGAATCTAGCACTTCTTGTCACACTAGAAAATTAAGAAGCTTTTGGAAAATATTACAGATAGGTAAAAGGATGCAAAAGTGAAAGTGAAGTCGCTCAGTCGTGTCTGACTCTTTGCGACCCCGTGGACTGTAGCCTACCAGGCTCCTCTGTCCATGGGATTTTCCAGACAATGGTACTGGAGTGGATTGCCATTTCCTTCTCCAGGGGATATTCCTCACCCAGGGATCGAACCCAAGTCTCCCGCATTCTAGACAGACGCTTTACCGTCTGAGCCACCAGGGAGTCAAAGGATGCAAAAACCAAATTAAATAGGCTCCCTATGGCCAAAGGTGGAGCAATTGGGCATCAACAGATTTTAATAGCTGCAATGGATTGAAAGATCAAATACATTTTAAATGTGATAATAAATTTCAAAATTCACTGGTCATATCTAGAGGACACAGGGTATCAATGTGTCCCCTGGAAAACTAGTAAGTAAAAGGACCAAATCAAACAAACTGAATCTACTTACAAAACTGTATCTTGGGATGCCAAATAGTTGATGAGAAGAAGGCTTTCTTTATAGAAGTATCCTAACTAATAAATGAAGTGGGAGCAATAGAATTTTAATACTGTAACACCATAATTAAATAATGAATCTAGGTAATATCATTAATGGCTGTTATTAACATCAGTTAAAAAAACAAGTAACTGGATATTATTAATATATGGTCTCTGATGGATGGAAGTACAATACACTGCCTGATGCATTCTTGTCAAAAAATTGAAGCTAAATGTGAACAGCTCTCTAGATCTTACCACCAATTTACAGGAAGTAGAGGGTTCTGTGAATCATGCTGATTGACACGTTGGAATGCAAGCAGGAAAAACCAGACTGTGAAAACTATACAGAATAAATGACCTGATTTCTTCAACAAAGACACTGTAAGAACAAGACGAGAGACAGAGAGGAATTCCATATAGCAAGAAAAACTTCTGAGTTGTATCAAGCAATTGTAATCTATGAATCGTAATCGAATATGGATTTGAAATAAATAAACGCAATTATAATTTCTGGCATACTCAGGGAAAATAATGTTTTAATCTGCCAATACCAAGAGTAAGCAAGACTGTGGTATAATGAAAACCCTTCTACACTGCTTGTGGGAGTACAAACTGACACAGCTACTTACTAGTCATCAGCTAGGGCACTCGAGGCTGTACACGCCCTACAGATGAGCCACCTACTCCAAGATCTAGACCCTGGAGAAACTCTTGCCTGTGGTCACCAAGAGACAGTATGGGAATGGACACAGTAGTAAAGTTTGAATAGCAAGAGCCCCCTATCCAAATGTCCAGTCACAACAGCAAAACTGAAGTATGGTATATTCATAAAAAGAGATACCAGAGATCAGTGAAAAATGAGTCAACAGTTACCTGTATCAACATGGATAAATCTCACATCACATTGCATATTTTAGAATACTACATACAGAATAACACCATCTATATGAAGTTCAAAAGCTTATAAATGGAAACACTGTATTAAGATTTTAAGTGTATCTGATGGGCTTAAAAGGCCTGACGCAGGCTGGACAGGTCTGTAAATAAAAGTTTATAGGCAATAAAACCACACGAATGACAAAAGTGAAATGCAGCCAAGGGTCTACCACAAGGACAGAGAGTGTGAGGTTCTGGATCAGGGAAGTGATACACAGCACCTTCAGGTACCACTTCTCAAACCGATTGTGGACATATGTGCATTTGCTGTATTATTTTTTATACCATATACATATATATTTAATTATCTTACATGTAGACAACATTTCAAATTTTTATAGAGAGGGTGAACCAAATGACTAAAACGCTTCCTAACACTTAAAATTCAACTCATGTGATGTCTCTTTTCCCTCATCTTCCTCTTGGGAAAAATAATAGCAACTATCTCAAAGGATGTGGTGAATATTAAATGAGTTAATGCATACAAAGTGTTTGGAATAAAAGCGTGGGGAAAAAAAGAAAAAGATTTAGGGCTAGTGAAAGAAAGAAAAGTGAAAGTGAAAGTCGCTCCGTCGTGTCTGACTCTTTGCGACCCCATGACCATACAGTCCATGGAATTCTCCAGGCCAGAATACTGGAGTGGGTAGCCTTTCCCTTCTCCAGGGGATCTTCCAAACCCAGGGATTGAACCCGACTAGTAATGAATATATAAATGCTCCATTATTTATGAAGAAAGGGTGACTCTAAAATTCATAAATCTGAATAAAGTGTGCATGAACCTTCTGGATGTGTTTGAAGAGATGATTTGTGTGCACCAGTGCCATACAACTTTAATATACAAATAGTATCAATTATGTCCAATTAAATCCTATCATCTCTTAATTTTAACCCCTAAATAAATAAATAAATAAAGTGCTTGGATGAGAGCCAGACATATATGAAGACACATTTAGTGCTCAATAAATATAACCCTAACTATTACCACTAACCTCCTGTTCAACACCAGAGATGCCAGGAGAGTGCATCTTTAATCTTAAGATGAAGGAGAGGAATTTTTAAAATCCCAAACAAAGGAAGATGTGGTGGAAGAATATTTTGTATCGCTGCTTGCAGCAGCCAAGCAAGGGCCAGCCATGGAAGCCCTCCTCGTCCTTTCTCCGCCCCTGGCTGGCCTGACAGAAACCAAGGGCTGGGTCCAAAGGCTTACTCCCTGAAGAGTCATGAAGGGCCATGCTGAGAACACAATTGGCCAAGTATTCTCAAGATACCTGGAGACAGCCCTGTCCTCCTGCTTAAAGGTGATGTCCGCATTCAAAACCGTCTGTTCAACCTGCCCCAGAGCCAGTCAGACAGACACACTCACCACTGTGACTGGGCATTCCCCATTACTCCTGACCTGTACTTCACTCAGTCTTGTCTGTACCAACCATGAACTCTTGACTCCATGATTCCAGCTTGCCCCAGGCGTTCTGGACTTGGTCCTGTTCTTAGCCTCCCTATCATTCATGATACAGTTTTTCCAATCAAACTACAGCTTGTCTGCTCTGTGGTGCTTCCCCTTCTGGAATGCACTGAATAGAAGAATATTCTCTTGTGCCAGGCCCACCACTAGTGGCTTTGGTAAAATGCTTTTGGTCGCAAGTAACAGAAATCCCAAGTTGATGTAAACAATAAAAAGATGGTATTGGCTCAGTGATTAAAAACTAGTCCTACAGTGAGTTTTGGTGGCCAAATGATGGCACCAGATTCACAGTTTCTTCTCATCTTGTCTCCTGTGGTACCTCATTAAAGCTGACTCCCTGCATGTTTGCAAACTGGCTGGAAGCAGCTAAGGTTGCAAACTGGCTGTGTGTTCCCTTGTCTATGTCCAGCAGTAACAGAAAAAAATCTCTCCCAGTAGCTCTCTTAAAAATAAAGTGTCTTCTTTTCTAAAAGTCTCTAGGAAAAAAAAAAAAAAATTGGCTCATTGGCCTAAATTGGATGGTGTGTCCTGAACTAGGCACTGTGACCAAGAGTGGATCTTCTGGCTGGGGATTAGCTGACAGAGCCTGAGGAGATGTGTCTGGGGGTGGAGGCTCCTCTCCTAGAGAACAGGGGCTGCTGGGAGAGGCATGATGCCTGGGCCCTGCTTCACCCTCACCCCGCATCCGCCTCTGCTCTGCTCTGTGCCCTCAAGGGCACACTCTTCACAATGCACACCACCCCAGCTGTCCTGTTTCCTGGCTTCTAGTTGGATTTGACCCCAGGAACACCAGCGAAAGATCCAAAGGTAGGCAGAGAACACGGCGGGGTGACCGTCCCCCCAGCTCACTCTGCTGTGCTGTGTTCCTCTGGAGGGACATCCCCTGGAGGGCGCCCCACCCTTCCAGGTCTGGCCGTTCCCTTCCTAACCCCCAGGCCCAGGGGTGGTAACAGCTGCCACTGTTACCTGCCTCCTAGTGCTCCCCTGCCCCCTGCCCACCCCGTCTGTGTAACCAGCCCCTTCACTAAACCCTGGAGTGCTGCCATGTGTTTCCTTCCCAGGCCTTGGCTTCCACAGCATCTGAGTGAAGCCTGGGAAAACACTCCCAAGAGGAAGGGAGGACAGATGCCAGGCAGCCCCGAACCGCAAATACCCACAACTCTTGTTCCCCCTTCCCCCACCCCACTAAGGGAAAGAAGAAACTGTCCCTTCATGATTTTCAATGGACAAGTCACTATTCTAGCTTGTTATTCTGCTATGGATTACATATTATATGAACCTCATTTACATACACACATACACACACAATGGCAGCTTTCTCTCTTTCTAGAGAAATGCTCTCATCACTCCCTGAATGCTAAGGACTTCGGGTTGCTTCATGAGCTCTGACATAAAAGTGCTTCAACCGTCAGACCTGCTGTTCCTGCCAACAAATGCTGCCAGATGGCTCAGAGCATATTTCAGTGATCAATAGGAGGATGGAAGCCAGAAAAACAGGAGAGGAAGGGAAGGGAACCTCAGAATACAGAAAGACCTAAACGAGTTATTCCTGGTGAGGACAGTGAGGGTGAGCCAGTTTCAGTTCAGTTCAGTCACTCAGTCATGTCCGATTCTTTGTAACCCTATGGACTACAGCCTGCCAGGCCTCCCTGTCCATCACAACTCCCAGAGTGTACTCAAACTCATGTGCATTGAGTCGATGATGCCATCCAACCATCTCACCCTCTGTCGTCCCCTTTTCCACCCACGTTCAATCTTCCCCAGCATCAGAGTCTTTTCAAATGAGTCACTTCTTCACATCAGGTGGCCAAAATATTGGAGTTTCAGCTTCAGCGTCAGTCCTTCGAATGAATATTCAGGACTGATCTCCTTTAGGATGGACTGGTTGGATCTCCTTGCAGTCCAAGGGACTCTCAAGAGTCTTCTCCAACACCACAGTTCAAAAGCATCGATTCCTCAGCACTCAGCTTTCTTTATAGTCCAATTCTCACATCCATACATGACAACTGGAAAAACCATACCTTTGATTAGATGGACCATTGTTGGCAAAGTAATGTCTCTGCTTTTGGGGAGGGGAAGCTTATGTAGGAAAGAGGGCACAAGTTGTGGGTATCTGGGGCCTGTTACACAGGAGGATTCCTACTGAATAGAAAAGGTGTCCAGATACAAGAGCAAAAGATGGGCTCAGGGCTGTGGAGAAATCTCATTCCCCAAAATCACCCACCTCTACCCCTTCAGGAAAAGTGAGCCCTTAGAATTGGTCTAACTAGTTGTCAACTGGAGAAGGCAATGACACCCCACTCCAGTGCTCTTGCCTGGAAACTCCCATGGACGGAGGAGCCTGGTAGGCTGTAGTCCATGGGGTCGCTAGGAGTCGGACACAACTGAGCGACTTCCCTTTCACTTTTCACTTTCATGCATTGGAGAAGGAAATGGCAACCCACTCCAGTGTTCTTGCCTGGAGAATCCCAGGGATGGGGGAGCCTGGTGGGCTGCCGTCTCTGGGGTCGCACAGAGTCGGACACGACTGAAGCGACTTAGCAGCAGCAGCAGCAGTTGTCAACTGAGATGAATTGAAAAGGAAACACTCTGGGCTTTGTCATGGTGAATGTGTGTCTACATGCACATATGCGTGTGTGTGTGTGTGTGTGAAAAAGAGAAAGAAACAGACAGAGAGACAGATCCCCCACCACCCATCAAGTTCTCCTCTCCCCTCTCTCTCCTCTGTTGCAGCTTGAGTGTGCTTTCCTGGGGGAGCCCACCTGCATCCACCGGCCCCCATCCTGATAGCTCATGAAGGACACCACCCACACCTAGCATCCCGCCTCACAACAGCTGTTCTGACCACGTAAGAAGCATGGGAGTCACCCACCGGTCATTCTCCACAGGAACAAAGAGCCAAGGATGCAGAGATAATTGTATCAAAGGGGTTCAACTTCCTGGATGACCTCACTCCACAGATCTGCAGAGAATAGATAAGCATCTCAGGGCCCTGGCAGTGGTCCCTCCAGGGAAGGAAAGGGCTAGGAAGCTGAGTTTCTGCAGTTTGTCCTTCCTTCCTTGACCCAGGGACAGGCCACCTGTGGCCTCCAAAGTCAGGATGCCCCATGTCAGCTCCTGCCAACTCCACAAGAAAGGTGACTAGGGCCATGCTACCACCAGGGTAAGGCCTCCACTGAACCCACATGGGCCCTCTGGGGAGCCTTTCTTTCTGTGTCCCCCCAACAGAGATTTCTCATATTTTCATTCAAATGAATTTGTATTTCATTTTTGAACTTTTTCTTTCTTTCATGTTCTCAGAATACAGAGCATAAAAAAAAGAATAGGTTAAAAAAAAAGGTATACCTCAGAATATAATTTGTGAGCCTAATAGTTATAATTAGCAACAGAAGAAATGAAATGATGTTTCCAAGCACTTATTTATTCATTATCCCAATTTTTTTTTTTTTTTGAGTCCTTTCTGCACCAGATACAAATTCAAGCCTGGGAGACAGAAGGCTAACACGCGTCCCCTGTTCTGGAAGAACTCACAGCTCACAGATTTGTTAGAAGTCATAGACACTTAAACAAAGGGCTATTTAAGTGCTCAGAAGTCATTTTATCCCTAGGAATTCTACTAACATTATAGTGAATTATAAATCAGCCAGAGGAAGAATTTGTTATCAAAGCTTTGTTTTATAGTGCTCAGTGCTGGCCCAGGATTTGTTAATTAATCCAATACTCCTGCCTACAATCAACCGCCTTGTAGTTTCTGGAAGGATGCAAAGATTCTAAATCCGTGCTAACAGGGTAGCCGCTCACCACCTGTGGCTACTGAGCGCTTGAAATGTGACGAATGTGGCTGAGGAAGAGAAATTTAAATTTTATCTAATTTTAATTAATTTAAATAGTCACCTGTGGCTGGTGATTTCCAATCTGCATATCACAGTTCCAGAATTCTAGTCCTATTTAGTCCCATCACTTCATGGGAAATAGATGGGGAAACAGTGGAAACAGTGTCAGACTTTATTTTTGGGGGCTCCAAAATCACTGCAGATGGTGACTGCAGCCATGAAATTAAAAGATGCTTACTCCTTGGAAGAAAAGTTATGACCAACCTAGATAGCATATCGAAAAGCAGAGGCATTACTTTGCCAACAAAGGTCCGTCTAGTCAAGGCTATGGTTTTTCCAGTGGTCATGTATGGATGTGAGAGTTGGACTGTGAAGAAAGCTGAGTGCTGAAGGATTGATGCTTTTTGAACTGTGGTGTTGGAGGAGACTCTTGAGAGTCCCTTGGACTGCAAGGAGATCCAACCAGTTCATCCTAAAGGAAATCAGTCCTGAATATTCATTGCAATTGCTAATGCTGAAGCTGAAACTCCAATAATTTGGCCACCTTATGTGAAGAAGTGACTCATTTGAAAATACCCTGATGCTGGGAAAGATTTAAGGCAGGAGCAGAAGAGGACGAAAGAGGATGAGATGGTTGGATGGCATCACTGACTCAATGGGCATGAGTTTGGGTAAACTCCGGGAGTTGGTGATGGACAGGGAGGCCTGGCCTGTTGCAGTCCATGGGGTCGCAGAGAGTCGGACATGACTGAGCGACTGAACTGAACTGAGATATATACTTTGACAATTTTCAACCTATCTGAAGATTCTCCTTAGGTATTCCTTGACCAGCCTTGCCGTTGGGGGCTTTTCACAAAGGGATGCTATGATGATAGCACTCATAGCCAGCGAGGTAACATATCCCAGTCACCCAAACAGTCCAAGTTTATGCTTGGTGTCCCATGTAGTTTTTGGCATTTGTCCTAGATGCTTTATTTTTCTGTAAACTACTGTTGGTGATGACTGTGTTAAAATGTGTTGGGGAGGGTGCTTCCCTGGTGTCACTAGTGGTGACGATCCTCCTGCCAATTTCAGGAGATGCAAGAGACAAGTGAGTTCGATCTCTGGGTCAAGAAGGTCCCCTGGCGGAGGAAATGGCAACCCACTCCAGTATTCTTGCCTGGGATATACCCTGGCAGCTACAGTCCATAGGATTGCAAAGAGTCATAGACATGACTGAGTGACTGAGCACACAGGCACATGTTGGGGAGGGAGAGTTTGGTGGGTGTCCACTTTGTCTTTCCAACTTCCTGCAAGTATGTAAGGTCCACAGGCAGTAAATAGGGTTCTCACTCTAATACATGCTGAAATCTGAAAGATGATCAGCCATAAACTGTCTCTTTTCCTGAACTTTTCTAGATGAAAACAAGAACATGTGATAGAACTAACATCTCCTTTTCAAGGACAGCACACAGGGCACTTAATGTTGATAAAATGAAGTATGTATATAATGTTTCCTGGTCTTGGAAAGCTGGGGGTGAACTATTGGGCACCACGGCTCCTGCCAGCCATCTGGTGCACCCACCAGGTGTGTGCTGGCCAGTGCAGGGGCCTGAAAGATGCACAAAACCACCAGGCATTCAGTCAGTCAAGTCTTTGGAAAGTAAGAGAAATTAAATATTTTAGGCTCTTGTGTAAAACATATAGGAATTAGAGACTGAGCTGTTGCTGCTGCTGCTAAGTCGCTTCAGTCGTGTCCAACTCTGTGCGACCCCAGAGACGGCAGCCCACCAGGCTCCCCCGTCCCTGGGATTCTCCAGGCAAGAACACTGGAGTGGGTTGCCATTTCCTTCTCCAATGCATGAAAGTGAAAAGTGAAAGTGAAGACGCTCAGTCGTATCTGACTCCCAGCGACCCCATGGACTGCAGCCCACCAGGCTCCTCCATCCATGGGATTTTCCAGGCAAGAGTACTGGAGTGGGTTGCCACTGCCTTCTCCTACAATGAAGAGTACAATGAGTAATCTGAATATTCTTGCTGTAGAGGGATTTTCCTTTAAATATGGATAAAATTACAACTATTTATTCTACTATTTGGTAACACTTCTCAAAATTTGGCAATCAATGTTTTCAGCAGCAAGTCAACAAAAAAATCTGCATGTTAAATTTAAAGTTAAATTTAAGTACTGAAATTTCATGTATCAAGAGAACTGATGAAAATGCAACTTGTACAATATCTTTGATAAAATTAACCACCCACCACCAGATCCTGGTAACATCATGGACCACACAAAAACCAAACACGTATCTACTAAAGAAGTTCCAGCTTCTACTTCAAAAGTTAGAACTACTTTAGGAAGGCTGTGCTCTCAAACAATAATTTCACAAGAGCAGCTGCAGAAGGTGTGTTTACCAGTGAAGCATGACTTTTCACTTAGATCAAACTACTCTTCTCAATTAACTTTGCCCATTTGTAAAATTTTATTTTATTTTATTTTTTTAATTTTATTTTATTTTTAAACTTTACATAATTGTATTAGTTTTGCCAAATATCAAAAGGAATCTGCCACAGGTATACATGTTTCAAGTCTGTACAAGCAAAAAGTGAACTGATAGCTGCATGTGTGTTGGTGATATTAGTAAAAGAACTGCCAAACAGTTGCACAAAACCCTTTTTGTATTAGTCTTCAGACACTCCAAATAGAAAATCAGTGAATTCCAACTATGGTGTGATTTTTTCCCCCCACACAGTTCATGAAATCAAAGTAAAATTGTCTGCAGTTTATTCTCAGGTGAAACAGCTGATGTAGTTGGGAATACTGCTATAAATTCAGTTCAAAAATTTGACCCTGAAGATAAGATGTGTTTGTAGTAATAATATGAATACAAATTTAGGGTAAAGCTTAGATTCAGGGAAAAATAATGTTCTTACCAAATTAAGAAAGCTGCAGAGCAGAATGTACTTGGAAAGTTGTAGTTGAGTACATAATTCATGGTTGTCTGCAAAGAACTGTAATATTCCACCAAAGGAAATAGAAACTGTGGTTGTCGAAAATTACAAATGTTTTTACATGTAAACAAAGTAACCAAAGTACAAAATTCTTATGTACTTTGAGCTTATATTAAGCATCCAGTCGCTCCTCTCAAAACAAAGCCCTTGCATCAACAATAACAATAAAACTTCAGCTTGGCAGTGCCCATTTTCTCACTTTCTCTGTTGCCTATCAGCAAGCTAACTTTAGAAATGTTTGACCTTTGAATGACTATTTTGTAAATCAACCTACATGCCCTAAAAATGAGAGAATTATTTTGGAATAGCTCATTAAATGCTGGTTGCATTTTAATGAAAATCAATTGGAATATTTTAATAAATTATTCAATAAATGGAGCACAATAACATTGAGGTTGCAAAGCTCTTTAACAATTATAATTATCCAGGGACACATTGAAATGGTCTCTACCAAAGCAAGGAAGGAAATGAAGAAATTAAAGTGTGGAACTCAGAGGTATATAATACCTTGACTTGTACGAAGGGCCTTTTGACGAAGCTCTTATTTTTAATTGGATCAATTTATATTCGGGACTGAAGTGGAAAATAGTTGAAAAGGCCTGCAATTTTACAACATCTATCTTTAGTGAAATATTCAAAAGCATCATAAATATTGAGAAATTATTTGACAATTTGTGCCTGGTAAAGTATTCATTTTTAAAGGTGCTCTGAGTGGGGGAAGTTATTTTGGCTGAAATATTTACAAAGTCCAATTTGAAAACATTAGAATCAATCAAACATTAGAATCTCTATTTAGCTGCATTAGCTCTGAGCTTACTAAATAATTCAGCAACTGCAGAGAGAATATTTTCTCAGTTAAAAATACTTGGGTTCACAGAGAAAGTTCAGTTTCAAGTTTACTAATCATATAATGCAACTGAAAATGATACAATGGTAAATCAAAAATAAAAGGACTGAAATAAATACATTCTGCAAAAGTGTCAGGAACTTGCCTCAAGACAAACATACATGACTGAAAATTGGTAAAGTTGTGAATGTGTATGTATAGACAATAATGTACAGTATTACAGGCATAGGGACTTCCCTGGTGGTCCAGTGGCAGGGGACCAGAGCTTGATTCCTTGTCAGGGAACTAGATTCCTTATGCTACAACTACGATCAGGTGCAGCCAAATAAATAAATAAAATACTTAGAAAACCCAGTATTACAGGCATAACTCAGAGATATTGCAGGTTTGGTTCTTGACCACCTCAATAAAGGATATATCACAGGAAAGTGAGTCATACTAATTTTTTGGTTTCCCAGTGCATGTAAAAGTATGTTTATACTCTACTGTGTCTATTAAGTGGGTAAGAGCATTATATCTAAAAAATAACATACATACCTTCATTCAAAAAGACTTAATCGCTAGAAAAAAAAAATGCTATCACCTAAACCTTCAGCAAGTAATAATCTTTTTGCTTGTAGATGGTCTTGCCTCACTCAGTGTTGTAGGCTGCTGACTGATCAGAGTGGTGGCTGGTGACGGTTGGGGTGGCTGTGGTAATTTCTTTTTTTGTTTTGTTTTGTTGTCGTTGTTGCTTTTTTGGCAATTTCTTAAAATAAGAGAACAAAGATGTTTGTAGCATCAATCGACTCTTCCTTTCATGAATGATTTCTCTGTAGCATGCAAAACTGTTTGACGGGATCTACCCACAGTAGGACTCCTTTCAAAACTGGAGTTAGGCCTCTCAAACCACCACTGCTTAAATAACTAAATTTACATAATATTCTAAATCCTCTGTTGCCATTTCAACAAAGCATCTTCACTAGGAGTGGTTTACATCTCAAGAAATCACTTTCTTGGCTCATCCATAAGCAGCAACTCCTTATCCATTAGAGTTTTATCGTGAGATTGCAGCAATGCAGGCATGTCTTCAGGCTTCTAACTCTAGTTCTCTTGCTATTTTCCTTTACATCTGAAGTTACTTCCTCCTGAGGTCTTGAACCCCCTTCAAGTCATCCATGAGGGTTGGAATTAACTTCTTCCAAACTTCTATTAACATTGATATATCGACCTTTTTCATAAATCACCAATGTTCTTAAATGGTATCTGGATGGTAAATCCTTTCTAGGAAGTTTTCCATATTTTTGCCCAGATCCATCAGAGCCATCGCTATCTATGGCAGCTACAGCACTGTGAAATGTGTTTCTTAAATAATAAGACTTGAAAGTTGAAATTATTCCTTGGTCCATGGGCTGCAGAATGGGTATTTTAGCAGGCATGAAAACATTAACCTCGTACATCCCATCAGAACCCTTGGGTGACCAGGTGTATTGTCCCTGAGCAGTACTATTTTGAAAAGAATCTTGTTTTCTGAATGGTAGATCTCAAGAGTGCCCTTAAAATATTCAGTAAACCATGTTGTAAACAGATGTGCTCTTACGCGAACTTTGTTGTTCCATTTACAGAGCACAGAGAGAGTAGATTAACCATAATTTGTAAGGGCCCTAGGATCTTCAGAATGGTGAATGTGTACTGGCTTCCAACTTGAGCTCTCCAGCTGCATTAAACCCATAATGGGAGAGTCCTGCTGTCCTTTGAAGCTTTGGAGCCAGGCATTGACTTCTCTCTAGCTAGGAAAGACTTACTGGGTATCTTCTCCCAAAATAAGGCTGTTTTGTCTACATTGAAGATCTGTTGTTTAGAGTAACCACCCTCATTAACAATCTTAGTGAGATCTCCTGGATCATGTGCTGCAGCTCTTACATCAGCACTTGCTGCTTCACTTTGCCCTCTGATTTTATGAAGATGGCTTCTTTCGTCAAACCTCATGAAACAACCCTCTGCTAGCTTCCAACTTTTCTTCCGCAGCTTCCTCACCTCTCTCAGCCTTCAAAGAATTGATGAGTTAAGGCTTGTTCTGGATTAGTCTTTGGCTTAAGGGAATGTTGTGGCCAGTAGGATCTTCTATCATTGTTGTTTAGTCACTAAGTCGTGCCCGACTCTTTGTGACCCCATGGACTGTCACCTGCCAGGTTCCTCTGTCCATGGGATTTCCCAGGCAAGAATACTAGAGTGGGTTGCCATTTCCTTCTCCAGGGGATCTTCCGGACCCAGGGATCGAATCCGTGTCTCCTGCATTGGCAGACAGGTTCTTTACCACTGAACCACCAGGGAAGCCCCATGACCTTCTATCCAGACATCTAAAATATTCTCCATATAAGCAATAATGCTGTTTCACTTTCTTGTCGTTTATGTATTCACTGGAGTAGCACTTTTAATTTCCTTCAAGAACTTTTCCTTTGTTTTCACAGTTTGGCTAACTAGTACAAGAGGCCTGGTTTTCAGCCTGTCTTGGCTTTCAACAGGCCTTCTTCATCAGGCTTAATCATTTCTAGGTTTTTTGGACACACTCTGTGGCTTGTGGGATAGTAGTTCCCCAACTAGGGATCTCACCGGCACTCTCGGTAGTAAAAGCCAGGGAGTTCCCTCATTTCCAAGTTTTGATTTAAAGTGAGAGACATGTGACTCTTCCTTTCACTTGAATACCTAGAGGTCATTGTCGGGTTATTAACTGGCCTAATTTCAAATTTGCTGTGTCTCAGGGAACAGGGAGGCCCAAAGAGTGGGAGAGAGAAGAGGAAATGGCTGGTCAGTGAAGCGCTCAGAAAACACACAGTATTTATCGAGTTCTTGGTCTTACATGGGCGAGGTCCATGGAGCCCCAAACAACAATTGCATCAAAGATCACTGATCACAGATCATCATAACAAATATAGTAAAAATGAAAACTTTTAAAATGCTTCCAGAGTTACCAAAATGTGATACGGAGACACAAAGTGAGCAAATGCTGTTGGCTAAATGGTGCTGAATAGATTTGCTTGCCACAGGGTTGCCACAAACCTTCATTTTGTCTAAAAAAAAAGCAGTACCTGGGAAGCACAATAAAGCACAACAAAGCCATAAAACAAGGTATGCCTGGATTCTATTTTGCTTATATTTTCTTAATCTGTATAAAATTGTTTATTTAAAAATTTGGTTTGCACACATGAGCAACATTCTATCTTTTAAAAAGAATTCTATTCATATAATCATTTTTGAACAGCACTACTTATTGTTGAGCACTATGTTGAAACTAAATTGCTAGTCAATAAATAATTTCAAAAACAATATAATTTTCATTGTTCTGCTGCTGCTAAGTCGCCTCAGTCGTGTCCGACTCTGTGCGACCCCAGAGACGGCAGCCCACCAGGCTCCCCCGTCCCTGGGATTCTCCAGGCAAGAATACTGCAGTGGGTTGCCATTTCCTTCTCCAATGCAGGAAAGTGAAAAGTGAAAGTCAAGTTGCTCAGTCGTGTCCGACTCTTAGCGACCCCATGGACTGCAGCCTACCAGGCTCCTCCGTCCGTGGATTTTCCAGGCAAGAGTACTGGAGTGGGGTGTAACCCTCTAATGCAAAAGCATCGCAAGCTGGATAAGCTCTACGTTTTCCAGCCAGAGCTTACAGCAGCCTTCGTCTTGTCTGTGCCCAGCTACTTCCGCCTCCAACCACACTGCCTTTAAAGCAGGGATTTGATGTTACAGATCCAGTACCCTTTTAATTTCCTTACCATGTGCCAGGCACAGACTGTTTAACTCTTTTAATCCTCATGAACCTCTGAGATGGACGTTCTAACTACACTCCTTTACAGGTGAGGAAACTGAGGTGGGGAGAGGTGATACTGGATCGACTATGCTCCCAGGCAATGATTGGGCTGGGCTTTGAGTGCAGACAGGCTGCCTGCAGAGCCCATGGCCCTAACTGCAAACTCATGTGATTGATTCTCTCTCAACAGATGTCTGCAGATGAATGAATGAAGGAAGAAAGGAAAGGAAAAAGACTATGGCAACCACTCTAAGTATGATGGGTAAAAAGACTGCAAAGAGAGGAAGTACCTAACACACCACTTCATATTCACAACACAGTTGATAGGTTTGGAGTTGGAACCAGCACTTTTCAAGGGAAAGCAATCTACCTTAAGTAAACAGGATTGTCTCCTCAGTGCACCAATGGCCAGGATGCAAGGACTCAAGTTAACAAACGTGCTTTTCCCCCTGCTGATAACAAAGACTTCCTCATTTTGTTGTTTACTCAGACCCTGAGAACCAGACACTCTGCCTAAAACAAGGGTGCTGTCTGCCCTGTGCTGATGGGCTCTGGATGTCTGATCCAGCCCCACCAGGCTCTGGCCTGGCCTGCCGCAGGTGCCTACAGGTCAGGAGTAGAGCTTTGAAGAGCTCTTTCTCAAACGGTGGGACTGAAGGTGCTGGATGGGATGTCAGAGGCATCAGGAGAAGAACCAAGAGTGAAGCTGAAGAGACTGCTAGGTTTTCAGCTGCAGGACCTGACAGTGTCCACGACAGAGTTGGAAACTTAGGAGAGAATATTGTCCTGGAAAGGAATACACTCTGGAGAGACTTGAACTTGTTGAGTTTGAGTCATTAGAAACCAGCTAGAGAGAGACTGGAAAAGGCAGTGGCAACCCACTCCAGTGCTTTTGCCTGGAGGGTCCCATGGACGGAGGAGCCTGGTGGGCTGCAGTCCATGGGGTCGCTGGAGTCGGACATGACTGAAAGACTTCACTTTCACTTCTCACTTTCATGCATTGGAGAAGGAAATGGCAACCCACTCCAGTGTTCTTGCCTGGAGAATCCCAGGGACAGGGGAGCCTGGTGGGCTGCCGTCTATGGGGTCGCACAGAGTCGGACACGACTGAAGCGACTTAGCAGCAGCAGCAGCAGCAGAGAGAGACTATGACAATGGTGAGAGAGGACCACTGTGTCCTAGGCCGCCTGCCCTCCCAAGGAGGAGATCTCAGAGGTGATGGAGAGAAAGAAGGTGCATAGGTGATGGAGACACGGGTGGCCCTGATGGAAGAAACATGGGATGAGAGGACACGGCCTCGAGAAGGAAAAGCAATTGGCATCGTCACTCCCAGATCATCTCTGCACCCTTCCCCTGACTGTGTGGAGGTGCAGCATCCAGATCCTGCTTCAGGGAAGGCCTTGAAATCAGCTGACCGGCCTCCAGCCAGGGGAGCCACTGGGCCTCACACTCCTGCCTATCCCTCCCTTTCCTCTGGCCTTGTCAGATATGCAGAGTGCTCTTCCCCACCCCACCCTTCTGCCTCCTGTTTTACTTTTCACAGGTGCCCCCACCCCCGTAAACCTGCACTTTTATTTTTTTAATTTTATTTTATTTAACTTTACAATATTGTATTGGTTTTGCCATATATCAAAATGAATCTGCCACAGGTATACATGTGTTCCCCATCCTGAACCCTCCTTCCTCCTCCCGCCCCATACCATCCCTCTGGGTCGTCCCAGTGCACCAGCCCCAAGCATCCAGTATCGTGCATCGAACCTGGACTGGCGACTCGTTTCATATATTATACAGAGTGAAGTAAGCCAGAAAGAAAAACACCAATACAGTATACTAATGCATATATATGGAATTTAGAAAGATGGTAACAATAACCCTGTGTACGAGACAGCAAAAGAGACACTGATGTATAGAACAGTCTTTTGGACTCTGTGGGAGAGGGAGAGGGTGGGATGATTTGGGAGAATGGCATTGAAATATGTATAAAACCTGCACTTTTAATTCCAGTGACTGCTTCTTGCAAGACCTCAATTGACACACATCACAAACGTCTGAAAGTACCATTCCTCTTTTTAAAACCCAGAGAAGATCCTAGTGTCATGCTCTTTGGTTAACTTTGGGAATCTAGGACCCCCATCAGTGGTTCATGGATTCACTGATTCGATTAGCTATTCAATGAATGGATGGCTATTAAGTGGATGGGTATTAATTAATCACCCATCATATGCTAGGAGCTGTGCTGAATCCCAGGGATATAACAATCAACAAGGAATAGAATCTTGTCTAGGTGACTTGGAAAATAGAAAAGCCGTGAGGAATCCAGAAAGGAGAAGCTCTTTCTGAAACTTACAGCCTTATCTGCCATCTGATGAAAAGCATACATAGTGGTTATCCCACCAGACTGAAGAGATCTTCAGTCCCATGCAGTATAACTTCGGCCACGGCCATGCCCCTTCCACACTGTGCACGTTTGGTCCCCACCACCAGCACCCACTGAAGAAGGGCAACTGCACAACGCAGATGACAACTGTACAGCATCACTGACCTCCATGGTGGTCCGGGGTGGGGGAGAAGGTATTTGCCAGCTGCCTTTTCTGCTTTCAGCTCCCTCTTCCTGACCCACCCCATTGCAACCAAGAGTTGGGCAAAACACTTCCAATGACATGAGCCAGCACGAATTGAATTCACATAGAGTGTCCCCAGAGTCACCCCAGTTGCACAGCTCCCAGAGAGGGAGCTGACCAGGAGCCCTCGTCCAGTGGAAAGCGGCAGGGTATGTGGGCACCTGCAGGAATGGGACAAGAGAGGCCTTGAGGAGCCCTGGGCTGGCCCAAGACGCTATGCCTAGAACAGGCTCTCAGGGGGATGCCGAGCCCCACCTCCCTGCCAGCGGGATGCTAGGAAGCGCCTGCAGCAAGAAGAGCTCCTAGGGGAGATCAGCCTCTGAGCCGGGGAGCCTGGGCGGAGCCCTGGAGGGCCTGGGCTCCTGGGGAGGGAGTGGCTGGAATGCCAGCTCTGCCACCCCCGTCCATCCAAGCAAGCCCTCCTGCTTCACTAGGCCTCAGTATCCTCTGCTCTAAAAGAGGGAGTGTAGCTGCACCTACCTCCTTGGACAACTGGGAGGATTAAAAAAGCATCCAGAAAGCGCTCAGCACTGTGCAGGCAACTGGAGAGTGCAAGCTAACAGTTGGTTATTGTCATTCCCATGTGCCCAGCTCCAGCCCTTACACTGACTTCAACTGCCTCTGCCTCTATCATTCCACTCTGATCCACTTCCCCTTAAGAAAAGGAAAACTAAAGTAAATTATTACCCTGCTTATTTAACTTCTATGCAGAGTACATCATGAGAAACGCTGGGCTGGAAGAAGCACAAGCTGGAATCAAGATTTCCGGGAGAAATATCAATCACCTCAGATATGCAGATGACACCACCCTTATGGCAGAAAGTGAAGAGGAACTAAAATAGCCTCTTGATGAAAGTGAAAGAGGAGAATGAAAAAGTTGGCTTAAAGCTCAACATTCGAAAACTAAGATCATGGCATCTGGTCCCATCACTTCATGGGAAATAGATGGGGAAACAGTGGAAACAGTGTCAGACTTTATTTTGGGGGGCTCCAAAATCACTGCAGATGGTGACTGCAGCCATGAAATTAAAAGACGCTTACTCCTTGGAAGGAAACTTATGACCAACCTAGAGAGAATATTGAAAAGCAGAGACATTACTTTGCCAACAAAGGTCCGTCTAGTCAAGGCTATGGTTTTTCCAGTGGTCATGTATGGATGTGAGAGTTGGACTGTGAAGAAAGCTGAGCGCTGAAGAATTGATGCTTTTGAACTGTGGTGTTGGAGAGGACCCTTGGATGGCAAGGAGATCCAACCAGTCCATCCTAAAGAAGATCAGTCCTGGGTATTTATTGGAAGGACTGATGCTGAAGCTGAAACTCCAGTACTTTGGCCACCTCATGTGAATAATTGACTCATTGGAAAAGACCCTGATGCTGGGAAAAATTGACAGCAGGAGGAGAAGGGGACAACAGAAGATGAGATGGCTGGATGGCATCATCGACTCGATGGACATGAGTTTGGGTAAATTCCAGGAGTTGGTGATGGACAGGGAGGCCTGGCCTGCTGCGATTCATGGGGTCGCAAAGAGTCGGACATGTCTGTGCGACTGAACTGAGCTGACTGAAAATATAAATTGCCTTCTGCATTCAGGAAGGGTTCCTGAAATTACACCCATTGTGAGGCTTCCAGGTCCCCTCTTTGTACAGATAGGATGCTAGTCAAGCTCATGGAGAAAACAGCCCACCAGTCCCCGATTTGGCTACAGAGGGGCCTCCACTTGGTCCACACACAGTGACCCTGGGCCGAACAATAGGACAGCCTATGTCTCCTGCAGAAATTCCATCTGTGGCTCCGAGTAATAGGCTTTGATCTCAGGCTCACTGCCAGTTAGGAGGTGAAGCCTTTTCTGGAATATTTGCTGTTTTCTTGGTTTTCCCCTGGAGAATTAACAATTTCACCTAGAAGCTGTGTGCTGAGAAGCTGTGTATGGAACACAGCCCTGTAAATACTGAAAAGGTGTTTCATGATCTCCCTAATCTTTACTCTTCTGCACGAGTGGGGTCAATGGCCCCGCCTCTGAAACCCCAAAGTCACCTGAGCAAATGGGGCTGTCCACCTGGCCCAATGTAACTACCCTGACGGCTGTGTTACCTCCACCTTCTTTTGTAACCCAAAGGCCTAAACCAAGGATGTGAGAGAAAAAGGGCCATTGTTTCTGCTGACAGGTTTGCATTAAGAATCTGGAAGAGGATGCTGGTTTCCAGGTGAGGACTTCTGGGCAGGGCTGGGCATTAGAAGCGGGGACTGAGGGGGCTACATGGACCTGCCTGCCCCGATTATTGCCAAGAATGATTACAAGCGAGTTCTGCAGATGGTGGCGGGGCCTCCCCATGGTGGGCTTCTCTTGAGCAAACGGCTTGTTTTGGAGCCCTGGAAGAACAATGGGAAATCTTTTCCCATGACCTTCATTTCTCCCTCTTGGAGATCCCATTGTGACTGTAACCTCAGCTGTCTGGGTCTAATGTCTGCAACTCTTCAGGGAGGCCAGCTGGGCCTCCTCCACCTAGCCTGCCGACCTTCCCCTGTCTCGTCAGCAGCAGGCTGGGCTCCTTGGGCAGGAACCAGCCGGCCGAGGAGGCTATAAATACTCTTCTTGGCCGCGGGCTTCCCTAGGGAGCACAGCTGAGGGGCAGGGGAACCACCTGCATCTCTTCGGGACGCATCCACCACTAGCCAGGTTTGCTGGCCCTTGACCTCTGAGTGCACTTTCCGTGGTTGTTTTCCAGCTCTGAGAAAGCCAGCGGCGACCCTGCTTCCCAGATAAAATCCAAGATCCCAGTGGCCACCCCCTTTAAACTCCAAGCCTGAGCTGAATTTTCACTGGGGCTGATGAAACTGAATAGCTGCAGGTAAAATAAGGAAGGAGCAGAGGAGAAAGGAGAGGAGACTCTTCAAAGGGTGATTTTCTTCTCCCGATTCCACTTACGTGGGGAAGCATGAAACAGCACCTCATCAGCCAGGCCTCTTTCCCCTGACAAAGAAGTGGAAACTGGACAACTGAGAGGTTTTTTCTTTTTAAGTCACTATTTTTCTTTTTTTGTTTTTATTTATAAAGCATGACTAAGAGATCCCTTATGGGCATTTTAAATAAACCGGAAGACAAGTTACAACAACCACAAATGGCCAGTTGTGTGGTTGTCACTCAAAATGAGATGAAATTTAACAGCCAGGTTGTGTATGAGATGAGGCAGGTTAAAAATCACCCAGATGACTGTTCTCACACTTCAGTGAGCTGAAGAATCACCTGGAAGACTTGGTTAAAAGACAGATTCCCTAGTGCCCAGCCCCCAAGACTGATCCTGCATTTGAGCCTGCTTTTGAGTTCCTAAGTAATTCTGAACTGAAATACTCTGGGCGGGAATTACATTTTGAGAAACGATGCCCTGAGACAGTAGTTCACAAAGTGAGGGCCCTGACCATCAGCACCAGGAAATGTACTAAAAGTGCAGATTCTCAGGCCAACTCCAGGCTTAAAGGATCAGAAACTCTGGAGGCAGGGCCCAGAAATCTGTTTGAACAAACCACCAGGTGATTCTGAAAGTTGAGAAATCTGCTCTAAGAGCTCTCTTACAAGTCAGGAGTGTGAACCCTCGAACAGGTGATTTTAACATGCAGCCAGAGAACTGCCGCTCTGGGCCTGTGGATACATAAACACTAACATTACCTCCACAGCTCCTATTTTTTGAGTGTCCATCTTCCTGAGCCAGGGTCAGAGTTAAAGGCATGAAGGGGGAAAGAATGCTTTGTTTCAGACAGACATGGACTCATGTTGTGGTGCTGAATTTAACTTCCCTGAACCTCGGTGTTTTCACTGTGAAATGAAAGGAACGACACCCGAGCCACAGTGATGCTGTGAGAAACAGTGAGATGAGATCTGGGAAAAGTGTATGTTTGGCACACTGCGAGACCTGGATCCTCCTCTCTGTTTCTCTGCAACCATGATCTCCTTTAGTTTAATTGGGGTCTGGAATAAGATCTTAATCTTTATAGAAATGTGGCTTGAGGGTTTACTCTCTAGAGAGCATCAAAAAACTCATTTTAAAATTCATCACTCCTATTAGGTATAAATGTATTAAGAGCTCAGTGAGCAGTCCTGATTTTAAAGGCTGGTGACGCCAGTGTAGAAGCAGCTCTAATGCCACTTAACCTGATTCGACTCTGCAACCACAGGCACGTTCCTTTATTCATCAGTGTTTCAGCAATAGACAAAATCTTATCTTTTTTTAAATTTAAATGTATTTATTTTAATTGGAGGCTAATTACTTTACAATATTATTAGGTACTTGGGACAAGCATTTAAATTTCTCAGTTGATCTCCACTGTTGACAGTATGTCAGGTGAACTACCACTAGTTTGGTGCCAGAGAGCTATAAAGAAATCATCTTGTGTGTGTGTGTCTGTGTGTCTGTGTGTATGTGTGCGTGCATGCACACGTGCTGCTCACTTTGTAATTCAGTTGGTTGGAACGTCAGCCAGTACTGTACACTCCCCCAAGACAGCAGATTCAGGAAACACTCTGGCATGAAACTATGGTGTCTGTGTTTTACAATTTATATAATACATGGAAATGCTTGAGTGTGACCACTTTCATAGATTCTATAGGTGAACTAGCTGCAAATGTGTCTCCCCCTGAGGCAAGGATGAAAACACATGCTATACGTAGTGGGAAGCTTAGAACCACAGCTGTGGAAGTGAAGGGGGAGTACCTCCATGTGTGACCATCAAATGTTCCACATACTTGCCTTAGGATGGAAGGTCCCTGATGTGATCAGGACCTGGAGCAGCGTGCAGCCCTAAATGGCCAACTAGTTTAGTTCAAGGCAAACTGACAGGCAACCCTTAGGGCAGGAAGAGGTGGATATACCAGGGTTCACGGCCACCTGATATTTCAGCATTAGCTTCAACGTGTACTGATGGCTTATAATGTGCAAAGCACATTTACATGCATGCTTTCATCTAAGGCTCACTGTTATCACCATTCACTTCTTACACATGAGGAGACTGAAGTGGAGAGACGTGAAGGCATTTGACAAACATCATGCAACCAGTTACTAGCAAACCATTACATCAACACACATCTTCTTTTTCTAAGACAGTTTTGTTCTATTAAGCCACAGGTGTATCCCTCCAAAAGATAAAATGAATATTCCAACTGTCACTCATTTGAAACTTCTAAATCCACTGCACAGATGAAAAAATAAAAACAAGATACTGGGCTTTAAGGAAAGGCATTACAAGTCATTCAGTCAGTCACAGGTCATTCTAAAATGAAGGCAAACGAGAGACTTGGGCTGGCTCCTGATCTGGGCTCCCATATCAGGGCCATGTTGGCCTTTTCCATTTTCCATATGCATATTTCCCCAAGTGGAGAAGCTGAGAAACAACCTGAGCAGAGAGATACAGAATGTTGTTCCTATTTATCCTAGGAGGGACTTCTGCCTTTCAGTTGCTGATTCACTTATTTGTTCCTTTATTCATTCACCCAGTCTTCCTTCATTCATGATTTATTATAAGTGAGGCACCTATGTTTACTCATGTATCTCCTCAAACATTTCTGGAAAACTATATACTCTCTTAAACTTTTCAAAGATGAAATCTAAAGTTTCTCATCTCTCTCTCATATATATATATATATATATATATACATATACATATATATACACATATATATGTTCATATATTTTTCTCTATGAAATTATAAAGTTTCTTTTTGCCTAAATTGTTGTAAAGAATGTAATTCTAGCATGTAGTCAATCTAGAACAAAAAATTGTTTAATGCTTTTATATGCATCCAAAGAATTATAGATACCATAGCAATATTTACCACCACCCCAAATTTTAAAACATGTGAATGATCTTTTAACAGTAGGAACACTTAATGTTCTTTTCCCTCCTTAAAGTCATATTTCCATTCCATTTCTCCAAATTTACCCTTCATAATGTGCTTCATGCTTGAAAATCTCTTATAAATCATCCTAACATTATTCTATGTAACAAGAGTAAAATATAAATCAAAATGATTTTTTAATTTCCTGTAATCTTAAGGCCAAGAAGCGTCCAAGGAACGGTGGCTTCCTGGGCGCAGGAGGGCTGAGAGGAACTACTCCACGTTCAAGGTCAGGAGGGGTGGCTGTGAGGAGATACCCCTCGTCCAAGGTAAGGAGCAGCGGCTGTGCCTTGCTGGAGCAGCCGTGAAGAGATAGATACCCCACGTCCAAGGTAAGAGAAACCCAAGTAAGACGGTAGCTGTTGCGAGAGGCATCAGAGGGCAGACACACAAACCATAATCACCGAAAACTAGTCAGTCTAGTCACACGGACCACAGCCTTGTCTAACTCAATCATTTTGATATTTGGCAAAACTAATACAATTATGTAAAGTTTAAAAATAAAATAAAATTAAAAAAAAAAAAAAGAGAGAAACTAAGCCATGCCGTGTGGGGCCACCCAAGATGGGTGGGTCATGGTGGAGAGGTCTGACAGAATGTGGTCCACTGGAGAAGGGAATGGCAAACCCCTTCAGTATTCTTGCCTTGAGAACCCCATGAACAGTATGAAAAAGCAAAATGATAGGATACTAAAAGAGGAACTCCTCAGGTCGGTAGGTACCCAGTATGCTACAGGAGATCAGTGGAGAAATAACTCCAGAAAGAATGAAGGGATGGAGCCAAGGCAAAAATAATACCCAGCTGTGAGTGTGACTGGTGATAGAAGCAAGGTCCCATGCTGTAAAGAGCAATATTGCATAGGAACCTGGAATGTCAGGTCCAGGAATCAATGAAAATTGGAAGTGGTCAAACAGGAGATGGCAAGAATGAACATCAACATTCTAGGAATCAGCAAACTAAAATGGACTGGAATGGGCAAATTTAACTCAGATGACCATTATATCTACTACTGTGGGCAGGAATTTCTTAGAAGAAATGGAATAGCCATCATGGTCAACAAAAGAGTCTGAAATGCAGTACTTGGATGCAATCTCAAAAAGGACAGAATGATCTCTGTTCGTTTACAAGGCAAACCATTCAATATCACAGTAATCCAAGTCTATGCCCCAACCAGTAATGCTGAAGAAGCTGAAGTTGAATGGTCCTATGAAGACCTGCAAGACCTTTTAGAACTAACACCCAAGAAAGATGTCCTTTTCATTATAGGGGACTGGAATGCAAAAGTAGGAAGTCAAGAAACACCTGGGGTAACAGGCAAATTTGGCCTGGGAATACGGAATGAAGCAGGGCAAAGGCTAATAGAGTTTTACCAAGAAAATGCACTGGTCATAGCAAACACCATTTTCCAACAACACAAGAGAAGACTCTACACATGGACATCACCAGATGGTCAACACTGAAATCAGATTGATTATATTCTTTGCAGCCAAAGATGGAGAAGCTCTATACAGTCAGCAAAAACAAGACCCGGAGCTGACTGTGGCTCAGATCATGAACTCCTTATTGCCAAATTCAGGCTGAAATGGAAGAAAGTAGGGAAAACCACTAGAACATTCAGGTATGACCTAAATCAAATCCCTTATGATTATACAGTGGAAGTGAGAAATAGATTTAAGGGACTAGATCTGATAGATAGATTGCCTGATGAACTATGGAATGAGGTTCGTGACATTGTACAGGAGACAGGGATCAAGACCATCCCCATGGAAAGAAATGAAAAAAGCAAAATGGCTGTCTGGGGAGGCCTTACAAATAGCTGTGAAAAGAAGAGAAGCGAAAAGCAAAGGAGAAAAGGAAAGATAAGCATCTGAATGCAGAGTTCCAAAGAATAGCAAGGAGAGATAAGAAAGTCTTCCTCAGGGATCAATGCAAAGAAATAGAGGAAAACAACAGAATGGGAAAGACTAGAGATCTCTTCAAGAAAATTAGAGATACCAAGGGAACATTTCACGCAAAGATGGGCTTGATAAAGGACAGAAATGGTATGGACCGAACAGAAGCAGAAGATATTAAGAAGAGGTGGCAAGAATACACAGAAGAACTGTACAAAAAGGATCTTCATGACCCAGATAATCACGATGGTGTGATCATTCACCTAGAGCCAGACGTCCTGGAATGGGAAGTCAAGTGGGCCTTAGAAAGCATCACTACGAACAAAGCTAGTGGAGGTGATGGAATTCCAGTTGAGCTATTTCAAATCCTGAAAGATGATGTTGTGAAAGTGCTGCACTCAATATGCCAGCAAATTTGGAAAACTCAGCAGTGGCCACAGCACTGGAAAATGTCAGTTTTCATTGCAATCCCAAAGAAAGGCAATGCCAAAGAATGCTCAAACTACTGCACAATTGCACTCATCTCACACGCTAGTAAAGTAATGCTCAAAATTCTCCAAGCCAGGCTTCAGCAATATGTGAACCGTGAACTTCCAGATGTTCAAGTTGGTTTTAGAAAGGCAGAGGAACCAGAGATCAAATTGCCAACATCCACTGGATCATGGAAAAAGCAAGAGAGTTCCAGAAAAACATCTATTTCTGCTTTAGTGACTATGCCAAAGCCTTTGACTGTGTGGATCACAATAAACTGTGGAAAATTCTTCAAGAGATGGGAATACCAGACCACCTGACCTGCCTCTTGAGAAACCTATATACAGATCAGGAAGCAACAGTTAGAACTGGACATGGAACAACAGACTGGTTCCAAATAGGGAAAGGAGGACGTCAAGGCTGTATATTGTCACCCTGCTTATTTAACTTAAATGCAGAGTACATCATGAGGAACGCTGGGCTGGAAGAAGCACAAGCTGGAATCAAGATTGCCAGGAAAAATATCAATAACCTCAGATATGCAGATGATACCATCCTTATGGCAGAAAGTGAAGAGGAACTCAAAAGCCTCTTGATGAAAGTGAACGAGGAGAATGAAGAAGTTGGCTTAAAGCTCAACATTCAGAAAACGAAGATCATGGCATCTGGTCCCATCACTTCATGGCAAATAGATGGGGAAACAGTGGAGACAGTGGCAGACTTTATTTTTTTGGGCTCCAAAATCACTGCAGATGGTGATTGCAGCCATGAAATTAAAAGACGCTTACTCCTTGGAAGGAAAGTTATGACCAACCTAGATAGCATATTGAAAAGCAGAGACATTACTTTGTCAACAAAGGTCTGTCTAGTCAAGGCTATGGTTTTTCCAGTGGTCGTGTATGGATGTGAAAGTAGGACTGTGAAGAAAGCTGAGTGCCGAAGAATTGATGCTTTTGAAATGTGGTGTTGGAGAAGACTTTTGAGAGTCCCCTGGACTGCAAGGAGATCCAACCAGTCCATCCTAAAGGAGATCAGTCCTGCATGCTCATTGGAAGGACTGATGTTGAAGCTGAAACTCCAGTACTTTGGCCACCTGATGCAAAGAGGTGACACATTTGAAAAGGACCTGATGCTGGGAAAGATTGAGGGCAGGAAAATAAGGGGACAACAGAGGATGAGATCGTTTGATGGTATCACTGAATCAATGGACATGGGTTTGGGTGGAGTTCGGGAATTGGTGATGGGCAGAGAGGCCTGGTGTGCTGCAGTTCATGGGGTCACAAAGAGTCGGACACGACTGAGTGACAGAACTGAACTGAACTGAGGGAGGCTCACAGAGGTTGGATGAAAGAGATGAAGGTTATTAAGAAGTACAAACCTCCAGTTAAATAATAAATATGTCCTGGGGATGGAATGTATAGTATCATGAATATGGTCAATAATACTGTAATAACATTGGGGGTCAGATCCCCACTAGACTTACCATGGTATAATTTTATCACGTATGTAAAAATCAAGTCATTGTGTAGTACACCTGAAACTAACATATTTCAATAAAGAAGTTACCTCTGGCACCAAAAAAGAATTCCTAATGCACTTAAAATAATTGTTTTCCCTTTCATCTCCCAGTTTAATCGTTGAAGTCAGATTTTTAAAGCTGAGGAAAAGATTCAGGGTTTGACTTTATTATGGAATGCTTCTGTGAGATCATTTGGATTGCTTCCTCAATTTCTACGAGAGACATCGTGCTTAAAAAATCAGCAGCAGATTTTTAAAAACAGATAACCAGCAAGGGCCTACTGTACAGCACAGGGAACTCTGCTCAATCTATGTGGCAGCCTGGATGAGAGGGGAGTTTGGGGGAGAATGGTGGTGGTTTATTTGCTAAGTCGTGTCTTACTCTTGTGACCCCTTGGACTGTAGCCTGCCAGGCTCCTCTGTCCACAGGATTTTCCAGGCAAGAATACTGGACTGGGTTGCCATTTGCTTCTCCAGCAGATCTTCCTGACCCAGGGATTGAACCTGTGTCTCCTGTGTTGCAGGCGCATTCTTTACCGACTGAGCCACCAAGGAAGCCCTGGTGGGGAGTTTGGGGGAGAAGGGATACATGCACATTTATGATTTAGTCCTTTGGCTGTGCAGCTGAAACTATCACAGCGTTCTTAATCAGCTTGACACCAGTATAAATTCAAAAGTTTCAAAGCAACTGTAACAGCAGGAATCAACAACAGGACTGTGCCACTTCCAAGCACTCCAGGGGCACCCACCCCTCTCCCACCCCTCCAGTCACAGCGCTGTATGCTAATACCCCTGTGCTTTGTATCTGTCCCCTTCTCAAGGGTGAGTTCCACGAAAGCAGGAATCAAGCATTCTTACTCGTCTACATAAGCCGAGGGCTAGCCCAGGAACTGGTGTGCCCTCTGCACTCAAGAAACATTTCTTGAACGTCTTGACTGAAGTATAGCAATCATCTATTCCAGGTGCGGGATGAGACACAAACTGGGTTTTTACTTTTGTCCACTTATAACTGACGTCAGGGCTGATGGTGGTTAATAAGGAGAAAGATGGGAACCTAGGAGACAGGTCTGATTACCCAAAGCATGAAAAATGGGAAATGGGAAGCTCCAGATCAGTCCTCTGGAGATGGGAACTGTCAGAGTGGGAAACAGTCTGGTTTAGAGCAAAACGAGATTGGAAGGGACCTGATGATGTAACGCAGTAGGGATGGCTGGAAGAGACAGAGCAAAGTGTTGGGGCCAGTTAGAAACCCCTCTGCAGGCCCCAGTTGCCAACTCCAGCTTCATGTTAGACCTGTCAGAGGAGACTTAAACCATACCAGTGCCCCAGCCCCACCAAAGAGCAGCGGATTTAGAATGTAGGTAGAGCAGGCATCCGTGTGCTTTTTAAAAAAGTATCCCAGGTGATTCTGTCCTGTGATGAAGATTGAGAACACCCACTCCAGAGCAAAGTGAGAATGGAGGGCTTCTCTCCAACCTTGACCCGGAAGTCTGTGTCAAGACAGGGCTGATTTCCCTTGTGTGCCCTGAGGATGCCACACCTGTGGTAAAGACATCTTAGCAATGACAAGGTTGAGGCCAGAGCATGGAGGGCCTCCAACGTCAAAGTAAGGAAAGTGGATGCTTTACACCGATGGGGTGCACCAGGCACAACTCCACAGACTGGGGAACCAGTTCCTGGTAAGTGGCTTCACCAGTGAGTCAGCCTCAACTCTGAAAGCCCATTGTGGATTACATTATTGGCAAGATCCAAAGGAAGTACTAGTTATTTCTGAATATGAGATATCTTCACATATGTCTCGCTAATGCCAGCTTGCATTAGTAACTCACATTTTCCATGTGAGTACAACTGGCATTTGCTGGCCGAGCTTAGGTTGAGTACAGAGAACAAGCAAACTAATGGGGAAGTTTTAAAAATCTGAGGCTTAGAAAGTACACAGTCAACTGCAAGATCCAGCCTGCCTATATAATGACATGGTATTAGAAAAAGCAAGTGCATGAAGTTAGCAGGCATTGTAATTAGTGGCACTGCCCTACACTGAAATCTGGGGGTTTTGTGGCACAAAGAGCCAGCTAGAGAAACTAGCTCTCCAGCCATTTCCTATCCTGACCAAACTCTCTCCCAGCCAACCTTCACAGCTCATGACCAACAAGTACAGATGAGCCACTTCAATAGGTTATTTGGATAAGTCTCACTGCTAAGAACAGTAGACAATATAATCCAGCTGAAGGAGAAAAAAAAAATCCCTTATTTTGGCAAGGGAAAGCTACTCTTACTCATTCCATAAACATGGATCAGGTAATAACTGTGTGCCAGGCACTGTGCTAGGTGCCAAAAACTCAGAGGAAAGCCTGTGATCCCTGACTTCATGGAGGAAGAAACAGATGTAGAAATGGAAAAGTATGTCAGTGTACAAAAGGGTAATGGCAGAGAAATGTGGAGTGTGTCATGAGTGCGGCCAGCAGGCTGCAGTCAGAGAAGGCTTCCTGGAAGATTTGCTACTCAAGCAGATAAGTGGAGTCAAGGGTGGGCTGAGGCCACTCACACTGGCTTGCAAAGCCAATTACATACATTTCTTCCCAGTTCTGCACTTAATGATGCGATTGGTAACCTGAAATCAGCAATGGTTTGAGTATTCACACCTCAGAAATCAGCAAGCTCTACAAACCAAGCCTTTTCTCTCCTGGAGAGAGAGTGGTTAAATCTTTCCCAACAAACCCCCAGGTAGGATGTAGTCAGGGTAGAGGGAAGCACATTTCAGGAAAAGTGCACACCATAGAGGCAAAGGCCTGGAAGCCAGGGGAAAAAAAAGGCAGAGGGGGATACATGCCTTTAATTTTTATAGACTATAAAGTGCACAGCTGTAACAGCAGGAGATAAGACAAAAAGGGAGGCAAGGGCTAGGTAATGGAAGGCACCAGAAGCTGTGCAGAATTTCTACTTTGCCCAGTAAGAGTTGGTAGGCCAAGGTTTAAGGTAGGGTATAATAAGCTAGTATTCTGGAAGCACCCTAGTTACAACCACTGAAGCTTCTTGACAATTAACATCTTATACAACATGAATTGAGATTAGATTGAAGAAAATTTGCTCTTAAAACCACCCTCAGAGCCAAAAATAAAATTAAAAAGCAAAATAAGTTTTAGAAAATACAGAAGTTTTGTTTTAGCACCCATGATATCATAATTTGGTATCATGATGGCATAATTTGGTTCAAGTACGCTGTCCTATGGCAGGTTTAGCAGGTTTAGGTCTAGTCAGATGATTAAAAACCACACAGTACAACTTCCCTGGAGGTCCATGGTTGAGAATCCACCTGCCAATGCAGGGGACATGAGTTTGACCCCTGGTCCGGGATGATTCCACATGGCACGGAGTAACTAAGCCTGTGCACCACAGCTACTAAACCCTCCTCCTGTGGAGCCCATGCTCCGCACCAAGAGAAGCCACGGCAACGAGAAGCTCGTGCACCACAACTAGAGAAAAGCCCTAGTGCAGCCAAAAATAAATGAATAAGGAAATGTTTTTAAAAGGCACAGCGGGTTAAATAGGGAGTTAAACATAAAGAACTATGAAAAATGACTGGAAGATACAAGGAAACTCCATATGAGGCCCTAGGGCTGATGGGGAGTACCCAAGGAAGAACAAACTGGGAGGGGTTCACTCATTGGAGAAGCGGGATTCAGCCCACCATGTAGCAAGAGAGTTTGCTGCAGAGCTGGTCTGAGTTGCCTGGCAATAATTATGATGTGCCACACTCTGGGGTGCAGGCTGGGGGAACAGACCAGCAGAACTTGTGGCTGAGACGTGCAGTGGGTGTCCAGGGTTGTTGGGGTCTGTGGGAGGCACTGGTTTTCATAAGAGACAGTGGCAGAAAAGTGATTGCCAGGCCAAGGCTGCAAGGGTGCAGAAGGACCAGGTTCTGGGCCTGAGGCTGGGATAGGCTCTGTCAGGTGACCTCATCCATGCTTCTGGCCCACCCGGGAGCCACAGGAGACCCACCTCCTCCTGAGAGCCCCTCTGGCTTCCTCTACTAAGTAAGCCTTACACTGCAAGGTCACTTATTTTTTAAATTGTTTTTTACTCTATATATGTGTGTGTATATTATAAAAAAATATTTTTACCTATTTTATTATTCACTTTAAAGGAGAAATACTTAAAGGAATCCCATTATTTTTCAGACAGCATGTTGAAGGGTGTGTTTGTGGCTAAGGGGCAATAAAAGGAGGGGACACAGGTCCGATGTTTCAGGGGAAACTGAAAACTGTGGTCATTCTCTTGGCTGTTTTAGCTCCATGGCCCAAAGAAGCGAGCCGTGCCAGGCTCTTTAGCAGCACTAGACGTTGAGGAACTGCTTGCCACTCATTCTGGGTGTCACTTTGGGGCCCTCAGCTAAAGTGCAGCTCTAAGGAGGCTCAGCTCCTCATCCACTGGGCTCACGCCACTGGCAGCCCCACCAGCTCACAGCACTGTCTGGGACACTCACATTTCCTGCAGTTCCAGACCCCTGGGTCACACTACATGTTCCACTTTCCACCATCTCTCTTTGGGGAAAGAAGAAAACCATGTTGCTGTGGCTGCTTAATTTTCTTGATGGTGCAAACAAGCTCCTGTCATCAGAGACCATGGTTAAGAATCCAGGTCCCAGGATCAGGCATGTCCCAGTCTCAATACTTAGTTATCCATTAAGCCTGGAAACCTCAGTTGTCCCAATCTCTAAAACGGGGATGAACAGCACCGATCATGCAGTTGTTAGAGGCACGAGATGAGATCATCTGTATAAAGCACAGTAAATACGTGGTAATAGTCACTGCTTTTATGCTGCACAGAGAGCCAAAACTCAAACTCCCGAGAAATGGTCAACCATGCCTTGTCTTCCTCAAAATGCTAAAAACTTAATAATCGTTTATACTCATTTTCATTTTGACTATCATCATTACCTAACTGAAAAAGAAATGTTTTGCTGAAAAATTTTTTACTCTCCTGGATTCACTCCCAGTGTAGAGAATGTTCGAGGACTTGCCTATGACTTTTCTCCCTCTTTTTAATACAGTTAATGGTATTGTTCACTATCCACTTGAGATGGCATTAGAATAAATTAATATTAAAATATTTACATTTAGAACAATGAGTTTGAAATGCCATTAGGAAGATTTGTCACCTACGATGAGAACTCGGCACCATTTGCTACAGGCCCCTCTCCAGTAAGTCCAGAGCCCTCTCTCTGGCCTAGATCGATACCTGGGGATGCCCTGTGGATATCTGTTCTTGGGTTCACTGAGGGTTTGATCCACTGATTCACTTTGGACCTCAGACACCTGTATCCAACTGGGTGCTCTTTAATATCATCTGCTTAGATGCCAATCAACACAAGGAAGGGCAAAATTCACTTGCTTCACCAAGTGCTCAGGATAACACGACATATACTTCAGAAAAGTGAAACGACTAATAACGCTATGTCCAACTAGGAGAAAAGAGCTTTGAAAGGGGATCCCACCAAATCTGTGAGGCTGTAGGTATGGCTGTTGAAGGCCCACACTCTGGAGCCCAGCTGCCTGGGTTCAGATCCCAGCCCTGCCACTCGCTGGCCTTGAGAACTCCAGCAGGCTGCTATACCTTTTTGAGCCACAATTACCTTACCTGAAAAATGGAGATGATAGCAACACCTCCCTCGCAGGGGTGCCCTAAGGATTTCACGAGTTAATAAACATAAAGGGCCTCAAACACCTAGCACAGGGATAAGGCTATGGAAGTATTTGCTGTTATCACCTGGCCTTTGAAAAAGACATAAGAGGAAATATAATAACAGGTTCTTTCAATCTATTAAGCGCCTGCCAGCATTCCAGAAGACCCTTATTCATAAGCTCTCTTTCCTTGGCTTGGACTTGTCTCCCTTTGCTAATCTTATTCAAAAGAATAACGACCTACTTTGAAGTAGAAAGCTCTGAGGAAGTCACTTTGAGAGGAAACTTCTCAGGAAATCCCCAAGTAATCTGCTGGGGGAAAAAGAGCAGCATCCTAATCCGCTTAAAAGCCAGCCAGGCTTGAACTCTTGCACTGCATTCCACGTCAGGACAGCGGCTTGGTCATGTGCTGTTCTGTGATCTGAAGCCAGTCCCTGGGTTGCATACCGGGCGAAAGTGGATCCAGCCAAGCACTCATGTTTTCTGCACCACTCAAAAACATATATATTCAACTTCAACACAATTCGACTTAAAGCAAATACCTAACAGAAACATCCCTCCAGATCACCCAACAACCTCTGAATATGTTCTCCCCTTTCTTTGTGGATATTTGAACATTTTGGCAAAGAGCTCTGATCCTTTTGGACCTATGCTGAGGTCTGAGAATAGGTAGCCTCTAAACAGAGTCCCCAAAACATCAGATAAAGAGTTTTCAGTATAAATATGTTCCAGGTAATCCTGGGGACATATTTATACTAAAAAATACTTATTTACATGAAATTCTGATTGAACCAGGTATTCTATTCAGTTCAGTTCAGTTCAGTTCAGTCGCTCAGTCATGTCCGACTCTTTGTGACCCCATCGACTGCAGCACTCCAGGCCTCCCTGTTCATCACCAACTCCTGGAATTTACCCAAACTCATGTCCATTGAGTCGGTGATGCCATCCAACCGTCTCATCCTCTGTCGTCCCCTTCTCCTCCTGCCCTCAATTTTCCCCAGCATCAGGGTCTTTTCAAGTGAGTTAGCTCTTTGCATCAGGTAGCCAAAGTAATACTGCTAAATTCAAATTTTGAGTCTAGGTAGTTTACTTTAAAAATCTGATAATACAAAGCGCTGGCAATGATCCAGATCAATTGGAAGTCTCAAATGCTGGTGGTAGAAATAGCAAAATGGCATAGTCATTTTGGAAAATCATTTGGCAGCTTCTTAAAAGGTAATATACACCCACCATATGACACTACCTACAACATCATCTACCAAAAGATTTGGAAATGTTTAGATTGGATACTGTGAAACTAAAGTCAAAAATAAGTGCACACACACACACACACACACACACACTATACTCTAGATGATAAACTTGTTTGTCACAGAGTCTGCTGCTGCTGCTAAGTCGCTTCAGTCGTGTCCGACTCTGTGTGATCCCACAGACGGCAGCCACCAGGCTCTCCCATTCCTGGGATTCTCCAGGCAAGAACACTGGAGTGGGTTGCCATTTCCTTCTCCAATGCGTGAAAGTGAAAAGTGAAAGTGAAGTCGCTCAGTCCTGTCTGATTCTTAGCGACCCCATGGACTGCAGCCTACCAGGCTCCTCCATCCATGGGATTTTCCAGGCAAAGTACTGGAGTGGGGTGCCATTGCCTTCTCCGGTCACACAGTCTAGCATTAGGAATTTCAAAATTGTTTGTATACTTAGAGGAAATACTAGCTAAATATATTGCAAATAATTACAGCTAATTTCTCAGTTTTAGAAAAAAATTGCAAATAAAGAAAGGAAGAGGATTGGAATGAATCCTCAGGTGACAGATTAGAATCAGAAGTATCGATACTGACTTAAGTCTTAAAAAGATACACATACACAGAAAAATAGAGAAACAAAAATAGAGGTGTGTATATGCATGAACTAGTATACATATATGTATAGATTACCTAATTCTCTCTCCTGAGACAGGCCAGAAGCTAATTAGTACACCCACTGCCCAGATGTTGGTTTCTCATACCATTCTCCAGGGAAAGGAACCAAGGCTCCTTGGAGAACTGGTTGACTCTAGGGTTGGAGCAATAAATAAATAAATAAAGATGAGCCTGGAGTATTGTGTGGTGCCAGAAAGTAAGTGCTATTGTTGTTTAGTCACTCAGTAGTGTCTGACTCTTTGTGACCCCATGGATTGTAGCCCACCAGTCTCCTCTATCCGTGGGATTTCCCAGGTAAGAATACTGGAGTGGGTTGCCATTTCCTTCTCTAGGGGATAGTCCCAACCCAGGGATCAAACCCATATCTCCTGCACTGGCAGGTGGATTCCTTACCACTCAGCAGCCAGGGAAGCAAAGAAGTACTAAAAATTATATTAAAAGATGGGTCTCAAAAATATACAAGCAACTCTGACAGCTCAATTCCAGAAAAATAAATGACCCAATCAAAAAATGGGCCAAAGAACTAAATAGACATTTCTCCAAAGAAGACATACAGATGGCTAACAAACACATGAAAAGATGCTCAACAGCACTCATTATCAGAGAAATGCAAATCAAAACCACTATGAGGTTCCATTTCACGCCAGTCAGAATGGCTGCGATCCAAAAGTCTGCAAGCAATAAATGCTGGAGAGGGTGTGGAGAAAAGGGAACCCTCTTACACTGTTGGTGGGAATGCAAACTAGTACAGCCACTATGGAGAACAGTGTGGAGATTCCTTCAAAAACTGGAAATAGAATCGCCTTATGACCCAGCAATCCCACTGCTGGGCATACACACTGAGGAAACCAGAATTGAAAGAGACACATGTACCCCAATGTTCATCGCAGCACTGTTTATAATAGCCAGGACATGGAAGCAACCTAGATGTCCATCAGCAGACGAATGGATAAGAAAGCAGTGGTACATATACACAATGGAGTATTACTCAGCCATTAAAAAGAATTCATTTGAATCAGTTCTAATGAGGTGGATGAAACTGGAGCCTATTATACAGAGTGAAGTAAACCAGAAAGAAAAACACCAATATAGTATACTAACACATATATATGGAATTTAGAAAGATGGTAACAATAACGCTGTGTACGAGACAGCAAAAGAGACACTGGTGTATAGAACAGTCTTTTGGACTCTGTGGGAGAGGGAGAGGGTGGAATGATTTGGGAGAATGGCATTGAAACATGTATAATATCATGTATGAAAAGAGTTGCCAGTCCAGGTTCGATGCACGATACTGGATGCTTGGGGCTGGTGCACTGGGACGACCCAGAGGGATGGTATGGGGAGGGAGGAGGAAGGAGGGTTCAGGATGGGGAGCACATGTATACCTGTGGTGGATTCATTTTGATATATAGCAAAACCAATACTAAAAAAAAAGAAAAAAAAAAGATGGGGGCATATCAAACCTGAAGGCTTTCAAGGACCAATGATGGAACCATGTGACCAATAAAGTAAGTGATATGATGGATTATAACTGAAAGAATCAAATAAATGTCCAACAATCCATACTGTTATAAATAAAAACTGAAAAAATATGTGAAGGAGAGTAGACAAGTCGACTTTAACAGAATTCCAATCAACAAACATAGAAAGAAAGAAGGAAGCAGAGAGTCACTATTGGACTACCACTGTGATTACTGCTGAAAGCAAGACCCACTGAAAGATGTTAAAATCAGGAGGCAAGTGATAAAGAATGAAATAATGCCATTTGCAGCAACATATATTGACTTAAGAGATTATCACATTAGGTGAAGTAAGGCAGATACAGGGAAAGACAAATATTAATATCATATGATATCTTCCCTGGTGGCTCAGAGGATAAAGCCTCTGCCTACAATGTGGGAGACCCAGGTTCAATCCCTGGGTCAGTAAGATCTCCTGGAGAAGGAAATGGCAATCCATTCCAGTATTCTTGCCTGGAAAATCCCATGGATATAGGAGCCTGGTAAGCTACAGTCCATGGTGTCGAAAAGAGTCGGACACGACTGAGTGACTTCACTTTCACTTTTCACTTTCATGATATCATTTATATGTGGGACCTAGAATATCATACAAATGAACTTATTTATAAAACAGAAACAGACTCACAGATATAGAGAACAAATTTATAGTTACTAAAGAGGAAAGTGGGGTGGTGTGGGAGGGATAAATTAGGAGTTTGGGATTGGCAAATGCCAGCTACTGTGTATAAAATAGATGAACAAGGTGCTCCTGGGAACAGGGAAGTATATTCAATATCTTCTAATAAACTACAATGGAAAAGAAAAAGTCAGGGGGCAAGAGTTTAAGCACAAACAGGATATTTGCATAGGCTCAAAGTATCTCTCCTCAAATGTTTAATAACTGCAAGAGGAAAAAGAGTGTGTTTATGGTGGAGAATCCTGACAAATACCACCTTTGCCAAGTGATCAACATTAACATCACCAGTAACACATATAAAAATCATGTACCCCTAATATGATGCATGGAACAGGGCACCCTTTTGTGTATCATTCCCCAAACTGCATAACCTCAATCTCATCACGAGGAAACATCACGCATACCCCCAGTGGAGGGACTTCAATAAAATAACTGACGAGCACTCTTCAAAAGCATCAAGTCCATTAAAGAGGATGGGGGAAGGCTAAATGAAATGTGGAATGCTGGAATAGGAAAAAAAAAAAAAACAACAACAGTAGTGGGAAAAGTAGTGAAGTACAAACAAACTCTGTAAATTTAATGTATTGTACTAAGGTTGATTTTCTAGCTTACATAATATTCAATAATTTTTAGATGTTAACAAAAAAGGGAGTGGGTAAAGCATACACAAAATCTCTATTTTTGCAACTCTTCTCAGTCTAAAATTACCTAAAAATAAATATATTACCCCCAAACCATAAAACCCTCATTTCTCCCACACAATACCTTACTTTAGCAACAGAAAAAAGCTATTAAAGAGACAATTTTGCTGCAAGAACAGGCTACCACATTTTAGACTACTAAATCATTTCCCAAATCCTCTTTTCATCTTTAAATTGGGTCAGGAATCCTGGAGTCCCTTTTTCCCCCTCTCCTTCCTTCTTCAAATTTCTAAATTAGGATTTCCCACTGACTGCATGCAGCTGGCGCTGTCTCCCGCACAGTTCCACACCCTGCCGAGAGGCAAGGCTCAAGTTGGGGGGCTGTGCCCCTTCTCTGCCTCCACTGCAGGTCGGTGGAAAGTGGGTTCCCCCAGAGGTACTACAGCTGTTAGGATGTCTGCAAACCCTCCTAGAAATTTTGTTGAGTAAAGCAATGCAGAGGAATCTCACCCAGAGCAAGACTTGTGAGGCTTCATGTTAAGGACCCCCAGTAGTCTCATTTTTTGAGGAAAATCACTCCCGTCCCTGAATGCACAAATAAACTATTAATGGTTAACAGAATTAAAGCCATCTGCTGCTGTGTGAACAAGCTGCCAAACTGCGACATTTCATAATGCTGTCTACATCCTTCTATCTTCCCACAAGGCAGAGTTATTATTATTTTTTTAATCTGAAGGCAGATATTTTACCTCATTAAGGTGTTGGTGTTAGCTGCTGTGTGAGGAGACTGTCCTTGGCTTTTCAGTTAGTGCACAAGGGAAACGCCAATTTTTGATTAATATAAAATGCTTGCTGATTGATAATAAGAATCATTGGAAATGATAACTACTCTAAAAAAATAGTCAGGGGAAGAACAGGCTACTTACCGAAAAAAGAGGGACTGAGTGGGTCAGGGCGAGAACCCACAAACCACGAAAACTAGGTACTCAGGCAGACACCATCTAGGTGGGAATACTATTAATAGACTCAAAACACTTTGGAAATATTTATCTTGGAGGCTCAGGGATTCCTGAGACTTTGGGGATGAGAGAATTAGCATCACTGTCCCTTTCTCCGGGCCTTAAGTCAGCTTCTTACAGCATCTGGGCACCCCTCAACCTGGCTAGTCAGCTCTGAATGCCTCTGCCCAACAGCTCAACGCAGAGGCTAAGTCCCAAACCAGTAGCCATCTGAACTTTTGCCCCAGGGGATGACAGACAGCTTGTAATTGTGGATCTGAATCCAAATGAGAACGCTCTCCTGACAGTAAACCACTAGTTACAAAGGCTTCGAACAAACTATCATATCTGGATATAAGATCAGCTCCCTGGTACCTGCCTGTGATTGTCCAGCAAGCCTCTTAGTATCCCCATCTCTCATGGCAGGAGGAAAATGTACACCTAAGCCCTCCAGGCCCGATAGCAGGGCTGTACAATCCCTCAACTCACTTCACCCCCACCATGACCCCAAGAAGTGGCTTCCTGTCCAGGGCCTTGTGCTTCTCCTACTGGGCACCTGGCCATCTCCATGGCCAGCGAGTGGGTAGTGGAGGTGGGAGTGGGGGGCTGGACTGGGCTTCCAGGTTGCCATCACGTGGGGTCTTGAGTAGCTACATCTCGATGCCTCTCTTCAGGCAGCTAGGGGAAGCCTCGCCTAAACTTCAGTGCGTTAGATCTCTGCTGCTACAAGTCACCACAAACTTGGGGCATCAGCAATGCCCATTTATCACCTCTCAGTTTCTGTGGGTCAGGAGTCTAGGCACGGTTTGGTTGGATCTTCTCCTCAGGGTCCAAAGGATACAAGTAGGCTGTAAGTTGGGCTGGGTTCTCATCTGGGGACTTTACTGGAGAAAACCTGCTTCTGAGTTTACTGAAGTTGTTAGCAGTACCAACCCTGGTGGCTATGCGACTCAGGGCTCTGGGCTATTGCTGGGAGCCATGCTCAGCTCCTAGAGGTCACACACTGCCCCGCCATGTGGTCATCTCACATCATGGCAGCTTACTATTTCAAAGCCACACAGAGAGTATCTTTCTTCAGTCTTCTAAGTTACCTAAGTTACCTGCTAACATCTAGCACTTTCGCACATACTGTAACCCAGCCAAGAGAGTGACATCATAGCCTCTAACATCTTCCATTGATTGGAAGCAAGACACAGGTGCCACCTGCATTGAAAGGGAAGGGATGTACAATGGTGTGATCTGGGGATTTCTGTAGTTTTTGTCTCCCACACTCAGACACTTCCTTTTGTATTTGATTCAGATTATAGGATTTGATTTCCTTTTCGATCCACCTTGCAGAGTCTGAACTTGGCCTAGATTTCTGTTACTGATCCCTAATTGCTTACCCCCTACACTCTCTCCTTCCAGATGCTCTTATACGATGTAACTGAACATGTCAGTGGCAACCAGCTTTCATGAGTGAATGCCATCTCCAGTCTAAGGTTACCGACTGAGAAAGGGTAAGAGTGAGAAACCAATCATCTAAGGTCACACAGATTACAATACAGGTGAAATGTGACCTGGGTCCACTTTGATTCCAAATCCAATCAATGCCTATTAGGATAGCGATAATAATTCCACACATCTCCAGGATCAATAGCAAAATAACGCATTAAATTGCAATTAGTAAATTCAACCATACTATGGAAATATCAACTACAATTTTCATTCACTGAGTTGCCATATGATCCACCAATTTTACACCTGGGCAAAGGGAGGATGAAAATATAATTGAGGGAAATACGCACACCACTATGTTAATAGTAGCAGTATTCCCAACACACAAGAAATAGAAAAAAAAAAACATAAATTTAACAACAAAAGACGGATGCATAAAGAAGATGTGGCACATATATACAATGGAATATACATGATATTGACTAATAGGATTTGGAGAAAAATGGATGAATAATAATTAAAACTAAAAGTGAAGTCAGAAAATCAAACATCATATGATACCATGAATATGGTATCACTTTTGCCATGTGAGAAAAACGTGTCAGCAATGAGGCCACCCGCACTCCCTATCTGTGTTATTTCAAATCTCTTTAGGAAATGACAATCTCCACACCAAGGCAGGCCTTGAACCAGGAAACAACACAAGTGCACCCAGGGACGGGGGACAGATTGGGCTGGAAGAGCTTTGAAAAGTCACCCGGTCTGCACCTCTCCCCGTGGGGGGTTTCCCACCTCCAGCCTCTGTCTTTAGAGTTGCCTTACCTTTGGACCACAGCACCTTCAGACCAGCAGAAAAGAGGGGTGGGATTGCTTGCTGGGGCAGAGGATATTGGGAAAAAAAGGGAGGAGACACAGCCCCCACGCAGTTTGTTCTGGCTCTTTACACACTCATTTACAGCCATGGAAGGCAACTTTCATGAAGGTTCTCATTCCCCAAGAGACACGTGTACCCCAATGTTCATCGCAGCACTGTTTATAATAGCCAGAACATGGAAGCAACCTAGATGTCCATCAGCGGATGAATGGATAAGAAAGCCGTGGTACATATACACAATGAAATATTACTCAGCTGTTAAAAGGAATGCATTTGAATCAGTTCTAATGAGGTAGATGAAACGAGCCTATTATACAGAGTGAAGTAAGTCAGAAAGAAAAACACCAGTACAGTATATTAATGCATATATATGGAATTTAGAAAGATGGTAATTATGACCCTATATTCGAGATAGCAAAAGAGACACAGATATAAAGAACAGACTTTTGGACTCTGTGGGAGAAGGTGATGGTGGGATGATTTAAGAGAATAGCATTGAAACATGTATATTACCATATGTGAAATAGACCACCAGTCAAGGTTTGATGCATGAGACAGGGCACTCAGGGCATTGGGACGACACTGAGGGATGAGATGGGGAGGGAGGTGGGAGGGGGGTTCAGGATGGGGGGCACATGTACACCCATGGCTGATTTACGTCAATGTATGGCAAAAACCACTACAATATTGTAAAGTAATTAGCTTCTACTTAAAATAAATAAATTAATTAAAAAATAACCCAACATCTAAGGAATATAAGCACTCCTTAAGAAAATCACACTGAGTGAACTGTACTGAAGAAGGCCAAATTAAAGAACCATACAGAACAAGAATTTAAAGTATGTTTATTATACATCCTCAGTGTGATAAGAATTTTTAAAACATGAAGCTTCAGTAAGTTGCTATAATAAAAGAATCAAGTACAAATATTGAGCATGAGAAAGAAAATTTGCCCCAAATCTAGTCAAAGAACGTTTTGTGTCATGTAATTAAAATTTCATATCAAACAAGAAAAAAGAAAGAGTCAGAGGCTCTTCCAGGCTGAGAAACTGACACCTTCACTTTCACAATTATAGAATAGATAGCTAATAAGGACCTATTGTATAGCACATGGAACTCTACTCAATACTCTGTAATATTCTCTATATGGGAAACTAATCTAAATAATAGAGGATATGTGCATATATATATATATATATATATATATATATATATAAAACTGATTCACATTGTTGTACACCTGAAACTAACACAACATTGTAAGTCAATTGTACTCTAATAAAAATTCAAAAATAAACTGCACCTGAAAAAAAAAAAAAGAAAATCAAGAAGTGCTGCCACCTTGTGGGCATTTCTCCCAAAACCACAATTCAAATCCAGGCTTCTGGGAACTGAATCCTCCCCAGGCCTTAGGGGCTGTAAATGACACCTGCTCTCAAAAATGGGCCTTGAGAAGGATACTCAAGGAAAATGATGAAAGGGACAGGTTGTCAGGAAGCCTATTTCAGCCAGGAAATTTTACTCACCCACATTATAAGAGGAAAAGTGTAGAATCACAGGAAATCATCCCACCTAGCATCTCTTTCCTGACAAATGCAAACAAAAGGTCATAGGAGGAACCACCTGCTCCCAGGCAAGGCGTCCATCATCACTGAGTCTGCACACAGGTATACTTGGGAGGGCCGACAGCAAGGGGAACATTCTAGCCCACTGGCGTGGGTGTAACTGGAACCAGCCACAGTGGGGACATCATGAGAGGACATAACGCCAAAAGGACCAGACCTAGCATATGGTGCCACACTCTCCCCATGGGGTGTACGCGCTCCACTGAAAAAGGCGTGCATCCCGATGGTCCCTGCTGCACTATTTTAAAGAGGCAAAACATGGAGGCAACAAATTATCTCCTGGACATGACTGCATCCAGGAGATGCGATGCCCAGTTACAAGCTCATGTTTCTCGGCCATAGATCAGAAAGAAATCTTTGAGCTACAGGGATGGGTCCAACTAAATGAAGGAATGCACAAGTGGGAGACAAAAACCTCACCATGGAACCATTCATAGGTGAACTCGACCACCTGAAACAGATGGACTTATTTAAAAAGGAGGAACAGACACAGAGTTAGCAAACAGACCTAGTGTTACCAAGGGGACAAAAGATGGAGGCATAAAACAGGAGGATGCACTTACCCTACACACACTCACATATGTAAACTAGGTCACCAAAGAAAACTTACTTATATAGCACAGAGAACTGTGGTCCACGGCACTGTGTAATACCCTGTCCACGCAAGGATCTAGAAAAGACCGGATATACCTCCACCTATGCTTGAATCAAGGTGTTGTACAAATGCAACAAGCACATCATTGTCCATCAACTATACTCCAACGTGAATAGACAGTATTTAACTGCTGTAAAAAACGACTACATTGCAAGAGGAGAAGGGGACGACAGAGGATGAGATGGCTGGATGGCATCACTGACTCGATGGACATGAGTCTGAGTGAACTCCAGGAGTTGGTGATGGGCAGGGAGGCCTGGTGTGCTGCAATTCATGGTGTCGCAAAGAGCCAGACACGACTGAGCGACTGATCTGATCTGATAAATATAAATGATATGTAACTACGTGAGTGTGAATTGACTTGTGGTTCATGTGTTGACATAACTATATGGTTCTAGACATTTAATTAAAAATTTATTAATTTTGAAAAAAAAACGACTACATTGAAATATGTATAATATCAAGTATGAAACGAGTCGCCAGTCCAGGTTCAATGCACGATACTGGATGCTTGGGGCTGGTACACTGGGACGACCCAGAGGGATGGTACAGGGAGGGAGGAGGGAGGAGGGTTCAGGATGGAGAACACGTGTATACCTGTGGCGGATTCATGTCGATATATGGCAAAACCAATACAATATTGTAAAGTTAAAAAAAAAAAAAAAAAGACTACTCTAGTCCCCTCAGGCCTGGGGAATCAGACTTGGGTCACATCGCTGGAGCCTGAGCAGCTTCGCCTCCCTCGGCTGGACGCTCCTGGGGCTGAGCACGATGTGCACCCATGATCCTCTCACCTTAGACCTGTCTGTACTCCCTTCTGGAGCAAAGCACAATCTCCAGACCCAGTTTGTCCCCGCAGGATTCAAATAATCCTAGGGCAACCAGAGAATGCAGGACATATTGGGATGGAAGAGCTTTGCAAAGCTGGCTGGTCTGCACTTCTCCCATTGTGGGGGTTCCCACCTCTGGCCTCGGACCTTAGAGTCACCTTACCTCTGGAAGGCAGCACCTTCAGAGGAGCAAATAGAGAGGTTAGAATTGGTCTCAGAGTGGGGATGGATTGGAGGGGCTGAACAGTAATGAGGATACTACAAAGAAAACGCAGCCCACTGGCAGTGTGCTCTGGCACTTATCGCTCACATTTACAACCCAGCAAACCAATTTTCAGGAAGGTTCTCCTTCCCCAAATAGAGGGTTGAAAATCAGGAAGTGCTGCCGTCTTATGCCTGTTTCTCACAGCAACACCACTCAACCTGGGGCTTCTGGGAACGGAATACTCAGAAGGCTTAAGGGGTTGTAAGTAACACCTGTCTTCAAGCATGGCACTTGTACTGGATACAACCACAAACTCCAGGAGGGACAGGCTTTCAAGAAGCGCTTTTCAACTGGGAAATTTTACTCACTCTAAGTATAAAAGGAAAAAATATAAAATCACAGGGAATTAGGGCAGCCAGAACCCAACACTTGTCTCTCCACGATGCAAAGAACATTCCAAGGAGGAATCACCTGCTGCCAGTCAAGGTGGCCTACATCAAACACTCTGCACACATTTCATGTTGGGGAGGAATAAAAGAGAGGGATCGCTCCTAGCACACTCTTAGGTGGGAAACTGGAATCAGCCATAGTGGGGAACAGCATGGGGAGACTTAACGCCTGAATAACTGAGGTAACCTTTGATGCGGCACTCCTCCCCACTATATGTATGCTTGAAGACACCTCTGGTACAAAAGACATGTGAACCCCAACAATCCCTGCCACCCTTTTTAAAAGAGGCAAGCTGTGATTCAACCATAATGTCTCTGACAGATGATTGCATCCAGGAGATGAGATGCCCGGTTATAAGTGGGTGTAACTCAGCCGTAGGTCAGAATGAAATGAAACCATCTGCAGCTACAGGGATGGGTCCCACTAAGTGGAAGAAATCAGACAGAGCAAGACAAAGACCCCACGCTATCATTCAGAGGTGAACTCGACCACCTGAAACAGACAAACTCATTCAAAAAGGAGGAGTAAACACAGAGGTAGCAAACAGACTTAGTGTCAACCAGGGGACAAAAGAGTAGGGATAAAACATGAGGATGCACTTCCCATGCACACACTCACATATGTAAACTAGGTCCACTTTCTTTAAGGTCCAGCTCTCACACCCATACATGACTACTGGAAAAACCATAGCTTTGACTAGATGGACCTTTTTAGGGAAAGTAGTGCCTCTGCTTTTTATTATGCTGTCTAGGTTGGTCATAAGTGGCAGGAGGAAACAAACAAGTGTCAATTTTTCCCTGCATTGGGGTCTTTTCCAATGAGTCAGTTCTTTGCAACAGGCGGCCAAAGTACTGGAGCTTCAGCTTCAGCATCAGTCCTTCCAATGAGTATTCAGGGTTGATATCCTTTAGGATTGACTGGTTTGATCTCCTTGCGTCCAAGGGACTCTCAAGAGTCTTCTCCAGCATCAATTCTTCCATTCTCAGGCTTTTTTATTGTACAGATCTCACATCCATACATGACTACTGGAAAAACCATAGCTTGACTATACGGATCTCTGTCGGCAAAGTAATGTCTCTGCTTTTTAATTCGCTATCTAGGTTTTTCGTCCAAGGAGCAAGTGTCTTTTAATTTCAAGTGAAAGAGGACAGTGGAAAAGTTGGCGTAAAACTCAACATTCCAAAAACTAAGATCATGGCATATGGTCCCATCACTTCATGGCAAATAGATGGGGAAACAACGGATACAGTGAGGGACTTTATTTTGGGGGGCTCCAAAATCACTGCAGATGGTGACTGCAGCCATGAAATGAAAAGACGCTCGCTCCTCGGAAAAAAGCTATGACCAACCTAAACAGCATATTGAAAATAGAGACATTACTTTGCCAACAAAGGTCCGTCTGTTCGAGGCTATGGTTTTTCCAGTAGTCATGTGTGGATGTGAGAGCTAGACCATAAAGAAAGCTGAGCACTGAAGAATTGATGCTTTTGAACTGTGTTGTTGGAAAAGACTCTTGAGAATCCCTTGGACTGTAAGGAGATCAAACTCATCCATCCTAAAGGAAATCAATTCTGAATATTCATCGGAAGTACTAATGCTGAAGCTGAAACTCCAATACATTGGCCACCTGATGCAAAGATATGACTCATTGGAAAAGACCCTGATGCTGGGAAAGATAGAAGGCAGAAGGAGAAGGGGCCGACACAGGGTGAGATGGTTGGATGGCGTTACCGACTGGATGGTCATGAGTTTAAGCAAGATCCAGGAGTGGTGATGAACAGGGAAGCCTGGTGTGCTGCAGTTCATGGGGTCACAAAGAGTCGGACATGATTGAGCAACTGAACTGAGCTGATACTTTCCTGTGTACATACACAGGCAGGACAAGCTACAATTATGTTGATGCCCCCAAGGACTTCCCTGTAGCTCAATTGGTAAAGAGTCTGCCTGCAATGCAGGAGACCAGAGTTCGATCCCTGGGTTGGGAAGATCCTCTGGAGAAGGAAATGGCAATCCACTCCAGTAGTCTTGCCTGGAGAATTCCATGGACAGAGAAGCCTCATGGGCTACAGTTGGTGGGGTCGCAAAGAGTTGGACACGACTGAGCGACTAACACACACACACCACACACACAGATAAATATATAGTTTATTATGTGTGATAGTGTTAATCAGTTCTTTTAAGGCCAGTTCTTGGAAGTATGCTAGGCATAGACTCGGGACTGAGAGGGTAACGGGCAGGAGGGTTAGAGGGTCCCCAAGCAGAGGAAATAGGCAGCAAGTGTCAGAATTTTTCCCCCCTCTCTTAAGCGGCAGGAGGAAACAAACTACAAGTGTCAGACTTTTTTTCCTTCTCTATACAAAAGTAAAAGGAGGTTTCTTTTAAAATTCCGCATTTCCGTGATGATACCTGTTACCACCTGAACTTAACTTCTCTCAAACCTTTAGCTAACCAATGTGTTTTTCCTATGGAAATACTTCTCTTAAGCAATGTTATTGAACTTATTTCATTATTTACTTTAAACTCTGTCTTTCTTCAAGTAGGTTCCACCCAAGACTCAGAGGGGATAATGGCTCAACAACCCAGTATGATTTACTCATGGAAATGTTCACTTAAGCTATGTTAATTAAACTATGGATTTGCTTGGAAACCAGCCTTTCTTCAAGATTCATGTCAATTGTTTTATGGATCAGGATGACTCACCTTGTGCCAAATGCATGTTGTGGGTGAGGGGCCTGGTGCCACTCTCTCTGTTTTGAGGCATTCCTTTCTCTAATGAGCAGCTTGCTGATAAGGCTTCCCTGGTGGCTCAGAGGTAAAGCCTCTGTGTGCAGTGCGGGAGACCCGGGTTTGAGCCCTGGGTCAGGAAGATCCCCTGGAGAAGGAAATGCCAACCCACTCCAGTACTCTTGCCTGGAAGATTCCATGGGCTACCATCCATGGGGTGGCAAAAAGTCGGACACGACTGAGCGACTTCACTTTCACTTTTCACTTTTCAATAGGTATATAACTTCTTGCTCTAAACAAACAAGGGTACACTCTTTCTGCCGCCTTCCGATGTCTGTCAGAAGCTTTTTCTATCTCTTTCATACTTTAATAAAACTTTACTACACAAAAGCTCAAGCGATCAAGCCTTGTCACTGGCCCTGGATCGAATTCCTCTCTGCAGGCCAAGAATCCTGGCGTCATTCATGGCTCATAGGGACAACCTTTCAGTATTGGCTCAAGATGAAGCATTTTATGGCATGGCTGCAGTCAGGTCATCAGGCAGTTCGCCTTTTCCCTCTGGGGCAGTTACAGTATCTGTAAAACTCAGAAATGTGGGACTTCCCTTGTGATCCAGTGGTTAGGAGTTTGCCTTCCAAGACAGGGACATGGGTTTGATCCCTGGTCAGGGAAGTGAGATCCCACAAGCTATACAGCAGCTAAGCCTGCGTGCCACATCAAAAGATCCCACATCCACAACAAAGATCCCATGTGCCACAACTAGGACTTGATGCACTCAAATAAATATTTTTCAAAAAGAAAAAAAAAGAGGAAAAGGGAAAATGGTAGGGAGAGAGATGAAAAGAAATGGGTCATGAGTTAATAACTGATGAACTTCAGTGATGAGCACGTGAGTTTTATTATTCTCTTTTCTTTACTTTTGTGTATGCTTGATCAATTACCACAATCAAAAATTTAAAATATAGACTTAAAAAAACAAAAGGATGAGTGAACTATAATGTCATCTAGCATAGCAGGAAGTCAGCAGAGAATGTCTAAAGTTGAGAACTACATTAAAAAGTTAATATAGATATAAGCACAGTATTTACAAAGACTGAGGCAAATTATTAGACAAACTGAAACTAGAAATGCTGAAAATGAGAAAGGGATGCTGATGGGAAGTGCATAGGACCTTTGATTTGTATTATGTGCCTTTTGTTCTCCCTGACTTTCATTCCGGGTTGAATTGTGTCTGCCCACAACCCGCTGCCCCTAAAAAGATTTGTTGAAGTCCTCATCCCTAATACTTCAACATGTGACCTTATCTGGAAATAGGGCCTTTACAGAGGTAATCAAGGTAAAATCAGGTCAGTAAGGTGGGATGTAATCTAATGTGACTGATGTCCTTATAAAAGGGGGAAATTTGCACACAGAAGGCAGGCACACACAGAAAGAAAATGTCGACCTGAAGATGGAGGATTGGAGTAGTGCATCGAGAAGACAATGAATAGCAAAAAATGCCAGTGAACCACCAGCAGCTGGATGGGGTAAGGAAAGATCCTTCTCTTACTGGTTTCAGAAGGTGCGAAGCTCTGCAAATACCTTGATTCCAGACTTCCTGTTTCCATATAGTGAGAGAATACATTTTTGTTGTTCTAAGCCATCTAGTTTGTGGTATTTAGTCACAGTAACCCTGGAAAAGAAATACAACTTAAAAACATTTCAAAATGCAATGAGATTGATGAGCTATGCTGAAGGTAGGCTAAAATAGAAAATTACTTGCACCAGTTGGCATAATTCTCTTGGTTTTGTTATTATTCGCTGGGAAGTAGCAGCAGAAGGACAAGAGTGAGAGCAAATGCAGGGGCTCATGAGAGAGCGGCCAGGGTGACAGTGGTTAAGAGCGAGGGCATGAGAGAACTGATTGTAGTCAGAGTGGGATCCCAAAGTTTAAGATGTTTGAGGGGGAGCAGATCATGAGAATGAAAAGTCGAGAATGTGGCCGTGCAGGTGGGGAGCTGAGGTGCAGAGAAGAGAGGCTGTCAGAGGCAGGGGAGAAGTCAAGGAACTATGAGTAGCGTGGGCTGCCCAGGTAGACACTAAAGTCACCCAGGATGATGGCAGGACTCAGGATGCCAAGGGCACCAGTGAGCCAGGTGCCTGAGTCTTCAATGAATGAAGAAGGACCAATAAGTGCTGTGTAACCACAATCTCAGTGGCTGTAAAGACCACCCATTTATTACCTCATAGCTTCTTTGGGCCAGAAGTCTGGGTGCAGGTTAACTGGGTCTTCTGCTCAGGGTTTCACAAAGCTGCAGTCGATGTGCTAGCCAGGGCTATGTTCTCATCTGAGGCCCTGGGTTCTCTTCCAACTGATTCATATTGTTGACAGAGTTCAGTTTCTTGGGGTATAGGACCGAGGTCCTCATTTTCTTGCTGGCCATCAGCCAAGGATTGCTCTCAGCTCCTAGATACCACTTACAGTTCCTTGCCACGCAGCCCTCTTACAGGTGCTCTCACATGGTAGTCTACTTCATCAAGGCCAGCAAGGGGAATCTGTCCAATGCAGGGAAAGCCTGGCCCTCTTTTGTAAGGATCACCTGGTGAGGTCAGAATCACCCAGGATAATCTCCCTTTTGATTAAGTGAAAGTCATCTGATGAGGGACCTTAATTATATCTGCAAAAATTCCTACACCTTCCCCACACACTATTGTTGGCAAACAAGTAGTCCATTCCACCCATACAACATACATTCAAGGAGAAGGGATTATACACGGACATATATACCGGGGGCGGGGGGTGGGTAGAAAACTTGGAGGCCATATAGAATTTGACCTACCACAAACGAGCCCTATCTGGAACCTCGACTCCACCAGAGAACAGACATCTTAATTCCACGTTGCTCCAGTTACTTCTTACTAGTGACTAATTATTGCTATCCAGCAACTTGGGATTTTCTCCTCCTAGCAGGCTATCACCTAAATTCTGTGAGGCTTAGTTTCCTGGCGTCTGGAGAAACAGAGAATCTGGCCCCTGTCACTGGCCACTGTACGCGCCAGCATCCACTGGACTGTGATGTAGCAGTACATCCCATGTGGCCCTCAAAGACAGCACATCTTCATGCTGGCTTCCAATGAGGTGTCATCATCCTAGCCTGGTTCCTAGCTACACCGTCCACAGCAACATCCTTTGGAGGGTGACTTTTTCTTTCTCTGCCACAATCACTACTTCTTCTTGGGGGCACAGGTAAATTCAGCTGCTTTCCTATGCTACTTTAGTGCCACAGGAAGCACAGGGGGCTGCCTCCGGCAGCAGAGCCATGCTGGTGGGAGAGGACTTCTAAGACTGAACACTGCTCAGGGTACAGTCCAGCGAAGGATCACAAGTTCCTCTGACCCGGGATTTCTATCATCCTCCCACCTTTGACCCTAACTCCTGGGGTGAGGGCATAACACATGGGTCTGCTGGTCAACATCCCCCAGATACCCTGCCACAGCCGAAGGATGAGGATTCAGGGAGAATTCAAGGTTTGTTTCAATCCGATCTGGGATCTTCAGATGGGCACTCCATAAAGTCAACCTCTGCCTCTTCCATTCACTGCTGTATGCACAGGGCTGGCACAATTTCTTGGATTTCGAGGAATCACTGGGATGAGCAGCACAATCAGAAGTACTTGAGTGAGAAGGCAGAGCAGCCAAGATTGTGCTCAGCATGCTGCCAGTGAGGGCTCTCATCCTGAACAGAGCAGCAGGCAGCACCCTTGTCTCTGGGCACATGAACTGAATCTGAGGAGCCCGATGTGGACTGCAATTGCTACCACAAGTGCTGGGCACCGAGGGCCCCGTTCCAGGCAGTGACGGTCTCAGGATGTGCTAGACGGGTCTCTAACTGCCTGGGGAGTGGCTGGTGCACGGATCTGGATCTGGGCCGCCAGGAGGTGGATGATACAGCAGGACTAGCCTGGTTTCTGCAGCTTCCCAGGTGGCACTAGTGGTGAAGAACCCGCCTGCCAATGCAGGAGACATGAGAGACGAGGGTTTGATCCCTGGGTCAGGAAGATCTCCCATGGAAGGAAATGGCAACTCACTCCAGTTTTCTTTCCTGGAGAATCCCATGGACAGAGGAACCTGGTGGGCTACAGTCCATGGGTCACAAAGTGTCGGACAGGACTGTAGAGACTTAGCACACACACAGCCTGATTCCAACTGCGGACTCTTGGAGGGAGTGAAAGTGAATTGAATCACAACCGGAACCTGATACTGCTGAAGTAAAACCCAGTGGAACACGAGGGCACAGAAGAAGGACTGGGCATCACTGCAGCCTTGACATTTACTAAGCTTCAGGCTTCCCTGGTGAACTGATGTTTTTGAACTGTGGTATTGGAGAAGACTCTTGAGAGTCCCTTGGTCTGCAAGGAGATCCAACCAGTCCATCCTAAAGGAAATCAGTCCTGAATGTCCATTAGAAAGACTGATACTGAAGCTGAAACTCCAATACTTTGGCCACCTGATGTGAAGGACTGACACATTGGAAAAGACCCTGATGCTGGGAAAGATTGAAGGCGGGAGGAGTAGGGGACGACAGAGGATGAGATGGTTGGATGGCATCACTGACTCGATGGACATGAGTTTGAGTAAGCTCCGAGAGTTGGTGATGGACAGGGAGGCCTGGCGTGCTGCAGTCCATGCGGTCACAGAGTTGGATACGACTGAGTGACTGAACTGAACCGAACTGATTCCTGAGTCTGTAAAAATATCCACCTGATACACCAGCCAGCAAATGCCTGACCTTTCTTTAAAAAGTACTATCTCAACAGATACAAAGAAGAGACTAAATATAGGACTGGAGTATGAGATAGATTGAAACATAAGAATAGCAGATACTCGAACAATTTAAGTATATATATGATGGCTCAATGGTAAAAGAATCTGCCTGCAATGCAGGAGATTCAAGAGACTGGAGTTCAATCCCTAGGTCAAGAAGATCCCCTGGAGAAGGAAATAGCAAACCACTCCAGTATTCTTGCCTAGAGAATCCCATGGACAGAGGAGCTGCTGTGCTACAGTCTGGGCTGCAAAAAAGTTGGACACGACTGATGCAACTGAGCAAAAGCAGTGTAGCCCAAGAATTAATATATAGCTAAAAATCCAAACATACACGCACATATACATGTTGAGTGCATACATTGTGGTTTGTTCATGTATGAGTATATAAGCACTGCTGCTGCTGCTAAGTCCCTTCAGTCGTGTCCGACTCTGTGCGACCCCATAGACGGCAGCCCACCAGGCTTCCCTGTCCCTGGGATTCTCCAGGCAAGACCACTGGAGTGGGTTGCCATTTCCTTCTCCAATGCATGAAAGTGAAAAGTGAAAGTGAAGTCGCTCGGTCGTGTCCGACTCTTAAGCGACCCCATAGACTGGAGCCCACCAGGCTCCTCAGTCCATGGCATTTTCCAGGCAAGAGTATAACCATTTTTCTTTTTTAAAGTCACTCAGTCGTGTCTGACTCTTTGTGAACCCATGGACTATACAGTCCATGGAGTTCTCCAGGCCAGAATACTGGAGTGGGTAGCCTTTTCCTTCTCCAGGGGATCTTTCCAACCCAGGGATCGAACCCAGGTCTCCCGCATTGCAGGTGGATTCTTCACCAGCTGAGCCACCAGGGAAGCCCAAGAATACTGGAGTGGGTAACCTATCCCTTCTCCAGCAGATCTTCCCAACCCAGGAATTGAACCAGGTCTCCTGCATTGCACATAGATTCTTTACCAACTGAGCTATGAGGGAAACATATAATCTACACACATATATACATACAAATCTGACAGACACCTCATAGACATGTGAAATGTATTCACCAATATGAATGAGGATTAAACAGTGAAAAGGACAGCACTCCCACAGGATCAACTCTTATGGCTGAATGGTGAAGAACTGATGCTTTCGAACTGTGGTGTTGGAGAAGACTCTTGAGAGTCCCCTGGATAGCAAGATCAAATCAGTCAGTCGTAAGGAAATCAACCCTGAATACTCATTGGAAGGACTGATGCTGAAGTTGAAGCTCCAATACGTTGGCCACTTGATGTGAAGAGCCAACTCATTGGAAAAGACTCGGATGCTGGGAACAATTGAAGGCAGGAGGAAAAGGGGACAAGAGAGGATGAGATGGTTGGATGGCATCACAAACTCAATGGACATGAGTTTGTTCAAACTCTGGGAAAGAGTGAAGGACAGGGAAGACTGGCACGCTGCAGTCCATGGAGTTGCAAAGAGTTGGACACGATTGAGCAAATGAACAACCACCAACAGGTAATATTATCTAATCATCAAACCAAGGGTTCCCCTAAATCACCTGCCATGACTCAGCCTCTTCACCTAAAACCAAATATTTTATACAAAATGTTTTCCAAGTATGGTGACTGCTGACGGGCCCCCACAGGAAGATGTGTGGTTCCCTGTGCTCCCACATGGTCATGGGCACAGCAGGCCCCCATCCAGCATCTGTCCTGGGACTGTAGCCTTCTCTCGAGTGTTAAGGAGGCCCCCTCCTGAATGAGGATGAGGGGGTCCAGTCACCCCGCAACAGAGGTTCTCATAGAATACAATTCCATTCCTACTGGGACTCCTGGAGACCCCGGTCCGGGCTGTCAGGCCAAGCCACGCCTCCTCCACTACTTCCTCAGTGACTCAGGGAGTCAGAGTCGGTCTGAGGGCACAGTCTCATGTGGACAGAGGGAGGAGCCCACATCCTGCAGAGACTCGAGGTGAGGACCGAGGGTCCCCAAGGGATGCATGTGCCGCCCTCCCGACAGCCATGGCGGACCATGGGGTGTGGCGTCCAGATGTGACGTCACTGACCCCGCTGGGAGGGGAGAAATGAGGGCCTGGGTCACGGAGCTTGCATTTAGGTCAGCAGAGTGAAGGAGCCCAGCTGTGCTAGGAGTCAAGGTAGAACCCTGAGGGGGGCGCTGGGAGTGCAGGACATACAGATCGTCACTGCTTTTAGCCCTGGGAGACCCCGACAGGCTTGTGGGAACGAGCCCCCTCTCCTGCTTGCCTCTCAGGGGTCCTGGCTTAGGGGGATGCTGGCTCTAAGGTGAGCAAAGTTGGCAGCTGAGGGCGGTGCCTAGGTGAGCTGGGAGTCAAGGTGACAAAGAGAAAGATGGTTGAGGAACCCCTGTGGGATCATCTCAGCTTTGGGAAGCCCTGGGCTTGGAGCCGTGATATCATGTCCACAGTCTCCTCCCAGGGTCTCAGGGCAGTGAAGGCCTTGATGTGAGGGTCCTGCTTCGGGTCAACATAGGGACATCCCCGGACCTGCCAGGGCTCAAGATGAGGGCCTTGAGGGAGGACACAGGTAACCCCACAGGTCCTGGCACCTGCTGTCAGCCCTGGGAGAGCCTGGTGGCGGCATGAGCACAGGGTCGCAGAGACACTGGAGACTTGATATAAGGGAGGGGCCTCAGAGGGTGAAGGGGAGGATCTTAGGTTCTGAAAGAGTCTGGGTGAGGACCCTGAGGGAGGTCTGTGGGGACCCTGGCCCTGGGATAGGTTGAGCCCAGCATGCGTGGTCTCACTTCCTGATATCCGGGTCTCAGCCTGGGGTCCTGAAATAAGGGGCCGACTTGCTGACATCCGGGTCTCAGACTGGGGGCTTCGCATATGGGGCCGAGACTCAGGTGGGCCAATTCCCAGGTCCTGTGGTGTGTCAAGTTGAGGACGCTGAGGGAGGAATAGGGTATCGTGGACCACAATCAGAGGAGACCTCAGAGTAGCCCGTCTCTGTTATCAGTCCGGGGTGTCCGTGGGATAGAATGAGCGAAAGAGGCGTGGCCTGACTTCCTGACATCCGGTTCTTGGAGAGGCGGGCCCTGGTATAAGGGGCCGGGGCTTCAGTTGGGGAGACGCGAGAATCCCAGGTCCTGACTGGACGCAAGGTGAGGTGCCTGAAGGAGGACTGCGGGGGTCCCTGCGTGAGGCCCGACGGAACCCCACAGATCCCCGCCCCGGTAGTTGGCCCTGGGAGCCCTTGTGGTGAGACGAGCACACTAAGCCTGTCACACATGCAGGTCTCAGAGAAAATGGGGACTTGGTGTGAGGAGCCGGGCCTCAGGTAGGGAGAGGACAGAGCCCAGGTCCTACCGGGAGTCAAGGTGAGGACACTGAGGGAGGAGGGGAGCCCGACCCCAGAACAGAGGGGACCCTGGTAGTCCCCGGGCGGGATGACCATGTGCAGGATTTCCTGACACCCGGGTCTCAGAGAGCCTGGGGTCCTGGTGAATGTGGCGCAGTTCCAACATGGCGGACGGGACAATCGCGGGTCCTGCCTGGAGTCTAGGCTCCATGCGGGGAAGGACTGAGGCTGTTAGACCCTAAGGCAGGGAGGGATCCTTGCTCTTGCCCAGGGGGCTGGCACGGGGGCCGGTCTTGGAGGCCCCAGAGCGGGGTGAGCAGCTTATTCACCTCTTTCTTAGGGGCCTTAAGGTGAGGTGTTCTGGTGGAGGGCGGAGGCTTCAGGTCTGCAGAGGCTAGACTCCCCGGATACCGAGGGAGGTCTCAGCAGACACCCGCCCCTCTGTTCAGTGCTGGGAGGCCAGGTAGGACGTGAGGAGCGGTGACCCAGCATCTCTCCAGCCTAGGAACCGCGGGAGGCCCTAGGCAGGTGGGGCCACATATCAGGCCCCCTGGAACTTTGTCCAGATGTGGCTCTTGTTCTGAGCTTCCCTGTAGGCCCCCAAAGGGGGAAGGTCCAGGCCATTCCAGTGGAAAAGTGAGCACTACACGTGAGCCCCAAAGGGACTAGCCACCCCAGATCTGGGGGGACCTCACAGAGTCAACCCCTCCTACCAGCACAGAAGGCCTAGGTCTGTGCCACAGTCTACCCCTGAGGTGCCCCCTCCATTTGTCTCACAGGGGCTCCAGGAACCAGGAGGAGAAGACTGAGGTCTGAGGTCTGTGTTCTGAGGTCACAGGAGTACCAGGAGTCAAGCTGAGGTGGGTGTCCTGAGTGTGCACAGGGGTTCCCCATCCCAGAACAGACGGGACCTCAAAAGGCCCTAATCCCCCCACCTTGTCAGCCCCAGAATCTCAGGCTATACTGCCTGCACCCTGAGCCGGAATTTGTCTTCCTCACTTGACAGGGGACTGACCACCAAGGAGGAGCGCCCCTGTAACGCCCAAGAGCAGCCCTCAAGGAAGACCGGTAAGTGGACTCAGTCAGAGCCACCCGTGGCGCATTTCAAAACTGAGACCATTTACACTCTCTCTCTTTCCCAGGTCAGTGGTCTCCATTTTCCCCCTGCCACACCCGCACTGGGCACAAGACCCCAGTCATCATGCCTGTGGTCCCAACAAATGAGCTCTGCACTTCTGAGGAAGACCTTCAGGGCCAAATCCAGGCCGAGGGCCCAGTGGAGGCGCAGCTCCTGGGGGCTGAGGCGGAGGATGCCTCAACCCCTCTGGCCTCCTTGCCTCCAGTCTCATCTTCCTCTGCCGCTGCAGATGCGGAGACCTTGCTTATGCAGGCTCTGAATAGGATGACGACTCAACTACTGGAGTTCCTGCTCCTCAAGTATGGCACCAAGGAGCCGATTTTCCAGGCTGAAATGCTGAATATGGTCCTCAGGGATAACCAGGCCCACTTCCCAGTGGTCTTCCGTAAAGCCACACAGTACATGCAGCTGGCCTTTGGCCTGGATATGAAAGAGGTAGACCACAGAGAGCACATCTATGTCATGGTCCCCACCCTGGGCCTCACCCTCAATGAGATGCAGAGGGATGAGCAGAGCATACCAAACGCTGGCCTCCTGGTGATGGTCCTGAGTCTGATTTTCCTAGCAGGGGACCAGCTCAGTGAGGAGAAGGTCTGGGGAGTGCTCAGCAAGATGGGGGTATTTCCTGGGGTAGAACACTGCATCTTTGGGGAGCCCAAGGAGCTGCTGACCCAAGTGTGGGTGCGGGTGGGATACCTGCAGTACCGGCAGGTGCCTTACAGCCACCCTGCTCGTTACGAGTTCCTGTGGGGTCCCCGGGCCTATGCAGAGACCAGCAAGCAGAAAGTCAAGGACTTTCTGCGCAAGATCAAAGGAAGGGGTCCCAGGTTCTTCCCACCCCGGTTTGCAGAGGTGTGAGGGAAGAGGAAGAGGGGCCCTGAGCCAGAGCAGCAGCCAGGCTCCTTTCAGGCCCACATCCAGCAGCTTGTCCTGGGGGTAGGAAGGGAGGCTGATCCTTCCCCCTGTGTTTGAAGAGGGAGCATTCAGCCTTCTCAGTCGTGACGGCTGGGAGAGTTGGGGGAACTGTTGTGTAGCATATTTGGCTTCCTGTTCTCTATAGTAACATGGAGATCCGCTTCTGTTTCCTTTAGAAATTTTTCAAATGTTATTCCTTTTAATAGAAGGCCTAATGAGCTTCAGTGGCCAGCTATGTCAGTAACGTTGATCACAGTGTGTTTGTGCTCACCAGTTCAAGAACAAGAGTTTTGCTGTTTTGTAAAAGTGATTGTGAACCCTTTATTTTGTCACTCTGAACAAGATTACATGGACTTGGAATGTAACTATTTTGGAAATATGATATTACTTAGTAAGAATTAAGAAATAAAATGTATTTGAGGTGAGTTCCTCTGTACTTCTTGTCTGTCATTTTATACAGCTAAATTATCACTGTTCAATTGGAGTTTTTCAAGTTACTATTTAAGAAATTACAAAAAGCCTGATTTGACTTAATAAGTGTCCCTCTCTGGCTCATTTATTCCACAGACCTTCATGGAGCCTGTGCTCTGTGGAAGGCCCTGTGTTAGCAGTGGGAACACTAGAAGCAGGACACCCCATCACCTAGAGCGATGATCTAAGAGCTGAAGTCACATGAGGAAGGTGGACAGACATCCCCCAGTTCCTCAGAACAAGGCAACCAGGGGCAGGGTCCAGGAGGAGCACTTGAGTGTCGGTGCCTGGGCCAGGGTGGTTTGGGGCTTTGGGAAGCTGGGTTCATTCTGTGGGAGGTGATTGTGATGAGGGTGGATGGTGGCAGCAGCCAGAGTTATACACAGTGTCTTATGGGTGAGAAGAAAATCTGAAATGGGACATACAACACTAGAAGATCCTCTTCTGTCCTAGATAAATTTCCTGGGGCAGGAAGGGATGTTACACTGTGGTCAGAAACAGACACCTGTCTATGCTGCTTGATCTAGGTACACCAAAAATTTGCAAAATGGGGAGGGGTGAGTGGACTTTGGTTTGCTGCACAATCTACTCAGTCTTGGAGAATATAGTTGAAGACGACTTGGTAAGCAGCCCCAAACTTTTGGTAGGCTTTTAATGGAGTGTCTTCTTTGAAACTGGTGGCTGTGCACTTAAGCTAATGGAGGAGCTTATCCAGGTGGTCAGGCCCTAAAGCCATAGATGAGGAGGCGTTATGGAAACCACAGTGGCAAAATCTGCACTGAACCTGAATTCACACACCTCAGAATTCTCCTTGGAGGTGAAAAGTGCGGCATTGTGCGTATCCTAGCTAGATTTTATGAATAAAACTCCCACTGCCCTTGTTCTCTCACTGTCGCTTGTCTGATATCTGCCCTCATGAAGCGCATGGCTGTCGGGGAGCCTAAGGGCACCTTGCAGGTGCTCAGGCAAGTCCCATCGTGTGGAGGCAGCCGGGCCTCCCGGGGGAGACTGTGTCTGGCTCAGGAGGCAGGGGCACATCCTCAGCTCGCTGAGACTGGGCAGCATCACTGCAGAGGGAAGGGCAGAAAGAGCACTGGAGGGAGCTGGGGGGACCCCTCCCTGACATTGCCAAGACCCTTGGAAACTAAATCAAATCTTGCATTTGAAAGTGCTGATGATACAGAGTTTTGACTAGAAACAGAAGGAAATTCAAGGCACGTTGGGATTTCTCAAAAACTCCTCAACACACAAAGGGAATCGTCTTCATCGCAGGCTACACCCACTGGCTGCTGTCTGTTGAGCACCGAGCACACGGCAGGGCAGGGGAGAGACTCCAGGTCCTTGTTCAGGTCTCTTCTCCCTCTGCTTCCTGGAAGCTGCCTGCAGGGAACATGGGATCCTAGGTAAACCTCCAACAGTTTGGGAATAAATACATGACCAACTCACGAATTTAAATACAAAGAAAAACACTTTCTATATAGTAACAATAGCATGTTGTTTGGGAAAAAAGCATCCCATTTGTGCTGATATCTGGGGTGGAAAGATATTCTGGAGGAAGGCGGTGCCACTTCATGGGTGCCACTTCATGGGGCTGAGGTCCCAAGAGGCTGGAAAGGCTCCTTCCTGACTGACTGATGGAAGCTCTGTCCAGGCGCCGTCCATGCAGGGCCAAGGTGAGGACCTGGGCTCCTCCCAGTGGCACTGATCTCGTGAGGCAGCAGTGAGTGGTTGAGTGAAGTGACATCTTAATTCCCTGCCCAGGAATTGAACCTGGGTAGCCTGGATGAGAGCCCGGAATCCTAGCCAGGAGACTAGCAAGGGCTAGAGGCTGAACGCTATTGTTTCATGGATCATTGCCTCCAGTGAAAAATGCATTTATCACAGAAGCAGAAACTGTAAATGCAGGCACGAGGTTTATTATTAGAAACATAGCACGACAAGTGGGAGAGCACATAAAGAAATGGCTTAGTTGAGACAGAAGCAGGCAGAGACGCAATCCTGGAGAGAAAGAGTGTGGATGTCACACCTGGTGAGCAGGAGCACAGTCAGGAGGCGGTAAAACCATTTATATGAGGCAGTCGTGGATTTTTGTCTTCCTTCAGGCCTATCATCTGGTTTCTTTCTCTACACCTGACCTCCCTGGGACACTCCCCTGCGTTCGTACATACACCCCTCAGCCAAGACGGACCTCGAAGTGAAGGTTTCCCTGAGGAGCAAGACGCATTATGGTCTGGCATTATCCCTTGACTTTTGAGCCACAAGGAGCCTTGCTTCACATGTCTGATGTCTCCCTTGGTACAAAACATGGAGGAATGGAGATCCTTTTATCCTTTACTCAAACAAGGTTTTGCCCCTCTTTGTCCTTGCCATGACTGTTACATTTAGGTATTTATAAGAGACAAACACTGGCTATTTACTCTGTCTATATTGTTTTATTCATTTCAGAGAGCAAAGAGGAGGCTGACTGTAAGTGCCTCAACTGTAGGCATACTATCTCTTGGCACAGGGAATACTAACATTTGTAAGTATCCCGCATGAAGCCGACTTCTTTGTGCCCCATGAAATGCAAACTGGAGGCCAGTTGAAAATGTCTAACTTGGAGCCCATCCATCCATATTCCTCTGCCTTACCGTGTGATGCATAAATACTTTCTTCTTTTTTTTTTTTTAGCTGTAAATTCTATACGATTTTATTTATTTATTTATTTATGTTTTACTTTACAATATTGTATTGGTTTTGCCATACATCAGCATGAATCCGCCACAGGTGTTCACGTGTTCCCCATCCTGAACCCCACTCCCACCTCCCTCCCCATACCATCCCTCTGGGTCATCCCAGTGGTAAATGGTTACTAATTCTGTTCCATTTATTCACTGGGACAAGATGATCTGACTTGCCAAAATAGCCATCAAGGCACAGAAGCCTTGAGATATATATAGCTTTGTGATTGAGTCCAACACAAATACTTGGAAGTCATACTCCTTGAACTTCGGACAGGGCACAGGGATCCCCCATGCCCATGACTTCAACCTCCAAAGGCTAAGTCTCTGTGCCTAACTTGCCTTTCATTCGGTTGTTCACTTCTGGTGCCATTTCAGAGCATGATGATCATAGTAATTTTAAGAAGGCAGACATGAAAAGGGAAGACACTGCAGAGATCAACCTAATCAAGGTGAGGGGGTCAGGCAACTGTATGCTCCCCACATTGATCCCATGAGTAGTCTCTCACAATGAGCTTCCCCCAGGGAGGCAGCTCCTTCAGTGGAGGCCCATTCCAGAGAAGACTTTTGCTCTGAGTCCTCCTCCACCAACACCGGTGGCCCTGAGCAAATGAGTGGGCTAGTGACAAAGAGGAGATCTGGGTGGCACCACACATCCACTGTAATCCACCCCTCCTGACTTTGACATGCACTCCCTTCATCTGGAGAGATCACCTCATCTGAGGACAGCTCCTTGAGCATTCTGGTTGGCTTCCTCTCCTCCTAAAGAAGCTCAGAGAGAAAGACTGGACAAATGCTGGGCCCTCACAGATGCAGCAGCTGCTGCACCACAACTGATGGTCACTCTCTCTTGCCCGAGATCCGTTCTACATCCCCTGTACTCTCAGCCAGGACCTCGGCCATTTCCAGTGGCTTCCCTGGTGAGGTAATACAGACTTTGTCCCTCAGGGTTCTGAAGCCCTGGGCCCCATGCCCTTCTCAGACCCTTGCTCTTGGGCTTGTCAGTTCACCACTGAAACACAAGAGAAGACTCTTGTCTTCGCTGCAGGAACACAAGACACATCACCTGGCTGTTAGAGATGTCTCCTCGCTGTTCCCCTGTGCCAGAGTAACCCGCACACTCCTTAGGATCACGGTCACCACTGCCTGCCAGGATGGGGACAATTCTCTGTGTGTGCTGGTCCCCTAGCAGGAGGAGCCCAAAGTGCCCAGGTGGCAACCACGGCTCATGGGTCAGTAGGACTGCTATCGTGTCTCCTGGGGGAACCTTCTTGCTTTGGAAACAGCCTGTCATGTGTCACCACCTGCAATAGGGTAACCAGTAGTCACATGAGGCTGGGTATTGTAAACTCAAATGAGCTTAGTGTGTCCCAGGGCCCGGCCTTCTACCTTAACATAATGTGAAGTGAAGTCTCCCAGTCGTGTCCGACTCTTTGCAACCCCGTGGGCTGTAGCCCACCAGGCTCCTCCATCCATGGGATTATCCACGCAAGAATACTGGAGTGGGTTGCCATTTCTCTCTCCAGGGGATCCCCCTGACCCAGGGATCGAACCCAGTACTCCCACATTGCAGGCTGTGGCTCAGCTAGTAAACAATCTGCCTGCAATGCGGAAGACATGAGTTCAATCCCTGGATCGGGAAGATCCCCTGGAGAAGGGCATGGCTGCCCACTCCAGTAACATAATGTGAAGTCAAATGTAAATAGCTACATGTGGCTACTGCGGAGATCTGTGCTGTGGAACTACAGAGCTTACTCTTAAGAACTGGAAGCAAAACTTCCCTTGTGGGTCACTGGGAGTGGTGGCAGGTGGGGTCATGAGTCACTGGGAGTGGTCATACGGGGAGTCATAGATCTCTGGGAGTGGTTGTAAGTGGGGTCATGGGTCAGTGGAAGTGATGATCAGCGGGGCCACTCTACCCTCTGGTTCAAGGACCATGCATCTTAACTCGTGGGGAACTAAGGATGGCAGATGTGGAGCATGTCCAGTCCCTGGAGGGTGACACCCCAGTACCACGGGCTCTCATATCCCAGTGTGCACCCCATGTGTGCTTTGTAGAGGTCATTCCATTGCTCCAGAAGACCAACAGCTTCTGGACGGTGGGGGCTGAGATAGCGACTTTGGATCCCATGGCCACTTGCCCTCTGAGCCCCTGGTGTGCTGTTAGAGGGTCTCTTGGTCTTGGATGGTTTTGTGAAATACCCTGTGTCAGTCAGTTCTGCTTTCTGTGAGCCCTCAAATAGTGGTGCCAGACAAGGTGCTGCAAGCAGGAAAGCGAAACCCACATCTAGAATGTGTACCTATCGATTTCAGTAAAGATGAACCTCTCCTCCTACAAGGATGGAAGTGAGATGTTGTGATCAACTCACCATTAGTGGCTCAATGATCTGGAGGGACGGTGCCACTGAGGGATCAGCATCACTGTCTGTCATGGTGGGGCAAACCCCTGGTAGGTGCCGTAGCTCTTCTGGCCTGCTGGTGGCGCCTGTGCTGCTGAGCCCAGGTGCAGCATCATCCTTGGCCCCACGGCTCCTCCACGCATGAGAGCACTGTGCAGCCCTGAGGGACCACGGACAGAGGCTGGGCGCTCTCACTTCTTCAGGCACTGGGTCTTCAGTGATGTTTCTTGCCTCTTGTATGCTGCATGCTTTTGTGAGTAGCAAGAGGCAATGCAGGTATCTTCCTTTTTGGTGTCCCTTCCTATAGGTTCATTGATGTACCCCTTCTCCAAACCTACTTGTGGCAATCTACCAAAATTTCTCATTCTAAGTACCTGACTGGCTGGCTAATCCATTTTCCATCGTCTTTAAGCCCATGTCTATTCTTGGCTCGGGCCATTTCCTTTATCCATATATAGTGGATCCCTAGAGTCACCATCTGAAGGTGCATCCACTGGGAGCGGATTTCTGCTCGCCCCTGTCTCTATGGCCAATGTGGTGGAGGTGGTATTGCAGCAGGAGTCCATTTCCACCTGCAGTTTCAGTTCAGCCAACCCACCCCTCATCTACGCTCAGCATTTCTACACCCCCAGCAGCTGGTCAGGAAAGAACTTCCTGGCCCATTAATCTCCAGGAATAAACTGCGGCAGAGGTGCTTGTGACACATTTGCAGGTCATATTGGCGTTTAGCTCACCTTCTTGTAATCTATGGCCCTGCTTGGGTCTGATCTCCTCGGGGACGCCACTTCTGTTTTGCGGTGGATTACTGTTGCAGTCGCCTCCCTTTGTGGGTCTGACAGAACCTAGCTCATGAGGACCAATGGCTGCATGCTGTATGCCGAGGAGGTGGCCATGTGTTCCAGCAAAGATAACAAACCTGGCAAAGCAGTTGCTATCGAGTGGATGGTGGTCCAGTGTCCTCCTTAGGAGCCTAAAGGTTTAAGTAGGGTCCAGACCGCTGAGGAGGTTCGGTGGGGACCACCTCCCTGCATCCTTTTGGTGTTAAGGGTGTCATTAATGTTTCACATCTCCCAAAGCAGAGGGAATCTTGGTTTGTATTTACTCTCACAGTCAAGGTGCAGGGAGTGCACTTGGTCTCCCTGCTCTGATAGCTTCTATACTAATGGGCTTGTGTGCATTCAGGGCTTGTGCCCATCATCAAGCACGTCTGTTCTAATCACACATCTGGAGGTGGCAGGCAGGAGCTCTCTGGGTCAGATCTAGGCCAGACCTCCATATGTTCCTGGTGCACACATGCTCCCCCTCCACTGCGGACATTGACGGAGTGAAGGCCTGACTGTCACTTCCCAGAGCATCCCGCTTCTAGACGTCCTTACAATGTTTGCGTCTTTCCTGTCTCGCCCGCGTCCAGTCACCAAGGTGAACGATGTGGGTCTCTTTGTGGGACAGACTTGGGGAATGATGGCTGCATACGTCTGCCAGGGTGTTGCAGAGTCTTAACTCATTAGGATCCCTCCTTCCCTTTGGTCAATGGATTCTGTGTCTGGCAATTGACTCAGGTCTGGGAACTGGGGAAGACGTCATGACTCTTTTGGAGCACTCTCTGCATCCTCCTGCTCACTCATCCTTGTTGTCTATCAGACAGTAAGGAATCTGCCTGTAATGCAGGAGACCTGGGTTTGATCCCTGAGTGGGGAAGATCCTCTGGAGAAGGGAATGGCAACGCACTCCAATATTCTTTCCAGGAGAATTCCATGGACAGAGGAGCTTGGTGGGCTACAGTTCACTGGGTTGCAAAGAGTCAGACAATAACAATTGATCCATCCATCCATCCACCCACCCCATCCATCTATCTATCTGGGTCCCCAATAGAAAAATGCATAAAGGAGACAAAAGGCAACTAACAAAAGAAATAGAAATGACTAAAAACCTTGAGAACCTCAATGTTTCTAGAACTCAAAGAAATGTATATTAAAACATTGAGAACAGCCTGTGAACGTGGACAGTAGTTAATGTCGTGTAGGAAAAAGGAAAACAGACTCGCTCAAGCATTACTGATGGTGATGCACATTGATCTGACCTTTCTGGAGGCGAATCTGGCAATAGGTAGGAAAAATCTAAACAGCCATACCCTTATACAGCAATTTCACATCCAGGAATTTATTGTTAGGAAATAACTGGACAACTCCACAAGGACATATGTACAGGGATTTCCAGGGAGAACAACCTAAACCTCCTCAGTAGAAACCTGGTTAAATAAGTTATGCTACATGGATATCATGGAATTGTCTTTAGCTACCAAAAATGATATAAAGCCATATTTAATGATATAGAAAGAATCCCACATTATAATAAGTACAAAAGCTAGACTACAAAAGTGTGCAGTGAGATACTTTTTTTTTTTTTTTGGAAAATTCTATGTGAAATGTACCAAAAAAAAAAGTCTGGAGAATATATAGGCCAGAAAAAATATTTTTGGTTACCTCTGAATTATAGGATTTTGTTTGAGTTTTACTTTTTCATATGTTTCTGCATTCTCTGAATTTTAGGTAACAAACATGTATAACTTTTGAAATCAGATAAAATCAGCAATGCTGAAATGCTCTGAAAAGTGGAATGAAATGCTTGGTCAGGAGAGCACTGAGCACTGAAGCTCAGGTCAGGAGACTTCAGTAGAAAGGTGATCACTCTTCCCTTCCATTCCCACCTGAAGCCAGTGCGTCAGAGCATCTCCAGATGGAATTATGCTTCAACTGTCTCAGGCAGATGAATATCTATCCTCTCTCTTAAAGTTTCCAGAAAAAGAAGCTTCAAAATTTCCTATGGCAATCCATTCCAGAGTTTATCAAATACGTCTGAAAAAGAAATTTCACCTAATGTTTAATCTGAAACACCTGTTCTGTGATTTAAGCCACTGCATTTACGCTTCAATTTGCAGTGAAAATAGGAACTGGCGGCTGCCGTTGGTTCTCAATCAGTTCAGCTCAGTCATATCCGACTCTTTGCAAACCCATGGACTGCAGCATGCCAGGCCTCCCTCTCCACCACCAACTCCCGGAGTTTACTCAAACTCATGTCCATTGAGTGGGTGATGCCATGCAACCATCTCATCCTCTGTCATCCCCTTCTCCTCATGCCTTCAATCTTTCCCAGCATCAGGGTCTTTTCAAATGAGTCAGTTCTTTGCATCAGGTGGCCAAAGTATTGGAGTTTCAGCTTCAGCATCAGTCCTTCCAATGAATATTCAGAAGCGATTTCCTTTAAGATGGACTGCTTGGATCTCCTTGCAGTCCAGGGGATTCTCAAGAGTCTTTTCAAACACCACAGCTCAAAAGCATCAATTCTTCAGCGCTCAACTTTCTCTATGGCCCGACTCTCACATCCATACATGACTACTGGAAAAACCATAGCTCTGACTAGACGGACCTTTGTTGGCAAAGTAGTGCCTCTGCTTTTTAATATGCTGTCTAGGTTGTTCACAACTTTTCTTCCAAGGGGCATGTGTCTTTTCATTTCATGGCTGCAGTCACCATCTGCGGTGATTTTGGGAGCCCCCCAAAAGTCTCTCGCTGTTTCTATTGTTTCACCATTTATTTGCCTTGAAGTGATGGGACTGGATGCCATGATCTTCGTTTTTTGAATCTTGAGTTTTAAGCCAGCTTTTTCGCTCTCCTCTTTCACTTTCAGTAGGAGGCTCCTAAGTTCCTCTTCTCTTTCTGCCATAAGGGCGATGTCATCTGTATATCTGAGTTTATTGATATTTCTCCCAGCAATGTTGCTATGCCCCCAGGAAGCTTCTTAAAAACAGTTCCCTGAACCCCAGAGGGACACGACTGCAGGCTGGAGACAAGGTGGCATGGAGCACTTTTTTCTGCCCTTGTCAGCCAATGGTAGGTCCCAAAAGCAGATGAAAGACCCTGGCATAATTTTCCTGGTTCCCGTCCCCATAACATCTTTGCGCACCAAGTTTATCCCAGCCTTTCAACTCATGGAACCCTCCCTGCTGTCCCAGCGACTGTGCACTGTTACTACACCCAGCATACAGATGTGAAACCTGAGGCTGGAAAAGGGTCATCACTGGCTCAAGATCTTAAACCCTGGCCTCTGAGCCACGACACCACAATGTCAAGGACAAACCCAGGCAAGGACACTGATCTGGGCTGCTCAGCCCTGTGCTGTGAGGCTGATGACCATATACCCTCACGGGTAACCGGGGTACCTGGAGGGTGACCAGGGCACAGAATCCAGGGTGAGTGAGCAAGAGACAGCTTCCAGATCATGGGCTGACAGAAAACCACAATTTTGCTCAGGGAAAACATGGCTTTTGCAATTTTGGGTCCAGGTCAATCCTAAGAATATGATTAGCTACCAAGCATGTTGCAAGTGAGGGCCAGGTGCCACTCCCTGAAGGCAGCTTTCCATCCTGTCCAAAGTTAAAGCACAGGTTTCTCCGAGACAGAGGGGGCCGCCCAGCAGGGCAAGCAGCACCAGCAGCAGCACAATGCCATTTACGCCATCTCCTCTACCTGCGTTTCCTATCAGCGCTTGAGAAGTGTGCTATGAAAGCAAGTCAACGAGGCGAGCTTAATGCTGCTGAGCTTCCAGTGTCATTGCCTGTATCTCAAAACCAGAGACTCCTGAATCACGTTAACACCCGAGAATTGTGTGGCTGGACCCAGGTTTTGTGAGGCTGTAGTGGGAGACCGCACCAGGCTCCAGATGTCCTGAAACAAGATGGTGTATAGGTTTCTGGAATTACAACCTAGTGAATACACGTGCTTGCCAAGGGTCCCTCCTCTTTTTAGCTCTGCTAAGTCACTTCAGTCGTGTCTGGCTCTGTGTGACCCCATAGACGGCAGCCCACCAGGCGCCCCCATCCCTGGGATTGTCCAGGCAAGAACACTGGAGTGGGTTGCCATTTCCTTCTCCAATGCATGAAAGTGGAAAGTGAAAGTGAAGTCGCTCTGTTGTGTCTGACCCTCAGCGACCCCATGGACTGCAGCCTTCCAGGCTCCTCCATCCATGGGACTCTCCAGGCAAAGTACTGGAGTGGGGTGCCATTGCCTTCTCCCTTTTTAGCTCTAGGTTCCTCCCATTTCTACCACAGAAGACCGTGGTTGGTACCAAAATATTCCACATCCTGAGGCAGTTTGGCAGATGGTGGGGTGTGTAGTCATCCAGGTTGACCTGGGGCTGGCCCTCAGTCCTGCCTGTCCCAGGAAGGGCATCCCTGCAGGCCGAAGGCTGGAAGAAGGTAATGCATCCAATATCCCTGGGTCTCTGTCAGTCCTCTGAAAGTGTTGGCTCTTATTGGGGCTGGGGTCACGTGTGCCTAATGTTTTGTCCAAAAGCCTTGGGGGCCACGAGAGTTTAGAGATTTAGAAATCATTAATAGGGACACAAAGATCATCAGCACCCAGGCAGGGGCTGGCAAACACACTGACATGGCTGCAGTGAACCATGAGACTGTTAATACCAAGTGGGATACGTAGAGAAAATTCAGGATACTATAAATAGCTTCTTGGTATCATCCATTTTTGGTGGGACTACCAAAAGGGTTTAGATCAAGTTGCTGAAAACACTTGGCTGCTGAAGTGTTCTGGGTGATGAAATGGTGAACAGCAGATCATGGACCTGAGGCAGCAGGCAGATGTTGACTCCTGCACAGTTCAGGGAAGAGGCTTCCAGCTTTATGGATTCCTGGTCATGGTACAGCCCCTAGTTCACAAAGCCTGTCAGTTTGACTCAGCTCACACTGCCTTCTGTCCCCAGGGGCCACTATATACATCTTTGCTCAAAAACCACCAATGGTCTTCAAGTCCCAATCCAGGCCACATCCTATAGGACCTTTGGCTGGGAGCTGATGGTGTCCATGTTCTCCTCCTTTCCGAGTTGGAGGCTCTTCACTGTCTGCCTGTCTCCCAGCTGCAGGTTTCAAGGCACAAGCCTGCATTCCCACTCATTCTGGGGAAAGTTCTCTTGCGAAAAGAGATGCCTCTTCAACCGCTATTCGTAGTAGGTGCTTTCTGGCTTATAGATTGCTTTCATGTGCTTTCATCTTGTGACCTCCTCACTCCTATCAGATGCACCAACAAATAGGATTACTCCTAATGGGGACATTTCACGCTGTGCTCATCCTTCAGATAAAGAAAGGGAGTCTCAGAGAGGGAGTGATTTGCTGAGACTCACACTCCAGCAGTGGTGGAGCTGGGGACAAATCCAGGTTTGAGATGGCAGAACGGAGTGTCTGCTTCCTCCCACACTGCCTCTGTGGAGGACCAGAGCCTGCCCAGCCTTCCTGGGTAGTGCTGCACATACCAGCACGTAGCCTTGCCTCTGCAGGCAATGGATGCAACTTCACAGCACATCAGAGTCTCTAGAAATCCTTTGCCAAAAATCCCTTGGGGGACCTGAACCGACGGTGTCAGCCTGGCGACCCTACACAGACTTGCCTGTTCCAGCCACACACCTGGGCTCAGTTCCCTCCATGGGTCTGGCCTATCGGGGGGGCCTCCCCCTATTTCCCAGCCAAGGAGACCCTCTTCACTACAAGGCCTGATCCAGATGGCCCTCCCATCTAAAAACCCCTCCATGGTCCTTTGATATGAGTCAGTGGTTGGTTCCCCACTCTTAATACTCCCCAACCTCTGCCTCGTTTCAGGCTCTGCACTGCACAGGTCTGCCTGGAAGATGCACTCCAGTCTCCCAACACTCCAGCCCTGAGTGATGCAGGGGTGAGTGGACACCTGACACCCTGCACGGTGGAGGAGCCTCTTGCAGGACAGGTGTCCTTGGGCTTGAACACGCTTTGCCTCGTGAGGTCTGGCACACAGACCTGCCCTCTCCCATCAGGCTGTGCTTACACCAGAGCTAGCAGATGGCTGGGTGGCCAGTGCACTGGAAAGAGTTCTCCTCCCCAACCCAGCAGCTATCTGCTGTGAAAGACACCAAGGGCCCCTCCCACCAGGCTGCATGCAGGGCAGAGCGTGGCGCCACCCAGGCAAAGCACTTGGCATCCTGTGTGTACACACAGCCACCACTTAGGTACCAATTCTTTTTGTCAGTTCTCCTGCTCTGTCAGTAGTGATCATGAGCCTCAGGCACTGTGAGGGCCCAGCCACCAGGGCCCACTGTGGACACCTCCAATGCCTGTCTGTGCTCTGCACCTCCCGACCGGCTGGCAGGAACAGTCAGGTCAACGTTGCAGGTGAAGGGATGCCCTGCCCAACTCTGCCTACTCCCTGTCCCCTTCGTGGTGAGTCCCCAGCCAGCCTCTGGCACCAACTCCCCCCCCCCCACCTCACCCCCAGGAATAGCCTCACGAAAGACCCATCCCAAGAAGGTTGGCCTGAGTGAGAGGTAGTGAGATGGGGCCTTGCTACGGGGTTGACATCCCCTGTCCCACTGTTTATGAGGACCCATCCTGGGGGTAGTCAGTGTGTACTCAGCCCTGGGCTCAAGGCCACAGCCCAGCTGCTAGAATTTTGCTGGGCTGGCAGGGGGAGAAGAATTCCCTGGCAAGTGAGAAGATCCAGGCCTGTGGATCATGGGAGGAATAGAGGGAAGTGACGTTTTTGCTTTGCTGTCCTCAGGGGATGAGCAGCTCAGGGTGAAAAACAATGAGAACCAAGGGGTGGCCCAGGGTCTCCCCGGTAGCTGACAAAACCTCAGGCAGTGGACAAACATCTGCCCAGGATTCAACAGGAATGGCTGAACCTCAAAGATACTGAGCATTCCACCAAGGTAGGCCTGACCCGCTGGCATCAGACGTCCTCTTGGGAAAACCTGCATCCCTGACATGAAGGCTGGGAGACCGGGAGGCAGGCCCCTGAAGACCAGGACTACCCAGACGTCTCTGAACTTCTGAGCTTGTGGCAGCAGCCCACCCACCCCACCCCACAATGAGCTGGAGAACCCCTCACCCCCACCCCCAGGGAGCAAATGGGACTGGAGGCCTCCCTCACAGGTGCCCTCCGTCCCAGGAAGCAGGGGAGCTCGCCGCCCCGAGTTGTGGCAGGACCCACAGAACTGCCAGCAGGAGAATCAAGGAACCATGGGAAGAGGTGGTCACCTACTGCCCGGCAACCAAGCAGAACGAAGTCACCATACAACATAGGCTGAGCTCGCCAGGCCTGGTGATGGAGGAGATGGACAACACCTCCTTCCCACCATTCCCACTGCCCAGGGACTGCAGCAGAGGTCAGGGAGTTGTAATGAGTGGCCAGGAGCCAGGAGCCATGACAAGGGTTGCCACTGTCCAGGAGGCCAGATCCACAGAGTGGGGAAGGTGATCAGTACAACATGGCCTCCTTGGGGCTCGATGGGTGGGCAACGGATCAAGGTACAGTCCAAAACAACACTGAGGCCAAGAGCAGCCGCCCCAGTAAACAGGTCAAGATCCCTCATTCAGGTTTGGCCCCTGAGCCAGTTCTCAGATCTGGAACAGGGATGGAGTGGGTCCCAGGGGAAGGACCACAGCAAACAGACACTGGAACAATCCCAGCCCCTCTCAAAAGGACCTTGGGCTCTGCGTCGGTGACCCCACACAGGGAGGTGGGACCACCAGAGGGGTGGAAGTTGCCGGACCCAGGGTCAACTTGACACCGATGTGAGATACCCAGGTAATTCTGACTCTGCAGCCACTTCGGGAAGAACCCCTGGGCTGGGGTTTCTGGGCACAGGGGGTCAAGGGGCAAGGGACACAGGGCCAGTCCCGAGGATTCATCAGTCTGTCTTGAGCTGGGAGAGCTTGGAATGCAGTATCCCCCAGAGCCAAGTGCAGGGCTTAGTGAGACATCTGTCGAAGAGTCCTTCAGAACCTGGGGGCACATGTTATGTGAGGGAAAAATGGTAAGGCCAAACAGAAACCCTGCGTGAACTCCAGTGATTAAGAGAGAAACGCACAGAAAAAGAGGGGGAATACATGCCCCACTCATGAACTGGAGATCCTTCTCAGCTCTGATGGTGCCTTATGGGCATCCTCTGCTCCTGACTTCTCTCATCCTCCTGGTGCTTCGCCAAGTCACCATGGTGGGCACGCAAGTACTCAAAGGGTAGCTCGATGGGGCTCCCACCCAGAGCATGAGAGTCCACTGACTAAAGTCCTCTCACCGTGAGTATGGGATGGCAATGCACACTCGAGACCAGCCTCCCTGCTTCTCGATCTCTCAAACAAAGCACCTGGACCCGTTCAGTGGCCCTCAGCCAGTGTCCAGAAGCCCCCTCCAGTGCTGGGAGGGCCTGGTGCCTGGGTTGTGGCCAACTTGCCCAGACAGAAGACAGTGAAGGGCCCATAGACTCCAGAGCTTGGGTGTGATGGAGATGCACAAACCAGCATCTCCAGGTCCCAGGTCAGATGTGATGTAAAGGCCTGTGATGTGAATGCAAGCGGGTCAGTGCCAGAGTCTCACAGAAGGTCCTGAGGTCCCTCTGGGGCAGTGTCCCATCCCCTTGGCAGGCAGCACCCTGAAAAGTGGCAACAAAGTGGCCACTCATGTCCTTTCAAGATACTGTGGTAAAACTGAGATGAAATAAAAACATGTCCAGTTCTCAGGCTGGCCCCTCGATCTGGGATGTATGGAGAGGGATGCAGCCAACAGGAGCTGCCCTGGGGACAGAGGGGAAGGCTGGTCAACCTCCTGGAGCTACATGTCCATGCCTGGGCTTGTCCAGTGTGTGGGAGTCCAAGGCCCAGAACTATAGCTGGGCAGGGACTGAGGGACTGACATGGATATGAAGGAGCCCTCTCTCATGGGCAGAGTGCTGGATGCCAGGGCAGAGTCTCCTCGGGGACTGCTCGGCCCAGGTTCCAAGCCTGGGGGTGGATGGCGGCCCCCAGCGGGAGGGCCTGAGGGACACGCACTGACCTCTGGGGCACTTAAGGCTCCAAGAGACCAGGTGAATACTGAGTCTGCCACTAGCCTGCAAACAGAAGAGGATGAATCTGAAACACAACCAACCAGGGCAGGATGAGCACCCAGACCCAAAAGAAGTGCCCAAAACTCAGCACACAGAGGACACACAGCTCAGTGGAGAGATGGGCAACAGGCATTTCAGAGAGGAAACCACATCAGCCAAGGAGGACACGAGGGAACCCGAGAATCTGGGTCGAGCCTGTTCCAGGTCAATGCTGCCCTCAAACACACAGCAGGAGCAATGTGGAACCCTCACCAAGCCTCAGAGACCCAGGTGGGGTGGGAGGCAGCACTCCCTGTGGCTCAGTCCCACATCTGGGCACGTGAGGAGAGCTGGGGTCAGCAGCAGCGAAGGGATGGGTGAGGAGAAACACCATGGAGCAGGTCCTCACAGCTGCTCCCATCAGCAGCCACACATCATAGGTCTCCAGTTCACTGGGCAAGGTCTCGTTCAAAACCAGGATTTGGAGGAACAGCAGCAGCCCACAATCTGTTTACAGGACCCTCCCTCATGATCTGAAACCACTACCAGGAGGTTCTGGGGTTTCTGGAGACAGCTGGTAACCACTCTTGGGGCGAGGAGCAGGTTGCCACCATGAGGGAGTTGGGTGTGGTGATCGCTCGGGTTCCTGCAATGCTGAGGCCTCAAATCCAGGAGGCAGCCTCTACCCCTCAACTTGTGCCTGGGAGGCTTATGCAAGGAGAGAGCAGGCTGCATGCTGGAAGAGAAGACTGCTTCACCACTCAACATTCCCATGGCAGCAGTTGTGTGGGTGCCTGGCTAATGGGAACCAGGGAGACACTGACCTTGCCTTCCTGGAACTTGGTGACCCTTGGGGGGGTCCAGACTCGTACACAGCAGCCACAGCCTGGGAGGAAGAGAGGGGCAAAGACAGGCAGCAGGAAGATGCAGAGTGCCCCAGAACTCCCAGATGAGAGCATCTGGCACCCGAGTGAACGGAGAAAAGAATGTTACCGTCCTACCTGGAAGGAGGACAATAGGTTGTCAGGACAAGAGGAGCCAGTGGTCCAGAGACAAAACTGCACGAGAAAGTGTGGGGTCCCGGATGTGCTCTGTGCAGAGTGCAGGGCCAGCACAGCTACCCAGAGTGTGGGGTGATGAGGAAGGAGACCTGAGACCACTGGAAGCCTCCCCCCAGGGCACCACAGACAGGTTGGGGCTTAAACAGGAGAGGGCTCCGCTACACTTTCAATCCGGGGTTGACAAGGACATAGTGTGTGGTTTGACACAGAACCGATGGTGTGCGACTGGAGGAGAAGAGACAAGAGGGGTCCAGGCAGGTGGGGAGACTAGGCTGACAGCACTGGCCCCAGGCCATGAGGCCTGAGCTCAGCTAGTAGCAGTGGGGACAGGAAGAGGAGCATTTACTCTGATCAGGCACTTGGGAGGCAAGGAGACAGTAGGGAGGGCGGTGGTCAGGAGCAGAGTCAGGTGGCTGCCCTGGGTGGGCTGAGCCCCCGGATGAGAGCAAGAGTTCAGAAAATAGTTTTGAAGGTGAAGCTGTCTTTCTCTGAGACATCTCAGGTTCCAGGGGCAGCAGGAGACACAGTGAGGATTTTCCTTCTCATCTGCCAAAAAGACAAAGAAAAAAAAAAAAACAAAAAAAAACCAGACTGTTGCTCAGCACTGGGCCAGCAGCCCCAGGGTGGCTTGGAGGGGAGCTGGCCTGGGCTTTCAGCCCTGAGATGGGGGATTCCACCCAGAGGCCGTGCCTCTCATGGCTTCCCTGGCCCCTGGGGTCCAGTCTGAAGCTCAAATGTGATCGCTGTCACTTTGACTCTCGCCAAGTCTCAGGGAGTAGACACCTATGGCAAGGGCTCCAAAGAGCACGGTCTGGCGTCCTCCAAGGAACTGGACAGGCCCAGCCTCCATGGGTTCCCCGGGCCCACAGCTCCATCCCTGTCAGCTCTGCCCTGCTCTACCCCAGCCCAGCTCCCCAGGGGCACCACCCCGCCCTACCCCAGCCCCGCCTCCTTCTCCAGAATCTGCTCCTCACCCTGGTCTTTCTCACACTTCAGCCCCAGACTCCTTGCCCTGCTCCTCCCACCTCCGTCTTTCTCTTCTGCCGGCTGCTCACTTCCTGATCCTCCTCCAGGTCTCTCTCCAGGCTGCGGGTCTCGAGGCTCCTTCAGGCCTAATCTTCCAGGCTCCTCAGAGTGTGGAGGCTCCTATTTTGTCTCCTAGCAGAGAGGGCGAGCAAGGGAATGCGCCTTTGTTCCTACGTGCATGCCTACATGAGTATGGGAAGACATACACACTGGAAATCAGGGGCTTCAGTGTTTGTGGGCAGGACGTGACCAAGGCCAGCTTGCGCTTTCACCTGTCAGAGGTCTCAGGTGTCAGTGGCAGATCACTGTCCTGCCTGGTGGCTGCATCCTGGCCATCCCAAAGCGCCCATGACTCGTTCTGCTTGCAGGAAGGCAGGACCTGCTTCATATGCAAAAGGTACCTCCTGGCAGGCTTTCCAGGCTCTGCGGCCAGGAGCGCCTGCCAGGCAGCCAAACTGCACCTTCTGGTCCCCTCCACGGCCACAGTCCCTGCCCACCATCCTTCTAAGCGTGTGTCCTGGCACTGTGTCCTCGACTTCCTTCCAGCCTCCTGCTTGTCCCTGGACTGTGACCTCACGCAAGCGCCACCTGACCACGGTGAGCCAACCCCACCAGGCCCTGACCCTGTAGGGCTCAGCTGCTTGTCCATGGTTCCCCTCCTGGTGGGGCCCAACCACGAGTCCATGGAGGACGACGGCCCACTGATTTGGTGGGCCCTCAGATCCTTCCAGAGTGGCAGTGTGAGGGGAGAAGTCATTTTCTCTTGTTCCTTGTGGAGTCTCCTGGGCTGTAAATCTCCATCACTCCTGGGGGATGGGTTTCTGTGCTGTGGGCTGAGACATCATGGGGTCCCTGTCCCAGCCACATGAGGACAAGCCAGCTGCTGTGATGAGCAGAACCAACCCTGAGGGAACCTGCACGTGTGTTTCACATTCGTTGGGCCCTCCTGGGTCCCCATGGTCTGAGGCCACTGCCCAGAAGAAAAATGTGGTGGCTTGTTGTCCAACATTGCTGTCTGGTCACAGGTGATTTTCTCCCTGTTCCAAGGGTGCAGGTGAAGACGCCCAGACAAGCAGGAGGAAGAGTGTTTTCTCCTCTGGCTGCCAAACAGGCACCCTCTGCTTTGACAGGTAGGAGCACTTGCAGCCCCTTCTTACTCAGGGATCCCACCCATGCAGTTGAGATTTGGTGGCACCCAAGAGGAAGGGGTTGGGTTGGCTGAGACACTGAATGGTGGAAACTGGGCAAGCCAGGGATCCAGTCACATACCCCAGTAGAGGACATAGCAATGGCTAAACCCCTGGCGAGAACAGGGAGCGCTCCCTTCACAGAAGTTCCTATTCTCCTTCGTTCTTTCTCTAGGCTCTGGGCAGGGCCCAGGGCATCTGCTGACAGTGGAGTCAGTGGTGTGGGAAGGGCTGGGAGGAAGGTGCCTCCCAAAGGCTTAGGGAAGACACCTGGCAGGGCCGTCCAGTGTGGCCCCAAGGCCAAGGCCAGATTGGTTAGCACAGATCTGCCCTCAGCAGGCCTAGAGTAACATGGGGGATCTTCAGAGCATGGGCAGTGATGGGGCTGGGACCTGAGGAGTGGGGTGAGGGTCGGGGGGAAGCCAAGCCCAGGACTGTGCCTGTCTGTGCTGAGAAAGGACCAGAGGCAGGCTATTAGGCTGCAAAGCCAGCGGGACCCTTGCCCCCTCCTCAGTGCTCCCAGAGTTTCAGGACCCTCTGTCTTGGAACTCACCAAGTGCCTCTGTCCACCTGTCCTGCCCTCCTTCCTGACTTCCCCACAGACTGCATGTGATGGACGGGTCCTCTGGGTCACCACGCCCCTGTCAACAGACAGCATGGAGACAGACGGAAAGAGCCAGACCTCTGTGATCCCCTCTTCAGTGTTACCAGGCTTGCAGGATGCTTGGGCACTTGGGCCTATGTCCGGACCAAGGGGTGTGTGTTGGACATGGTACCTAGATCCTAAATACAACTCTGAGGGCAGAGCAACAAGGGCTGGTATTCAGCTTGTGGAAATCTTGTACTTGTCTTTGGGTTTGGGGTCATGTGTTTGCAAGGCCCGTGGCAGGTGGAGTGACCCTGCTTTCCAGTGGGCCTCTTGGGCATGCCCCTAGATTGGGAGCTGGAGACACTCAGCTGCTGATCAGAAACTTGTGGCATCATCGGCGGACCCAGGAGGATCCCATTCTGCTTCAGGGTGCATGACTCATGGAAGTTGACACTCCCATCATCAGGAGCAGGACTGGGTCTTCTGCTGTGTGACAGGCAAGGCCCAGGGACCCACCTGTCCTAGGCTGGCCTTAGCGCATGGCTCGGGAGCCACACTCTCAGCCAAACGTGTGAAATGCTGCTGCTTCAGATGAAAAGGGACCATGGGGACCAGACTGAGGCCTGCTTGGGGCGTGGGCTTCCAGCCTCACTGGGCTCACCCAGTGCCGTGTGTGAATAGCATAGACAGACAGAACACAGACTCACACTTCTCATTCAATTCTTTACTTACTCCCGTGGAGTTTTGCTGTACTTTATTAGAGCTAGAAATAGATTTTTGCTTACAAGAGAATGCTTTTGAGTGTCCCTAGGGACCTGGCAGCTCAGGGATTGGGATTGTCCTTGAACTGCTCACAGAGGGCACATGTGTAATCTGAGGACTCCTCCTCCTCCTCGTCCACCTCAGGGGCCTCATTTGGGGCCACGACTGAAACGGCCACCTTCACGATGGAATCATAGGTGTTGTACAAAGTCATCACTGAACCATAATCTGGGTACCTTGGGGGACTCTTGGGCAGTTGCCCTGCGCCGTCCCTTCCAGCAGTAGCCGAGGATACAGACATGGAATTGCTGGACATGCCCTCTCCACTGGGGCCACCCAGCTCACTGGGGAGATGGTTTTCCCTGGCCTGCCCAGCTACACTGCCTATAAACCAAAGGCCACAAAACAGAAATGAGCACTGGCGGGGGATTCTGTGAACAGTTGGGGTTCCCTTCTGGACCTTCTTGTCAGCCTCTTGGGTGGACTCATTGTGATGAAATCGAGGAGAGTGTCTGGTCATCACCACTTGCTTCTTTCTCTTTGGGGATGCTGTTGCACTGGTGGCGGGCTGAGCAGTTGTTCTGGGGTCGCCTTTCCTCTAGATGTTCTGCAGGAGCAAAGGCTTGTCTCTCTGAAACTTGGAACTGCGATAGATCTGAAAGGAAATGAATCACTTTAGCCACCGTGGGGGAGAATGGCCATTCCTCGCCGCCCTCCTCCCCACCACTGTCCTGGCCTTGCCTAAGTATGGAGATAAGGTCTCTTCATTCCTGGCAGGTTATGAGGCCCTAGCAAGTGCACTCCCTAGAGCTCCCCCAGTGCTGGGCGCACTTGATGTGTTACCGGCACTCCCTGACATCAAGCGGCCCCTCAGGGTCTGGAGTCACCCCTGTGGATCCTGTCTAGGGGATGGTGGAACACGACAGGCCCTACTTTCTCTTCTTTCCTTAACCACCCTCTCATGAGAAAAAAATCTCTCCTGGGAAATGAAACCTGTCCAGCACTCAGCTCCTCGAGTCTAGTCTCCCCAGGGCTTTCTACATTACCATCATCCTCTTCTTCCCCGCAGAGCGGCCTGAAGGGCAGATTTTATTGAACATACAGGTTCAGTTTGTGAATGAAAGTCTTAATGCTGTCTGTCTCGAAGATCCTGTCTGCACCTCTGTGCTGGAAGACCTCCGTCTGGAAGAGATCTGCCTTGATGACTACCGTGTCTCCCTCATCGTTCCAGTGCACAGAGGTGAAGGCCGCATTCTCCATGATCATCCAGAGCTTTCTTGGGAAGGACAGCCTGAGGAAGGCATTGTTCTCTTCCTCATTGGCTGTTTCTGGATTCAGGCCCTGTCGGGGCAGGTTGTTGGGAGCCCAGATCTGGACTTTCAGGTTGGTCCCATAGCTTCTCCAAAGCCTCCCCTGAATCCACGTTTGGATCTGGGGAGACCTGCTGTGGCCTCTCCATCAGTTGATGGGGCCAGCGGGGCTGCACATGTCTCATCAGAACTCTGACTAACCATGAAGCCAGTGTAGCTTAGGAGCATTCACTACCTAAGCAGTGAACGCTCATGGCAGAAGGGCCTCAGACCACGGTCAGGGTGCCCAATAAATACTGTCTGGAGATTCTAGAATCTCGGCTGTGGGCCATGCAGCCAATTAAGTGGTCAGCTTCCTTAATTCCTTCCTGATATCACAGAGGTGATGCGGAGAGGCAGCCCTGGCCCAGTGTGGGGGAGGGGGGATGGGAAAGGAGATGGGATCCCTAGCTTGTCTCTTCACTGAAAGTACAGAAAAGTATGTTTCAGGTTGCCTGAAAAGGCTTCCATCTGCTGCCAGGTGCCTTGTTTCAGGAGGCCAGGCCCTGGATGGGTTGACAAATGTGCTCCTGGCTTCACTCCCCTCCCTAGTAATGGGCAGGCCTGTGGCTGGCTTTTCTTGAAGAGCCAGGCCCTGATGAGTCCTAGCTCGGCTAACACCAAGAGAGACCCCAGGAGTCAGATGGGACCCTGGCAGCTGTCCCTCCCAGAAGATGGGGTCCGTAGTGTCCTGGTTGGCCTAGCCTGAGTTGGTGGCCCCCCCATCCTTCCTCCTCTTCTGGCTTTGGCCTCCTCCATTTGGTGCTGCTGATTGGCAGGTTGTGTTCAGATGGCCCCAAAGTCAAGAGTCCTGTTGTCTTGCCCCCACCGCCCCTCAGGTTGAATTCTCCCCAGAGTAGGGCTGTGCTCGAGCACAGTGGGAGCGACCTCACGTTCCATTTGACTGTTCCCAAGCACCTGAAACACAGACTCCCAAGGAGGCCGTGTGGGAGGGCATAGCCAGGCACTCTGCTTAGCTTGCAGCCTCCCGGGCTCTGCCCACCCCCAAACTTCATCCTGCTGCAGATCACAGACTGTTGTCTTCAGTTTCCATTTGTGCCGGGGTCCAGCCCCGGCTGATCCAGGGTATTCGAAGCGGGGACGGCGTCGGCGACCTATTTATATTTATTTATTCATCAAAGATTCAAAGAGTAATAGAATGAGGATAGCTCAGTGAAGAAATTCAGTGGAGAAAAGCGGCTGAAATAAGGATAGCTCAGTAGGAAAATTCAGTGGAGAAAAGAAGCTGAGTGGCTTGGTTTACGCGGAAAATCAATATAACCCGTGACACCAGGTTAGCTCTGACCACGGAGGCCGCAGGCGCCCTCTCGAATAGCGGAAGGTGCCCCACCTTAGACACCTTTTCGAGTGGGTCTTAGAAGCCCAGGCAAATAAATGGTCGCAGAGGACATCCGCGCTCCAGATGGACACTCAGCTGGAATTTGGGAGAGAGAGTGACATGGGGAGACCAAGTTTCAGTGAACAAGGCCCGCACTTTATTTTCCAAAGTAGTTTTTATACCTTAAGTTATGCATAGAGGATAATGGGGGAAGGGGTAGAGTCATGCAGCAAGCCAGGCTTTCTTCCTGCAAACTTATCATATGCAAAAGTTCAGGTGATTGACATCATCTTCTGGCCCGGAGGCCTGTTAACATTTTAAGAAACTTATCTTTCTCTAAAGGTGATTATTCCAAAGTCAGGCGCCAGCCTTCCAAAAAGCATTGGACAAAGCGGCATTTTACATTTCTATACACCCATTATATCAATCAATACACTGTCAAGGACACAGTAGGTAAGGAGTATGGAGACTTAGCAGCAAACATTGGCCCAACAAGTGAAAAACCCTTCACCAATACATTTTCTAATCAATCTTTTAACTACTCAAAGGAATCTGTGTTTAGGCAGTTTAGAACATCTCCTGCCTCTCACAGTTGGGAGGCTCTGAACAATCACATGTGGCCGGAAAAACCCATTCAGGCAGGCTAGAGGATTTCCAAAGGAGTTTGTAGGTTGAAACACTGTCACATCCAGGAATTATTAACTGGAGCTGTGAGCTAACTCTTTTTTCAGAGAGAGGTAGTGGGGGACAGCCCCCCGTAAAGTCAGAGGTGTAGGTGAAAGCACAAAGCAGAAAGTAGGCAGACTCTGGTTTTGGGGGTAGATGCTCGAGAATTTCCAGGGGGACTCCTGAGGCTCGATCCCGCCTTTGCGTATGCCGAGCCTCTTTCCTCATGACCTTTGTCATGGGTGGAGTGCCGCACGCTGGCTCTCAGCAGTGATAGAATTCCAGTTGAGCTATTCCAGATCCTCACTCAATATGCAATATGCCGGCTCCCAGCATCTCCCCCTTTTTTATTTCTTAAAACAGCCAGATGCAGCTCAGTCGCGAGCTTCTGAATGTTCTGCCGAAGAATCCTGACAATACAAGGAAGAATGAATATGAGAAGCAAAATTAAAGCACCAGCAGCGATGTATCTAAGGATATTAGACAGAATGTTTTTTCCTGAAATGAAAGTTAGAGAAGGTGTGAAAAAAGTCATTAGCTGCGGTAAAATCCAGTCGAGAGTGTTTCAGGGTCTAGATTTGATTATGAAGTTTCCCTAAGTCCAGGCCAATGTCAGGGCTGTTCCAAACACCTGAGATATGATTTTTGATTTTTTCCCATTCATAATCTGTCTCATTTATCTTTAAAGATGTCACGCATATCCACCGGTAATCAGCGTGGCAAGACAAAGCCATTTTCACTTTTAAAGCCTGTAAATCAGTCCCAATATGCATTATTGTCTCTTCTAAGGCGTCTACTCTCATCTCTAATTTCCTATCTATAGCTTCCTGTGTTGTTAGAGTTAGTGAAACATTTTTAGACATGGTATCAACATATTGGGCAGTATGCACTTGTTGAGTCAATGATATTGCTGCCACAGTAACAGAAGTAATTGCGGTTATTAAAGCTGATATTCCTAAAATAAGTAAGCCCACAAATCGTCGCAATCACATTAAATCCTGAAGTTGTTGTAATACAGCAAGACTATAGTTATATCAATAAGTGGTTACATTATAAGATAAGGTGGACATTGTAACACTACAAAGGAGCAAACATTATATTGAGGGTTTAAACAAGATGAGAGCATACATTGTTCACAGGTCACTACATTGGGTCCACCAGTTTAAAGTCACATGTACATTAAGTTTTCCAGAATCATTGGTAAAGAGAAAAACATAAGAAGAGGGTAGACAAGCCAAAACAGAATAAGTAGAATTATTTTCTGGTTGGAGTTCGGGCTGCAGCAGCCCCGTCAGTCCCGCCGGGATCTCGATGTTTATCTTGCCTCCCCTTCTGGCGGGCTCCTCTTTTGTGATCGAAGCAATGGGTGAACTGGATGTCTGGGGGTCTGCAACACGGCGAATCAGCCTGTCTAAATTGGAGAATCTGCATTCTGTGGAAAAATACACGCACATCCTCGACCGATAGTTAATAATGGGTCAGGACCCTTCCATTGTCCTGAGAGGGCCTTCCATTTGACTAATGGTTTTGCATTTAATTGTTCCAGGCACCAATGACGAAGCATTGCAATAGTTCTGGCTGAAATCAGTATTTAAAATATTTATTACGAAAAGAGCATGTTGCAAGATTTGATGGGGAGAACTATACTTAAACTCCCCTTCTTTTAGTTTTTGAATTTGGATTTTTAATGTTTGATGTACTCTTTTAACAATGGCTTGTCCCTGTGGGTAATAAGGGATGTCTGTATTATGTTTAATTTGAAACTTTATACAAAATTTTTGAAAAGACTTAGAAGAGTAAGCAGAAGCATTGTCAGTTTTCAGAGCTTTTGGCAGGCCCAAATATGAAAAACAAGTAAAGAGATGTTGTATCACATCTTTAACTGTCTCTCCGGTATGAGCAGTTGCAATAATAACGTGATAAAAGGTATCTACAGTTACATGAACAAAAGACAGTTTTCTAAATGAAGAGACATGAGTTACATCCGTCTGCCAGAGTACGTTAGGTTTGAGACCATGAGGATTAACTCCCATAGGTAGATTATTATAAACAGTGGGGCAGTGTAAGCAAGAACGCACAATCTCTTGAGCAGTCTCTCTGGGAATTTGGAATTGATATCTTAAAGCAGTAGCGTATTGATGATGAAGTGAGTGAGAGGCTCTGGCCTCCTCAATCACAGTAGCCACTGTATTTTTGGTTAACAAGTCAGCCAAATCATTAAAGGCATTTAAAGGGCCAGGCAATCCGGAATGAGCCCGAATGTGTCCAATGAAAAATATTTTATTCTTTTTTCAAATTTGTTGCTGTAATTTAGTTAACAAATGAAATATGGTGGTTTTATTTTCAGGCAAAACCGCAGTTTCAATGTGTGGAAACAACCTGACAATATACTGAGAATCAGAATAAAAGTTAAATTTTTTATCTGTAAACATAGCAAAAGCCTCTATGACTGTTGTTATTTCAGCTCTTTGAGCTGAAGTTTTTTGTGTTTTTAAAACTTTTGTGATTTTTAGTAACTATGGAGGCTTTACCGTTTGTTGTCCGTCAGTAAAGGCTATCTGAGCATTTGGAATAGGAGACTGTTTACATCTGACAGGAAAAATAACTGGATGTCTGGATATAAAATTCAGCAAAACATGTGAAGGTAAACGATGTAAAAATTTTGACCAAAATAGTTTCCTATAGCAATCTGTCAATTTTTAAACATTAGAAGCACATCAAGTTGTTTTTTATTATATGGAATTACAATTTCTGATGGCTCTTTAAATAATTTAATGTTCCGCTTTTTTTTTTTACTATCAAAGTAGCTATCAATCCTGGATAAGAAGCCGCTACTTTTTTAGTTTGAGCGGGAAGATGGACCCACTCTAGGGGGCCGTTTTGCCATAAAACCAATTTTTTGTCTGGCTTCCCCAATTACACCTATGGGGGTTTTATGGCAAAGGAATTGTCAAGCAGTTGTCAATTTAATTTTTTAAAATTTACATTTTAACAACATGAATTTAAAGATATGTTAATTTAGGTCTAATGTTTAGTTTAGGTCTCTGTACAAATTTAAATAATAAATGTATAACCTCCTTATCTCATTTTAGTATACAGATATACCTAAATGCAAAATGTATTTATATATGTATTTATATATGGCAACAAGTATCAACTTATTGACATATATATAAATCAATATACTTGAATTAATCGTTATAATCAATATATTAATTAATATATATACTACAGCAATACAACATGTACACAGCTAATACCAACCAACACAAACCAATGCACTGCAATAATACATGTCACACATATATAATAATACAGTATATAGAACATATATCACAGTACATCAATCCATACCAATTAATATCAGCCATTTACACATTACATTACTGCAATATATATTCAATTATACAGTATATATATAATATGCATATATAGTATACATATTAATTTATATACAAATTAATCAAGTATAGATCTATAAATAGAATTAGGTATACCTTTATTATATTTTATCTATACCCATACCTAACTAGGCAAACTGTAATTATGTAAATATATTTATATTATGTATTTATAACAACATATAAAGTCTTGTTAATTGTACCTCCTGTTGATAACTAAGAAATTGAGAAAACTCCTTCTCTGAATATCTCTTATTTGAGATAGCATGTCCTTCCCCCATAGGGTAAAGGGGAGCGTAGGAACTACATAGGGTTGGAAAGTTCTACAGGTATCTTCAAATTTCCAATCTAACATTTTTGAACTTTTAACTACTGTGGGGGCTTGAGGGCAAATGAAACAAAATTTGACTCCTGAAATCTATCAGGGCAACTTGCCAATCATCACTATTTTGTAAAAGACTTGCAGTTGATCCTTATTGAGTGAAATTATTATATTTGTTACTTGTTTTCTAAAAAGTTCTACACTTTTTTTTTCTTCTTTTTATAATTAATTATGCCACCGAGCTGGGATAAGATAAAACTATTTTTCTTGGAGTCACTGGTAGATGGAACCAATGGGCCTTTTTGTCACAAGCATCCTGTAGGTGTATGTTTTGGGGCAAGAATAATTTAATCTCATCTTTTGGTAATATTAATCCTAATTAACTAATCATTTAAAGTCTCATCTACTTTAACAAGAGCTGACTCTGTCTCATTTAGTCAACTTTTTCTTAGAACTGGAATTAGGATTGCTTTTTAAGTAATCAAAGGCTTTAAATCTGCAGTAGTCAGTTTTAAATGTGGGCGTATCCAATTACTGTCCCCTAATAACCCCTAATAATTTTTGGAAATCATTTAAAGTTAGTAAACAATCTCTCTGTAGCTTCAAATGGGCATTATCAATTTTTAAAACTTTTGGCACCTAAATATGAGAAGCAAATAAAGTGGTGCTGCACAACATCTTTATAAGTTTTTCTAATTATCGTTTTGTAAACTAAATCTGGTCTATAGCTTTTTATATGACAAGTAACCATCTAATCTTTGTTTGAATACTTCCAGCAACGGGGAACTCACTACTCTTTAAGGTTTTAAACTCTCTCTCACCTTTTTTTTTACAGCATTCCCACCCCGCATACCACTTTCTCTAATCCCACCAACTCATTTTCAGTAGTATGTGTTGGCCAGGAGCTGGGCCAGTCTTTTTCAGCAATGTTAAGAGACGTCTGTTCTTGTTTTTAATAGCCCTGACATTTTACTTTCTTGAATTAAAAGATCTTTTAAAGGCCTTGGAGCTGTAATTTCCTGCACCCCAAAAGCTAGATCACTAAATCTAAATACTCTGTGGCTCCTAGCCTGAGAAGTCAAGTTTTTTTCCTGTCTGATACTAAGGTAAAAAGCAAAAACTGTGTTACTCTTTGACCTTTATTAATTTGTACAGTTTTAGTAGGCGGTGAGGTCAAAACTTTAATTTCTCAATATAATCAGAATCTACTACACCATGTACCACCGAAATTTTTCTTTTTTTTCTTTTTTATTTTTTATTTATTTATTTATTATTTTTTTTTTTTTTAAGAAAGCGAGCTACGCCCTAGCACAAGTCCTACAATGCCCTCAGGTAGGGGGCCAGCCACTCCCATTGGAATTGGAGTAACCAGCTAGTCAAGGGTTAATATTGTTGCTAAATCCCCTTACGGTTTTTCTCTTAGCCTGGGTGAGACCCCCCTGAGGGGATTTTCTCCAAGGAGCACGCTCTGCATATTGTGCATGCAGTCTTGTTTTAAAAGCTCCACTGTTTAAAAAAACTTTTTATCTTTTTCAGGCTTAGGCAACACTTTGAGAGGCTTTGGGGGCAAAGTGGGGAACTCTTGGGCCCTAGAAGGCGCAAACGGAGGTGGCGGCGATGGCCTTAAATCAGAAAGTGGTGGATAAGTTTTTTGTTTTTTAAAGGTTTGCGCAGAGCGGGAGGGAGCTCACCAGGGCACCTGGTCACAGGGTCTCTTACTGTCTCTCTCTTCCTGCCTTTTTCACTTTTTTCTCACTCTTTTTTTTTCGCTACCCTTCTCTTTCCTTCGTTTCTTTTTCTTTACCCTCTTCCCTAATTTTTTTTTTTTATCTTTTTCTCTGTATCTCCTTTTTTAACTTCTTTTCTCTATCTTGATGTGTTCCCTGATTCCTTCTTTCTCTGTTCCTCTCCTTTTCACTCTTTAGCTCTTTTTCTAGATCTTTCTCTATTTTTTTTTCTTTTTTTTTTTTCACTTTTTTTTTTCTTTTTTCTTTTTTTTTTTTTTTTCCGCATGGGTGAGGCCCCCCTGAGGGGGTTTTCTGCAATGAGCAGGCTCTGTATATTGTGTATTTTTTAAAAGTTCCTTTGTTTAAAAGGATTTTTTTTTTTTTTTTTTTTTTTTTTTTTATCTTTTTCAGCCTTAGGTCTGGGAGGCTTTGGATGTAAACTGGGGAATTCTTAGGCCCTGGGAGGTGTAAGCGGAGGTGGGGTAGTCGCCTTAAATCAGAAATTGTTGGATAAATTTTTAAAGGTTTGTGTAGTAGAGGGGGAGGGGGCTTGTCAGGGCGCCCGGCCGCAGCGTCTTGTAAGCCCTCTCCTTTGTCGGGAGGTAGAGCACAGTCTCCCTCCTTTTCTTCGTCAATGGCAGAAAATATGATCTGCGCAGAAGGTGGAGACCCACTACCATCTACCGCTATAGCCTCTCCCATAGGCTATCCCACAGCCTCATGACGAGGGTCCAGAACATTTTTAATCATATTTATAGCATAAGTTTTTAGTTGTTTTTTACCTTCACCCAAGTATCTAAATTAACAGTAGCCTCTTTAACAGTTTCAAGATTACTTGTATAAAGAGCTGCCATTCTTAGTTTCAGTGTTACCCATGTCAGAAAATTAAGTATAATAGAAGATAAAGCTTTTAGCTTTTAAAAGATCAGGCTTTTCTTTGGCCTTTTAACTTCAGAAACCGTTTTTTCTCTCTAACTCTTTAACACTTTCAACACTTCCCACTCCTACTCGCCCTGTCTATCCTACAGGGGGGTCCGCGGCACCCTGAGTGGGGTCCTATCCGTCCCTAAAATTCAACACTGGGGGAAAGGGTTGGGGACCTACCTTCGAATGTCCCTGTTCGGGCGCCACCTGCCGGGGTCCAGCCCCGGCTGATCCAGGGTATTCGAAGCGGGGACGGCGTCGGCGACCTATTTATATTTATTTATTCATCAAAGATTCAAAGAGTAATAGAATGAGGATAGCTCAGTGAAGAAATTCAGTGGAGAAAAGCGGCTGAAATAAGGATAGCTCAGTAGGAAAATTCAGTGGAGAAAAGAAGCTGAGTGGCTTGGTTTACGCGGAAAATCAATATAACCCGTGACACCAGGTTAGCTCTGACCACGGAGGCCGCAGGCGCCCTCTCGAATAGCGGAAGGTGCCCCACCTTAGACACCTTTTCGAGTGGGTCTTAGAAGCCCAGGCAAATAAATGGTCGCAGAGGACATCCGCTCTCCAGATGGACACTCAGCTGGAATTTGGGAGAGAGAGTGACATGGGGAGACCAAGTTTCAGTGAACAAGGCCCGCACTTTATTTTCCAAAGTAGTTTTTATACCTTAAGTTATGCATAGAGGATAATGGGGGAAGGGGTAGAGTCATGCAGCAAGCCAGGCTTTCTTCCTGCAAACTTATCATATGCAAAAGTTCAGGTGATTGACATCATCTTCTGGCCCGGAGGCCTGTTAACATTTTAAGAAACTTATCTTTCTCTAAAGGTGATTATTCCAAAGTCAGGCGCCAGCCTTCCAAAAAGCATTGGACAAAGCGGCATTTTACATTTCTATACACCCATTATATCAATCAATACACTGTCAAGGACACAGTAGGTAAGGAGTATGGAGACTTAGCAGCAAACATTGGCCCAACAAGTGAAAAACCCTTCACCAATACATTTTCTAATCAATCTTTTAACTACTCAAAGGAATCTGTGTTTAGGCAGTTTAGAACATCTCCTGCCTCTCACAGTTGGGAGGCTCTGAACAATCACATGTGGCCGGAAAAACCCATTCAGGCAGGCTAGAGGATTTCCAAAGGAGTTTGTAGGTTGAAACACTGTCACATCCAGGAATTATTAACTGGAGCTGTGAGCTAACTCTTTTTTCAGAGAGAGGTAGTGGGGGACAGCCCCCCGTAAAGTCAGAGGTGTAGGTGAAAGCACAAAGCAGAAAGTAGGCAGACTCTGGTTTTGGGGGTAGATGCTCGAGAATTTCCAGGGGGACTCCTGAGGCTCGATCCCGCCTTTGCGTATGCCGAGCCTCTTTCCTCATGACCTTTGTCATGGGTGGAGTGCCGCACGCTGGCTCTCAGCAGTGATAGAATTCCAGTTGAGCTATTCCAGATCCTCACTCAATATGCAATATGCCGGCTCCCAGCACATTTGTTCCCATAAAGACTGCTCTTGTGGCCCTAGAGTGTTCAATATGGGAAAACCTGTGTGTGTGCTTTCCCCATCCCCTTCCCAGAGCCTCGGATTCAGCCTCCCTTGAGGCTGCCTCAAAAGCCCTATTTCCTTTTGTCAATGGGGTGGTTGGGCTTCTGCTACCCCCAGTCCTGGCCTCCCATGTACAACTTGGGTCTCCATGGGTACTTGCCCTTTGAAGGACTTGATTGGGGGCTCAGGGTACAGCCTGTTCTGTTGAAAACAAGCATTTCACTGGTCCTCTTCTCTGCCCCTGCCCCTGTCCCCACCACCACTGTGGACCTGTTCTCCCTTAGCCAGATCCGGGTCCATCAAGTGATTTTTCTGGCTCTCGGGTTAGGCGCTTTTCAATGGGCCTCCTTGACATACACTCAGTCTCAGGGACATGTGTGACTTGTTGAGTTAGATGTGACCAAAGGAAACCCGTCTACCTGTATTTGAAAATGGGTGAGAGTCTGGGTGTGGGACTGGAGGAAACCCTAATGAGAGTCACCTGTCTTCACTGTAAGTGGACAGTTGAGCAGTGGGTTTGGAGATGCGTGTTCTCTGGCCTTTGTGGGCCACTGTTCTTCAACGTCACCATGTAGGGGACAGACTGGTACCTTGGAAAGGCCTATGTGCAAGGACCCTAGGGCACTGTCCCTCAGTTCTTCCACTCAGCAGGCTCTTTTGCCCTGTGTGAGGGCCACAGCCTGGTGTCTAAAAGGGGACCGCTAAGAGGGTGTGAAAGAGGCTCTCCCAGGGGTCATCTGGGCTAAGGACTGGCAGCGTGGATGGAGCTCCAGGCCTTGACTTGGGCTTGCTCCCTGGCCTTCTTGCTTCTAAACAGGCTTACAAAGCATTCCTTCAGGTTGGTTACTCCGGTTGGGACACGACCCTGGAGGCTGTGAATATCAGTGGGGGCCCCTGGTGACTCCTCAGAAGGGGACGGAAGGCCATGGCATCTGTGGGCAGCCTGGCTAGGTGGCCTTTCCTGCCACTGCACTGTCCCACCCCCACACTCGGGGCCCCTCCTTGTCCCCTGGGTCCTGAGGGAGCTGCCTTTCCTGGTTTCCCTCCCCGAGGCACCACCCAGACCCTCGCAGTGGGTTTGTGTGTCACCGAGGGGTCTTTGTCAGCCATGGCTCAGAACACTTGTGTTGTGCACACACAAGCCCTCACGACGTTCAATACCTGCCTTTCTCAGCCTGGATTTCCTGCCCTTGTGCTTGGTGGCCCAGCCCCGGTGTCCCCAGCCCAGAGGCCCTCCAGCTGTTCCCCTCCCTCACTGCGGCTGGGGAGACCTGGAGCCTCAGGGGTCCACCCGTGTTACCTTCCCTCCCGTATTGGAGGAGGCTCATGTAGGGGCCTTATCCAAGTGGGCACTGGGACCATAGAGTCAGATCTTCCCTTCCTCCTGCTCAGTGAGGAGCTGGCCAGCCTGGCAGGTTCAGTTGGGCAGGAGGCCCCATGGCAGCAGCAGGGACAGGGCACCGCCCTCATGGGGGAGGCGCTGGGACTGGACAGAGACGCAGGCCCCCAGCAGAGTCAGTTCTCAGCAAACCCCAGAGCAGCCCCACAGTGCTTCTGATTCTCCTTGTCCCCTTCCTTCCCTGGGCCAGCTTTTGTCACACGGGCCAGAGGCATCGTGTGGCACTGAGAAGAGGAAAGTGTGAGAAGTCGGAAGGTCAGGCCTTGGCATGGGGTGGGCGGGAAGGGCAGGGGCTCCAGAGGAATTAAGACCAGGGCTCTGAGCCCACCCCAGCCGTCACTAGCACGTGATCCTGCAAAGAAGCCCAAGCCCCAAGGCCTCAGTTCTTCATCTTGGAGGTGAGCAGGTGTGAGGAGCCCCGTGTGTTCGGCTGCAGGATGTGCTCGAGGGATGAGACTGAGCTCACAGGGCCTGAAGGCCATAGACACTGTGATGGTGGGGCAGGAATCTCTCAGCACTGTTGCCCCCAGACACTCGTCCACTCTCAACTGGATGGGGTTGGCATCTTTGTGATCCAGGGCGTGTCAAACAATATGAACCTCAATAGGATGTGGAATAGCTAATTGCTGGGAGCCGGCATATTGCATATTGAGTGCATATTGCATATTGAGTGAGGATCTGTAATAGCTCAACTGGAATTCTATCACTGCCGGGAGCCAGCGTGAGGCACTCATGAGGCACTCCGCCCATGACAAAGGTCATGAGGAAGGAGGCTCGGCATATGCAAAGGCGGGATCGAGCCTCAGGAGTCCCCCTGGAAATTCTCGAGCATCTACCCCCAAAACCAGAGTCTGCCTACTTTCTGCTTTGTGCTTTCACCTACACCTCTGACTTTACGGGGGGTTGTCCCCCACTACCTCTCTCTGAAAAAAGAGTTAGCTCACAGCTCCAGTTAATAATTCCTGGGTGTGACAGTGTTTAACCTACAAACTCCTTTGGAAATCCTCTAGCCTGCCTGAATGGGTTTTTCCGGCCACATGTGATTGTTCAGAGCCTCCCAACTGTGAGAGGCAGGAGATGTTCTAAACTGCCTAAACACAGATTCCTTTGAGTAGTTAAAAGATTGATTAGAAATTGTATTGGTGAAGGGTTTTTCACTTGTTGGGCCAATGTTTGCTGCTAAGTCTCCATACTCTTTACCTACTGTGTCCTTGGCAGTGTATTGATTGATATAATGGGTGTATAGAAATGTAAAATGCAGCTTTGTTCAATGCTTTTTGGAAGGCTGGCGCCTGACTTTGGAATAATCACCTTTAGAGAAAGATAAGTTTCTTAAAATGTTAACAGGCCTCCGGGCCAGAAGATGATGTCTATCACCTGAACTTTTGCATATGATAAGTTTACAGGAAAAAAGCCTGGCTTGCTGCATGACTCTACCCCTTCCCCCATTATCCTCTATGCATAACTTAAGGTATAAAAACTACTTTGGAAAATAAAGTGCGGGCCTTGTTCACTGAAACTTGGTCTCCCCATGTCATTCTTCCCTTTAACTTCCGGCTGAGCGTCCATCTGGAGCGTGGATGTCCTCTGCGACCATTTATTTGCCTGGGCTTCTAAGACCCACTCGAGAAGGTGTCTAAGGTGGGGCACCTTCCGCTATTCGAGAGGGCGCCTGCGGCCTCCGTGGTCAGAGCTAACCTGGTGTCACGGGTTATATTGATTTTCCGCGTAAACCAAGCCACTCAGCTTCTTTTCTCCACTGAATTTTCCTACTGAGCTATCCTTATTTCAGCCGCTTTTCTCCACTGAATTTCCTCACTGAGCTATCCTCATTCTATTACTCTTTGAATCTTTGATGAATAAATAAATATAAATAAGTCGCCGACGCCGTCCCCGCTTCGAATACCCTGGATCAGCCGGGGCTGGACCCCGGCAGGTGGCGCCCGAACAGGGGACATTCGAAGGTAGGTCCCCAACCCTTTCCCCCAGTGTTGAATTTTAGGGACGGATAGGACCCCACTCAGGGTGCCGCGGACCCCCCTGTAGGATAGACAGGGCGAGTAGGAGTGGGAAGTGTTGAAAGTGTTAAAGAGTTAGAGAGAAAAAACAGTTTCTGAAGTTAAAAGGCCAAAGAAAAGCCTGATCTTTTAAAAGCTAAAAGCTTTATCTTCTATTATACTTAATTTTCTGACATGGGTAACACTGAAACTAAGAATGGCAACTCTTTATACAAGTAATCTTCAAACTGATAAAGAGGCTACTGTTAATTTAGATACTTGGGTGAAGGTAAAAAACAACTAAAAACTTATCCTATAAATATGATTAAAAATGTTCTGGACCCTCGTCATGAGGCTGTGGGATAGCCTATGGGAGAGGCTATATCGGTAGATGGTAGTGGGTCTCCACCTTCTGCGCAGATCATATTTTCTGCCATTGATGAAGAAAAAGAGGGAGACTGTGCTCTACCTCCCGAGAAAGGAGAGGGCTTACAGGACGCTGCGGCCGGGCGCCCTGGCGAGCCCCCTCCCCCTCTACACAAACCTTTAAAAATTTATCCAACAATTTCTGATTTAAGGAGACTACCCCACCTCCGCTTGCACCTCCCAGGGCCTAGGAATTCCCCAGTTTACATCCAAGCCTCCCAGACCATTGCCTAAGGCTGAAAAAGATTTAAAAAAAAAAAAAAAAAAATTCTTTTAAACAAAGGAACTTTTAAAGAATACACAATATACAGAGCCTGCTCATTGCAGAAAAACCCCTCGGGGGGCCTCACCCAAGCAAAAAAAAAAAAAAAAGAGTAAAATAAAAAGAGAAAAAGAAAAAGAAAAAAGAAAAAAAAAGTGAAAAAAAAAAAAAAAAAAAAAAAAAAAAAAAGGAAAGAAAATAGAAAAAGATCTAGAGAAAGAGCTAAAGAGTGAAAAGGAGAGGAACGGAGAAGGAAGGAATCAGGGAACACATCAAGATAGAAAAAGGAAGTTAAAAAAGGAGATACAGAGAAAAAGATAGAAAAAAAAAATTAAAGAAGAGAAGAGGGTAAAGAGAAAGAAACGAGGGAAAGAAGGGTAGCGAAAAAAGAAGGGTGAGAAAAAAGTGAAAAAGGCAAGAAGAGAGAGAGAAAGACAGAAAGAGACGCTGTGACCAGGTGCCCTGGCGAGCTCCCTCCCGTTCTGCACAAACCTTTAAAAAACAAAAAACTTATCCACCACTTTATGATTTAAGGCCATCGCCGCCGCCTCCGTTTGCGCTTTTCAGGGCCCAAGAGTTCCCCACTTTGCCCCCAAAGCCTCTCAAAGTGTTGCCTAAGCCTGAGGAAGATAAAAAGTTTTTTAAACAGTGGAGCTTTTAAAACAAGACTGCATGCACAATATGCAGAGCGTGCTCCTTGGAAAAAACCCCCTCAGGGGGGTCTCACCCAGGCTAAGAAAAAAACCGTAAGGGGATTTAGCAATAATATTAACCCTTGACTAGCTGGTTACTCCAATTCCAATGGGAGTGGCTGGCCCCCTGCCTGAGGGCATTGTAGGACTTGTGCTAGGGCGAAGCTCGCTTTCTTAAAAAAAAAAAAAAAAAAAAAAAAAAATTCGGTGGTACATGGTGTAGTAGATTCTGATTATATTGGAAAAATTAAAGTTTTGATCTCACAGCCTACTAAAACTACAAATTAATAAAAGTCAAAAAATAACACAGTTTTTGCTTTTACCTTATCAGACAAGAAAAAATTTGACTTCTCAAGCTAAGAGCCACAAAACATTTAGATCTAGTGATCTAGCCTTTTGGGTGCCAGGAAATTACAGCTCCAAGGCCTTTAAAAGATCTTTTAATTCAAAAAAATAAAATGTCAGGGCTATTAGACACAAGAACAGACGTCTCTTAACATTTCTGGGAAAGACTGACCCAGCTCCTGGCCAACACATACTACTGAAAATGAGTTGGTGGGATTAGAAAAAGCGGAGTGGGAATGCTATAGAGAAAAAGGTGAGGGAGAGTTTAAAACCTTGAAGAGTAGTGAGTTCCCCATTGCTGGAAGTATTCAAACAAAGATTAGATGGTTGCTTGTCATCTAAAAAGCTATAGACCAGATTTAGTTTACAAAACGATAATTGGAGAAGCTTATAAAGATGTTGTGCAACACCTCTTTACTTGCTTCTCATATTTAGGTGCCAAAAGTTTTGAAAATTGATAATGCCCATTTGAAGCTGCAGAGAGATTGTTTACTAACTTTAAATGATTTCCAAAAATTATTAGGGGTTATTAGGGGACAGTAATTGGATACGCCCACATTTAAAACTGACTACTGCAGATTTAAAGCCTTTGATTACTTAAAAAGCAATCCTAATTCCAGTTCTAAGAGAAAGTTGACTAAATGAGACAGAGTCAGCTCTTGTTAAAGTAGATGAGACTTTAAATGATCAGTTAATTAAGATTAATATTACCAAAAGATGAGATTAAATTATTCTTGCCACAGAACATACACCTACAGAGTGCTTGTGACCAGTGACTCCAAGAAAAATAGTTTTATCTTATCCCAGCTCGGTGGCATAATTAATTATAAAAGGAAGAAAAAAGAAGTGTAGAACTTTTTAAAAAAGAAGTAACAAATATAATAATTTCACTTAATAAGGATCAACTGCAAGTCTTTTACAAAATAGTGATGATTGGCAAGTTGCCCTGATAGATTTCAGGAGTCAAATTTTGTTTCATTTGCCTTCAAGCCCCCACAGTAGTTAAAAGTTCAAAAATGTTAAATTGGCAGTTTGAGGATACCTGTAGAACTTTCCAACCCTATGTAGTTCCTATGCTCTTCTTTACCCTATGGGGGAGGGACATGCTGTCTCGAATAAGAGATACTCAGAGAAGGGTTTTCTCAATTTCTTAGTCATCAACAGGCGATACAATTAACAATACTTTATATGTTGTTATAAATACATAATATAAATATATTTGCATAATTACAGTTTGCCTAATTAGGTATGGGTATAAATAAAATATAATAAAGGTATACCTAATTCTATTTATAGATCTATACTTGATTAATTTGTATATAAATTAATATGTATACTATATATGCATATTATATATATACTGTATAATTGAATATATATTGCAGTAATATAATGTGTGAGTGGCTGATATTAATTGGTATGGATTGATGTACTGTGATATATGTTCTATATACTGTATTATATATGTGTGACATGTATTATTGCAGTGCATTGGTTTGTGTTGGTTGGTATTAGCTGTGTACGTATTGTATTGCTGTAATATATATATTAATATATTATAAAGATTAATTCAAGTATATCGATTTATATATATTATATGGTAACAAGTATAAACTATAAATACATTTTGCATTTAGGTATATCTGTATACTAAAATGAGATAAGGAGGTTATACGTTTATTTTTTAAATTTATACAAAGACCTAAACTAAACATTAGACCTAAATTAACATATCTTTAAATTCATGTTGTTAAAATGTAAATTTTAAAAATTAAAAAATTAAATTGACAACTGCTTGACAATTCCTTTGCCATAAAACCCCCATAGGTGTAATTGGGGAAGCCAGACAAAAAATTGGTTTTATGGCAAAACGGCCCCCTAGAGTGGGTCCATCTTCCGGCTCAAACTAAAAAAGTAGCGGCTTCTTATCCAGGATTGGCAGCTACTTTGATATTAAAAAAAAAAAAAGCAGAACATTGAATTATTTGGTAAAGAGACATCAAAAATTGTAATTCCATATAATAAAGAACAACTTGATGTGCTTCTAATGTTTGAAAATTGGCAGATTGCTATAGGAAACTATTTTGGTCAAAATTTTTGCATCATTTACCTTCACATGTTTTGTTGAATTTTATATCCAGACATCCAGTTAATTTTCCTGTCAGATATAAACAATCTCCTGTTCCAAATGTTCAAATAGTTTTTACTGATGGGTCAACAAATGGTAAAGCCTTCATAGTTACTAAAAATCACCAAAAAGTTTTAAAAACACAAAAAACTTCAGCTAAAAGAGCTGAAATAACAGCAGTCATAGAGGCTTTTGCTATGTTTGCAGATGAGGAATTTAATCTTTACTCTGATTCTCAGTATGTGGTCAGGTTGTTTCCACACATTGAAACTGCGGTTTTGCCTAAAAATAAAACTGCCATATTTCATTTGTTAACTAAATTACAACAACAAATTTGGAAAAAAAATAAAATATTTTTCATTGGACATATTCGGGCTCATTCCAGATTGCCCGGCCCTTTAAATGCCTTTAATGATTTGGCTGACTTGTTAACCAGAAATACAGTGACTACTGTGATTGAGGAGGCCAGAGCCTCTCACTCACTTCATCATCAATATGCTACTGCCTTAAGATAACAATTCCAAAGAGAGATAACAATTCCAAAGCAATTCCCAGAGAGACTGCTCAAGAGATTGTGCGTTCTTGCTTACACTGCCCCACTGTTTATAATAGTCTACCTATGGGAGTTAATCCTCATGGTCTCAAACCTAACGTACTCTGACAAATAGATGTAACTCATGTTTCTTCATTTGGAAAATTGTCTTTTGTTCATGTAACTGTAGATACTTTTTCTCATGTTATTATTGCAACTGCTCGCACAGGGGAAGCAGTTAAAGATGTAATACAACATCTCTTTACTTGTTTCTCATATATGGGTCTGCCAAAAGCCTTGAAAACCGATAATGCTCCTGCTTACACATCTAAGTCTTTTCAGAAATTTTGTATAAAGTTTCAAATTAAACATAATACAGGCATCCCTTATTACCCACAGGGACAAGCCATTGTTGAAAAAACACATCAAACATTAAAAATCCAAATTCAAAAACTAAAAGAAGGGGAGTTTAAGTATAGTTCTCCCCATCAAATCTTGCAACATGCTCTTTTCGTAATAAATATTTTAAATACTGATTTCAGCCAGAACTATTGCAATGCTTCGTTATTGGTGCCTGGAGCAATTAAATACAAAACCATTAGTCAAATGGAAGGACCTTCTCTCAAGACAATGGAAGGGTCCTGACCCATTATTAACTAGCAGTCGAGGACGTGCTTATATTTTTCCACAGAATGCAGATTCTTCAATTTAGACAGGCTGATTCGCCATGTTGCAGACCCCCAGACATCCAGTTCACGCATTGCTTCGATCACAAAAGAGGAGCCCGCCAGAAGGGGAGGCAAGATAAACATCAAGATCCCCGCGGGACCGACGGGGCTGCTGCAGCGCGAACTCCAACCAGAAAATAATTCTACTTATTCTGTTTTGGCTTGTCTACCCTCTTCTTATGTTTTTCTCTTTACCAATGATTCTGGAAAACTTAATGTACATGTGACTTTAAACTGGTGGACCCAATGTAGTGACCTGTGAACAATGTATGCTCTCATCTTGTTTAAACCCTCAATATAATGTTTGCTCCTTTGTAGTGTTACAATGTCCACCTTATCTTATAATGTAACCACTTATTGATATAACTATAGTCTTGCTGTATTACAACAACTTCAGGATTTAATGCGATTGTGACGGTTTGTGGGCTTACTTATTTTAGGAATATCAGCTTTAATAACTGCAATTACTTCTGTTACTGTGGCAGCAATATCATTGACTCAACAAGTGCATACTGCCCAATATGTTGATACCATGTCTAAAAATGTTTCACTAACTCTAGCAACACAGGAAGCTATAGATAGGAAATTAGAGATGAGAGTAGACGCCTTAGAAGAGGCAATAATGCATATTGGGACTGAGTTACAGACTTTAAAAGTGAAAATGGCTCTGTCTTGCCATGCTGATTACCGGTGGATATGCGTGACATCTTTAAAGGTACATGAGACAGATTATGAATGGGAAAAAATCAAAAATCATATCTCAGGTGTTTGGAACAGCTCTGACATTGGCCTGGACTTAGGGAAACTTCATAATCAAATCTAGACCCTGAAACACTCTCGACTGGATTTTACCATCGCTGGAGCAGCTAATGACTTTTTTCACACCTTCTCTAACTTTTATTTCAGGAAAAAACATTCTGTCTAATATCCTTGGATACATCGCTGCTGGTGCTTTAATTTTGCTTCTCATATTCATTCTTCCTTGTATTGTCAGGATTCTTCGGCAGAACATTCAGAAGCTCGCGACTGAGCTGCATCTGGCTGTTTTAAGAAATAAAAAAGGGGGAGATGCTGGGAGCCGGCATATTGCATATTGAGTGCATATTGCATATTGAGTGAGGATCTGTAATAGCTCAACTGGAATTCTATCACTGCCGGGAGCCAGCGTGAGGCACTCATGAGGCACTCCGCCCATGACAAAGGTCATGAGGAAGGAGGCTCGGCATATGCAAAGGCGGGATCGAGCCTCAGGAGTCCCCCTGGAAATTCTCGAGCATCTACCCCCAAAACCAGAGTCTGCCTACTTTCTGCTTTGTGCTTTCACCTACACCTCTGACTTTACGGGGGGTTGTCCCCCACTACCTCTCTCTGAAAAAAGAGTTAGCTCACAGCTCCAGTTAATAATTCCTGGGTGTGACAGTGTTTAACCTACAAACTCCTTTGGAAATCCTCTAGCCTGCCTGAATGGGTTTTTCCGGCCACATGTGATTGTTCAGAGCCTCCCAACTGTGAGAGGCAGGAGATGTTCTAAACTGCCTAAACACAGATTCCTTTGAGTAGTTAAAAGATTGATTAGAAATTGTATTGGTGAAGGGTTTTTCACTTGTTGGGCCAATGTTTGCTGCTAAGTCTCCATACTCTTTACCTACTGTGTCCTTGGCAGTGTATTGATTGATATAATGGGTGTATAGAAATGTAAAATGCAGCTTTGTTCAATGCTTTTTGGAAGGCTGGCGCCTGACTTTGGAATAATCACCTTTAGAGAAAGATAAGTTTCTTAAAATGTTAACAGGCCTCCGGGCCAGAAGATGATGTCTATCACCTGAACTTTTGCATATGATAAGTTTACAGGAAAAAAGCCTGGCTTGCTGCATGACTCTACCCCTTCCCCCATTATCCTCTATGCATAACTTAAGGTATAAAAACTACTTTGGAAAATAAAGTGCGGGCCTTGTTCACTGAAACTTGGTCTCCCCATGTCATTCTTCCCTTTAACTTCCGGCTGAGCGTCCATCTGGAGCGTGGATGTCCTCTGCGACCATTTATTTGCCTGGGCTTCTAAGACCCACTCGAGAAGGTGTCTAAGGTGGGGCACCTTCCGCTATTCGAGAGGGCGCCTGCGGCCTCCGTGGTCAGAGCTAACCTGGTGTCACGGGTTATATTGATTTTCCGCGTAAACCAAGCCACTCAGCTTCTTTTCTCCACTGAATTTTCCTACTGAGCTATCCTTATTTCAGCCGCTTTTCTCCACTGAATTTCCTCACTGAGCTATCCTCATTCTATTACTCTTTGAATCTTTGATGAATAAATAAATATAAATAAGTCGCCGACGCCGTCCCCGCTTCGAATACCCTGGATCAGCCGGGGCTGGACCCCGGCAGCTAATCAGCCAAACAAGATGTTTCATAGATAAAACTATGTAACTTTTCCAGTTAGACCATTGTGGACCATAGTGTTAGTCCCTCGGTCGTGTCTGATTCTTTGTGACTCTGTGGACTGTAGCCCACCAGGCTCCTCTGTCCATGGAATTCTCCAGGCAAGAATACTGGATTGTCTGCCCTCCTCCAGGGGATCTTCCTGACCCAGGGATTGAACCCAGGTCTCCACATTGTGACCCGATTCTTTATTGTTTCAGCTACCAGGGAATGCCCATTTGCAGTCAGAGGACCTGTTAAATTTGGGTGTGGAAGAATGTTCCAGCAGGACATGACAAGATGCTCCAGGAAATAGAACAAGAACCTCTCCTTGCCTCTATCCCAACTGATTTTCCATCCAAACCCTTACTTTCCGTAACTTCAGCCCCAACCAATGTCAAGTCCTTGATTACAATGGCCAGTTACAGTCTATAATTAAAAACTAATTAACACCTTGGGTTCTGGCTCCCTGGAACCAGGAAAGAGAGAGTCAGTCTATGGATTTCTGGGCATCACTTCAAGGGAGTGTGACCGGAGTTCTGCAGGTTTCCTAGCAGAAAGCGGGTAGAGAAAACTCCTACTTTGCCCCTGGGGTCAACAGCAATGTGACAAGAGCCAGGACCCCTTCCTCCCCCAGAAAGAGATCCCTCTGGGGTTTAACCAAGGCGCAAAAGGACGCCACACAGCAGTGTCCCATTTCGGTTTCTCCTCACCCCTAAGACACAATTCACGTGATTCTGGCTCCTAGACCAACATCACTCTAGGTGTGGGGGTCTTCTGATTCCCCTAGTGTCCCCACTGCTAACACAAGGCCTTTCACGGAGCAGAGGCTCCATGAAGGTCTTGGGAATTAAGGAGCCAAGGAATAGGGGCTATTTGACCCAAATTAATTGTCTGCTATTTCCTTAGATATCCCAGGCAAATCCAAATAAACAGAGATCCCTTAGCTTTACAACATGACATGCAAAAAGTCTAAGAAGCAAGAATTCCAACTATCACTTTTTATTTTCTAATTCTTCCAACAACCAATGTGCTAAGTAAGTTCACATTTCCAAAATTGTTCTAATTACATACTATGCTGTGCAGGACCATGAAATAAAATGAAGAGTCCCCAGTCTCTTTTATAAAACAGCAAAAACTCTTGTTCTTAAACTGGCTAAGTACAAACACACTGTGATCAATGTCACTGAATTGTTAGATACTGGAACGCACTGTCTTCTATTAAAAGCAATAACATTTGAAAAATTCCTAAAGAAAAGAGAGATGAGTCTCCATGTCATTGTAGAGAACAGGAACACAAAGACGCCACACACCGAGTTCCCCCAATGGGCTTGGGCTCTCACTGCTGAGAAGGCTGACTGGTCCCTCTTCAGTCATGGAGGAAAGGATAAGCCTCCTTTCTTGTCCCCTAGGACAAGCTGCTGGACATGGGCCTGGAAGGAGCCTGGCTTCTGCTCTGGCTCAGGGTCCCTCTTCCTCCACCCTCAAGCCTCTGTGGGTGGGGTGGGTGGAAGGAGCTGACCCTTTCAACCCACTCTTTCCAGATACTCCAATACCTTAAACTTGCTGGTCTCCACATAGGCCCGGGGACCCCACAGGAACTCGTAGTGGGCAGGGTCGCTGTCAGGCACCTGCTGGTACTCCAGGTACACCTCCTGCACCCACACATGGGTCAGCAGCTCCGTGGGCTCCCCATAGATGTAGTGCTCCCTCCCAGGACACAACCCCATCCAGCAGAGTTCTGCCCAGACCTCCTCAGGGGCACAGTCTTCATACATGACGATCAGGCACAGGATCACCACCAGGAAACTGGCCTTGGGCAACCTCTGCCCATCCATCAGCATCTCATTGAGGGTGAGACCCAGGGTGGGGACCAGGACATATCTGTGCTCATTGGGGTCCACCTCCTTCACCTCCAAGCCAAAGACCACCTGAAGGCTCTGCCCGGCTTCAAAGATTACCAGAGGGAAGTGGTCCTGGTAATCTTTAAGGACACTATTCAGCACTTTTGCCTTTGAGATCGGCTCCTTGGTGATATACTTGCTGAGCAGGAATCACACCAGCTCATTCATCTTCACCGTAGTGTATCTTGGAGTGAGGACCTGGCACCTTCCTGGTCACACAAGGTGCCTGGCACTTCATCTTGCCTGCTGAGACTGTGCTCTTTCGATTGGCTCTCCAGAGTGGCAGCCAAGGCCTGGGAGACGAGCAGACACCCAGAGGGTTCTGGGGGAGACTGGCTGTTGCAGCCGCAGCCACCTCCCCCAGGGTGCCCCGGACCAGGAGAGAGGAGAAGGAGGAAGCTGCATCTCCTTCCTCTACCTGCTCCTCCTCCTCCTCCACCTACTCCTCCACCTCCTCCTCCTCCTCCTCCTCCTCCTCCACCTCCACCTCCTCCTCCACCTCCTCCTCCTCCTCCTCCACCTTCTCCACCTCCTCCACCTCCACCACCTCCTCCTCCTCCAGCTCCACCTCCACCTCCGCCACCTCCACCTCCGCCACCTCCTCCTCCGCCTCCTCCTCCACCTCCACCTCCACCTCCTCCTCCTCCACCTTCTCCACCTCCTCCACCTCCACCACCTCCTCCTCCTCCAGCTCCACCTCCACCTCCGCCACCTCCACCTCCGCCACCTCCTCCTCTGCCTCCTCCTCCACCTCCACCTCCACCTCCTCCTCCTCCACCTCCTCCTCCACCTCCACCTCTTCCTCCTCCTCCACCTCCTCCACCTCCACCTCCTCCACCACCTCCTCCTCCTCCAGCTCCACCTCCACCTCCGCCACCTCCACCTCCGCCACCTCCTCCTCCTCCGCCTCTTCCACCTGCTCCAGCTCCACCTCAACCTCCACCTCCAGCTCCACCTCCACCTCCTCCCTCACCTCCACCTCCTCCTCCACCTCCACCTCCTCCAGCTCCAGCTCCACCTCCACCTCCATCTTCACCTCCATAACGTCCTCCACCTCCACCTCCTGCACCTCCACCTCCTGCACCTCCTCCTCCTGCACCTCCACCTCCTGCACCTCCACCTCCTGCACCTCCTCCTCCTGCACCTCCACCTCTTGCACCTCCACCACCTCCACCTCCTCCTCCTGCACCTCCACCTCCTGCACCTCCACCACCTGCACCTCCCCTTCCTCCTCCACTTGCTCCTCCTCCTCCACCTCCTCCACCTCCTCTTCTTCCTCCTCCACCTCCTCTTCTTCCTCCTCCACCTCCTCTTCTTCCTCCTCCACCTCCTCCACCTCCTCTTCTTCCTCATCCTCCTCCTCTTCACCCCAAAATAATTGTGCCTGTATCAGGTCCTCATTCGCTCTTGGATTCTGAAAGACTCTCTCAGGCCGGCGGAGCTCATGCATCCCAGGCATGATGACTGGGATCAAACCACAGAGAGGAGTGAGGCAGGAGGACAGATGGGGACCACAGGCCTGCAGGAGAGAGTGGGTGGGAATGGCCTTAAATGAGAAACGCACCCTGGGCAGTCTGATACAGGTCTCCTCTTGAGGGGTGCTCTTGGGCCTCACAGGGGTGCTCCTCCTGGGCAGGCTGTCCCCTGGCTACCCCAAGGAGAAAGGGCGGTGGCTCCCTAGGGTGCGGTCAGCAGAGCCCTGAGTTCTGGGGCTGACACGGTGGAGGGATTTGGGCCTTGTGGGGTCCCCTCTGTTCTGGGATGGGGTAACCCTGGTGCATGATCACGGCACCCTTCTCACCTTGACTTCTGGCACTGCCTGGACCTCCTCTGCTCTCTGACCTCAAGACAAAGGCCTCAGAACTCCACCTTTGCCTCCTCGTTCCTGAAGCTCCTATGAGAGAAATGCAGGGATCACCTAGGGTACACACTGTGGCAAAGCCCTAGGTCTTCTGTGCTTGTTGGAGGGGTAGACTCTCTGAAGTCCCCCAGCTGTGGGGTAAGAGGTTCCCTAGGGGCTCCCTTGTAGTGCTCCCCTAGTGCTGCCAGGTCCAGGGTCCTGGCACGGCCTGGACCCTCCCCTTTGGGGGCTGCCCAGGGCCTCCTGCGGGTCCTAGGCAGGGGAGATGCTCAGTCCTCAGCTCCTCCTCACGTCCTGCCTGGCCTCCCAGCACTGACCACAGGGGCGGGTTCTGCTCAGGCCCGGGAGTCCAGCCTCTGCCGACCTGAAGCCTCTGCTGTCCACCTGAAAACCTCACCTCCCGAGGCCCCAACACTATAGGTGAATAAACTACTCACCCTGCTCTGGGGCCTCTGAGACCCCCAACAAGGGCTAGCAAATCTCCCTGCCTTGCGGTCCAATCGCCTCAGTCCTTTTTCGTGTGGAGTCTGGACTCCAGGCAGGACCAGGAATTTTCCTGTCCGCCACTTTGAGGCCCCGCCACTCTCACAAGGTCCTGAGTTGAGGCCCAGATGTCAGGATATGCTGCACGTGGTCTTCCCTCCTGGGGACAACCCGGGTCGCCTGTGTTCTGGGGTTCAGCTCCACTCACTCCTCCCTCAGGATCCTTACCTTCACTCCCGCTAGGACCTCGGCTCCGTCCTCTCCCCAACTGAGGCCCTGCTCCTCACACCAGGGCCCCAGTCTCTCTGAGACCCAGATGTCAGGAACTCCGCCTCCTGTACCAGGACCCCAGTCTGAGACCCAGGTGTCAGAAACTCCGCCTCCTGTACCAGGACCCCAGTCTGAGACCCGGGTGTCAGGAACTCCGCCTCCTGGTGACCCCAGTCTGAGACCCGGATGTCAGGAACTCCGCCCCCCGTACCAGGACCCCAGTCTGAGACCCGGATGTCAGGAACTCCGCCCACTGTACCAGGACCCCAGTCTGAGACCCGGATGTCAGGAACTCCGCCCCCTGTTCCAGGACCCCAGTCTGACACCAGGGTGTCAGGAAGTTAGACCATGCCTGTTGCGGTCATCATATCCCAGGGTCTCTCAGGACCGACAGCAGGGATGGGCTTTTCTGAGGTCTCTTCTCATTGGTGTCCAGGGTCCCCTCAGTCCTCCCTCAGGCACCTCACTTTGCCTCTAGTTAGGACCGGGGATTCTCTCCTCTCCCCAGACGAGGCCCTGTTCCTCTTAACTGGGTCCACAGTCTCTCTGAGACCCGAATTCCGAAAGTCAGGACCAGCCTAGAACACTAATTCCACACCAAGACCTCCCAGACCACCCGAAGGTAGGGGGTGGGGGTCTGTGGGGTCCCCTCAGATTGGGGTCCAGGATCCCGCAAATACATCAGTGTATGCCCTTTGAGTCCCATGAGGACCTGAACCCTTCCCTCTGCCCACATGAGACCCCACCCCTTATCCTAGGCCCCCAGTCTCTCTGAGACCCTGATGTGGAAGTCAGGACACGCTGCCAAGTGCTCATCCCAACGCCAGGGATGCCCAGGGCTGGCAGCAGCAGCGTGAACTGTGGGGTCACCTGTGATCTCCCTCTGGGTCCTCATCCTGAGCCCTGGCAGGTCCTGGGATGCCAGACTCCTCGGCAGAGGCCAGACCCTCACACCAAGGGCCTCACTGCCCTGAGGCCCCAGGAGGAGGCTGTGGACATTGCAGCAGGGCTCCAAGCCCAGGGCTTCTTAGTGGTTGAGGACGCCATGGCATGAGATGATGTCCCGGGAGTCACTCAGCCTTCCCCGTGTTCTTCGCCTTGACTCTCAGCTAGTCTGGGCACCACCCTCTGCCCACCTGACTTTGTTTCCCTTGAGACCCAGGCCCTGTCGAGCCAGCACACCCGAGAGGGAAACCGGGGTGGGGGACTCATTCCCACAACCCTGCCAGGGTCTCCCAAGGCTGAGAGCAGTGATGACCTGTATGTCCTGGGGCCTCAGAGCCCCTTGCCCCCAGGGTTCTACCTTGACTCCTAGCATGGCTGGGCTCCTTCACTCTGCTGACCTGAACCCGAAGTCTGTGACCCAGGCCCTCACTTCTCTCTCAGAGGAACCAGTAATGTCACATCTAGACGCCATGCCCCGTGGTCCCCTATGGCTGTCAGGAGGGCAGCACATGCATTCCTGGGAACCCTCAGTCTCCTCTGGTCCTCACTTCGAGTCTCTGCAGAACGTGGGGCCCTCCCTCTGCCCATCTGAGACTGCACCCCACAGACCAAACCTCTGGCTCCCCGAGTTCACTGAGGAAGTGGGCATGGTGGACGGGTTCTTAGACTGACAGCCTGGCCCGGGGTCCCCAGTAATGGTGGAGTTGCATTCTATGGGACCCTCTGTTCCGGGGTGTCATCCTCACTCAGGAGGGGGCCTCCTTCTCCCTTGAGAGAAGGCTGAAGTCCCAGCACAGATGCTGGATGGAAGGTAGCTGCACCCATAGTAAACACGTGGTGTTTACTAAACTTGATTGTGTGGTGGTTATTGTCAAAGCTGGGAAATGGACTCACATTGTGCTTTGCGTGTGGGGGGAGAGGTGACGCTTTGTGAGTAATAAATCGTCGAACCAGGAAAGAATTCTTAATCTGTAGGTGTCCTCTAGTTCCATTAGGTGTTCCTACTTTTCAGTCAGGGAAAGCAAGGGAATTGGACGTTAGAAAAGTACGACAATATATAGATGCCAACTTTATTTTTTTTAATTTATTTTAATTGGAGGCTAATTACTTTACAATATCATATTGGTTTTGCCATACATCAACATGAATCCAACTTCAAAAAACTGAAACAAGCAGAAAAGGGTTCTGAGCTGCAGAATGGTTTCCAGAGTGTCATGTGGATGCTGTATCTGAGCCAGAAGAGACAGCATCACCTATGGGACGTTTAAAATTTCACTCACACTGAAAACTGTTTCTTCCTGAAATCTGGAAGCATCACATGGGTGGATGACACTACAATTGCAGTGAGGGTTACTCCACTAGAAGAGAAGCCTCACTAGCAAGAAGGGATGGAGTTCAAACAAAAATCTTGCCACGTTGATATGATACATTTATAAATGGTGAAATGATTACTGACACAGTATTAGCTACCACCTCCATCCTATCACATTTCTTTTCTGGGGTGAGAATGTAGAAGTTCTACTCTCTTTGCAACAGTCAAGTATTTGACAAAGAATTGTGAGCTATAAGAATCCTGCTGTACATTGGATCCCCAAACTTGTTAGTATTATAAGTGGGGACTAGTACCCTATGAACAATCTCTCCCTATTTCCCCATCCCTTAATTCTTGGTAAACACCACTCTCTTCTCTGTTTCTCTGACCATTTTACTTTTTAAATTTATTTTTATTTATTTTTAAATTTTTGGCCTTGCTGCTCAGCATGTGGGATCTTAACTCCCCAACCAGGGATCAAATCCATGCTCCCTGCATTGGAAGTGCAGAGTCTTAGCCACTGGACTGCCAGGGAAGTCCCAGTTTGTCCTTTTTAGACTCCACATATAAGTGATAACAAACCGTATTTATCTTTTTCTGTCTCCCTTATTTTACTTAGCATAATGCCCTCAAACTCTTTCCAAGTTGTAAATGGCAGGATTTCCTTCTCTCACATGGCTCTATACTGAATATGTCGCATCTTCTTTATCCATTCATCCACTGACAGACACTCAGGTTGTATCCATATTTTGTATATTGTGAACAATGCTGCAATAAATGTAGGAGTGAAGATATATCTTTTCCATATTCTATTTTCATTTCCTTCTGAATATACACTCAGAAGTGGAATTCCTGGATCATATGGTAGCTTCCTTGATTGTATTCTTTGATGCACATAGTTTTTTTTTTTTTTTTTTTAATGAGGTCCAATTTATTTATTTATTTATTTATTTTTGGCTCTGTTTTTGGTGTCATATCCATGAAATCATTACCATCAAAGTATTTCTAGAGATATAAATAAACACAGGATAGGAAGTACACATATAATTCTTTGCTCTGACCACCAAGAGGTCTGAGAATCAATGACCCTTCAGTACCAGTGAACACACTTAGCGTACAGATGTAGTTTTGTCAATATCATACGACAATAAAAGGAACAAGGGCTCCATGGAAAAACTGATGATTCTAGAATTGGGACAGGAAAGATGGAAAATGGGCCTGGAGCATCTTTGTAGGGTGTGAAAAAAAAAGTGCTCAAAAAATTTCAAAAAAGGAAGCAAGGTTTTCAGGGGTATGACAAAGGTATATACAAAGGGAGCTGACAGGAAGAGCTCCCAATGGCCAATCTGAACAATTTTAAAATAAAAATATATAAAGTTGTATTGGATTTTAACCCAAAGTGTAATATAAATACCATGAGTCCATACTGGGAAAAATAAATGATTTCTTAATTACACAAACAAGGATGGACAAATCTCCCACCGAGAAAGATTCCAGTTTATGCAGACACTCCCACTTCTAGAAAGTGAAGCACAACTCCCCACCCCTGAAGCAAGACTTTCTTCCAAAGAGGACAGGATGGAAAGGGGGCATAAAACAATCACTTTATTGCACAGATACATGACAAGCACTATCTCAGCCAGATGATCAATGAGAGTGTCATCAGTGATCAATTGTGCTAATAGTATATACACTTGATATGATGTGATGAGAATGGGATTTAACATCTGTAATATTCCTCCCCCAAACTCATAATCCCAGACTAGGCACCAGTAAAATATCAGACAAATGCTAATCAAGGGACATTGTACGAAACATCTACTGAGTACTCCTCAAAACTGTCAAGATCATCGAAAGTAAAGAAATGCTAAAGCTAAGAGGAACCCAAGGAGACATTACAACTAAATGTTAGGATCCTGGAGCGGGTAAAACCTATAGAAATCTGAATAAAGCATGGGCTTTAGTTGACAATAAATAATGCATCAATAGTTACTCATTAATTGTAATAAGTGTATCATATTAAGGTAAGATACTAGGAACAGCAGAAACTGGGTGAGGGCATATGATTCTGCTATTTTCACAAATATTATTCAAATCTTAAAGGGTCACAAAGGAAAAGGTCAAAATAAAGTCTATTGACAGTTTCAATGAAAAAGACAAGGAAACTCTGGGCAAAACATGCTGAGTACGTTAAAAAAAAGGAAACAGAAAGGAAACCAAACACAAGCACACAGAACCTATAAGTGTGAAACAACCCTTGCTAAATTAGCTTCAGCTTTTCCTCTCCCTTAACCTCCAATCCCATATAATATACTAACCGGGCCTGTTCCACCACAGAAACACCTCTGGATCCACTTTTTTCTCAAGCCCCACAAACACTGCCCTGATCCAACCTCATAGACGTTTTGCCTGGATATGGCAAAAGCCACCAACCAAGGCCAGGTGTAGACCTGGAACCCTGTACTTGCTCAAAAACCGCTTTAAGACGTCTGCCAGTATTATCTGCCACAGAAGTCTGTCAAGATCCAGGCAGGGGTAAGTGTCTTGCCAAGGATACAAGGGTCCAGAGCAAACCTTTACCTTGGTGTGTGTCTCAGCGTGCTCAAGTCGCTCAGTCGTGTCTGACTCTTTGCGACCCCATGGACTGTAGACCCCCTCCAGGCTCCTCTGTCGATGGGATTTCCCAGGCAAGAATACTGGAACGGGCTGCCATTTCCTCCTCCAGAGTATCTTCCCACCCAGGGATCGAACTTGCATCTCCCACATTGCAGGCAGATTCTTTAACACTGAGCCTCCAGAGAAGCCGTGAGGAAACACAGGGGCTTCACAAAGGAGCGGAACGTTCACTGAGAATCATTAAGCCAGGGGTGGCACCTGTCCAGTCTGTGATGCCCTGGGCAAGATCAGCTTGGGAACATGGTCGTGTGTTTCTACACAGAGGCTGCTGCTGAAGATGCTGGATACTGGAAATGACCTCCATATAAGTCGGTTGTGGGGAGCAGTTTGGGCCCGCTAGCAGCCAAAGGCCTGAGGTTCTTATGTACCCAGAGCAAGATCCCAACCACACCTAGCAGTCATATCCAATAAGGTGCATGAGGAGTACCTGTTATGAAGGTGTCATGTATCCATCCTGGAGTGGCCCCCAGGGCTGTGGTCCTGGAATTGGCCCCAGAGCACGGATGTCCTCATGGAGACCGAGGCAGCAGCTCACCTGCAGAGGCATCTGCTCCCCCCTCCCTCTCCCAGCCAGGTCAGATAGGATCTCTAGAGGCTTGCTGCTTCCACCTCTATGGGGCCGCTGACCCCCCTTTGCAGCCTGCACCCCTGGGACCTGGTTACTTTCCAAATTCTCATTGGAGTCTGGGGCCTGTTGCATCTAGGAGAGCGTCCAGGGTACCAACCCTGCCATCTGCTAGAGCCTGTCCTCTGCTCAAACAGCCTGACTGGCTCCTAGCTGGCTCTGTGGATGGCTCATAAGATACCCCTCTGTCTCTCACACTCAGGCTCAAAAGCTAGGACCTCACAGTCACATTCACAAGACCCCGAGTTTCCTCCAACACGTGGGATTCCACAAGGAATGGTCTAATACACCTCAGGATCATAGACATGTGCCCTGCACTTCTATGGAAATGAATACTACTGACCCACCACAAGGAGATCACCCAGACACTGTGTCAAGTCCTGTTGGCTCCACCTGAAGCACTGTGGAAGGGGATGCCGCCCTGGGACTTCCAGATAAAGATACACACATGAGGTCATCAGGACCAGGGCCTAAGCGGCTCTGAGTAGGGGGCAGGCAGGACAAATCCCAAGGCCAGGTTCTGGGGGAGGGGGGGTGCTGTGGGCAGCAGAAGTGGGTGGCCTTGGGGCTGGACCTCACAAGGAGGATGCCCCCAGCCCCAACAGGGAACTTTGGCAGCTGGCTGCTGCCCTCCTGATGGAGACTGAGCACAGTCCCGAGGGGGCTGACAGTGTGGCTCAGGGGGGGCAGCAGGGGTGTGACTGTGGGTGTGGTGGGAGGAATTCCTGCAGCCAGCTCCCTGTGGGACAGCCTCTGTCAAGGGTCAGAGGTGCAGGACTTTAGTCTCTGGGAGGAACCACACTCGGAGCGGTGTGTGTCTGTGTGTTGTCCTGACTTGAGGATTAACCCCTGGGTGCCTATGTTCCTTCAAAACAAATGGTCCTGACAAAAATACTTCTGCTTGAAATTCACTGGCCATGGTTCATCACATGACCCTTCCTAAGTGAAGAGGCCTGGCAAGGTCGTGTCCCCATGTGTGCAGGGAGAGAGGAAGACAAAGGTGACTGAACACCTGACGTCTCTTCAATCCCACACTTCCAAGCAAGTGCTCAACAAAGAACAGTGGTTAGAATTTATAATGACAAAATCTCCTTTGTTTTGGGGAGGAGAGTCTGAGTAGGTCACATGGGTCTTGAAATTCTCCACCTTTTCCAAGTGTCCACTGACTATCTGGCAGGTGTCACATATGTGAGCAGAATCACATCTCCTGTTCCCATTGTTTCTGGCACTCAGCAGGGAAAGCTGCCCCTTCAGCCCCCTGCACCCATCTGCACCCCCTACCGCAGTGACCTCACCACCTCATTAGGCCTGGAAGTCGCTCCTGCCTTTTGATGCCAGGCACAGCCTTAACCTGTAAGTCCTCTGCTGCCTCCACACTTCTCAACCTGCCTGAACCCAGGGACGCTGGCAGATGTTACATCTTTACTGGCACGTACTTCTTTCTAGTGTTATTCAGATCCAGAGTCTGTCCCTCTCTCCATAGGAAACTGTTTTGTTTTCAAGACACCTCAGAAAATCGGCAGGTCAATAGGAAACAGAATAGAAAACCAGTCAAAATTGCTGCTCTGAGTGTTTTCCTCTTGGAGGATATATTATTCAATTTGGGCATTGTGTGTGCTTGGGGGTGGGGAGCAGTGTCTTTCCCAGCTGTGAAACTTATTCCCAGGATTCCAGACACCCAGCATGTCCTGTCCACATTTTCAGCTTCTCCTCACACATTTCTTCCCACTGAAATCTAGACCATGCTCACAAGTGGCTGAAATATAGTCCAGATGACCAAATAAATTGTCATTTCAATGTACTTGGTAATCAGCTTTCCCAGGGCAGAGAGGATGGCTAGCCAAGGGAATACATGGAAATACTTCAAAGAGCAAGATTCGCATTTCTTCAGGATTTGTAGCAGATGGGGGGTGGTAGAAAACACCTCCTTTGCCCCTGTGGTCAACAGCAATGCTTCAGGAGCCAGGAAGGACCCCTTCCTTCCTGCCTCAGAAAGAGATTTCTCTGGGCTTTATCCAAGATGCAAAAGGACACCTCACAGCAATGATCCATTTCAGACTTTCCCATCAACCTCATGACACACTGCCTGTAAGTCTGAGGGCTGCCACCAACCAGCCTCATCACAATCACCTCCCACAGAAGGAACCCAGTTTCTCAAAGCCCCAAACCACCCTGGCTCAGGCACTGACACTTGAGTGCTCCTCCTGGAGCCCCACCACCCCTTCCGGTGTTGCCTTGTTCCGTGGGACTAGGGGACATCTCTCCACCTTCCTTGTGTGACTGCGGCCCTGAGACCATTGCTCGAGGTGTGGGGGTGTCCTGCTTCTGCTAGTGTCCCCACTGCTAACATGGCCTTTCACGGAGCAGAAGCTCCATAAAGGTCTTCGGAATAAATGAGCCAGTGAGCAGGGGGCTCAGATGAACTGTCTGCTACTTCCTTAAATAACCCAGGCAAATCCAAATAAACAGAGAGAATTTAGTTTTTGAGAATGATACACAAGAAGGACAGAAGCATGAATTCACTACGATTACTTTTATCATCTAATTCTTCCCCCATCAATACGACTGCTCAGTAAGTTCACATTTCCAAAACAGTCCTAATTCCAATTCCACTGTATCCTGTTCAGGACCACAAAACAAGATGGAAGAGTTCCCAATTGCTTTTACAAAAGAGCAAAACTCTTGTTCTTGAACTGGGTAAGCACAAACACATTGTGATCAACATCATTCACAAAGCTGAGACACTGAACTTTATTTAGCCTTCCATTATGACAATTCAAGTTTGACAATTTTCTAAAGGAAACAGAGATGAATCTGCCTGTCATCATAAAGAACAGGAACCCAAAGACGCTACACAATGGCTCCCCCAACTGGCCCAGGCCCTCAGTTCTGAGAAGGCTGAATGCTCCCTCTTCAATCGCAAAGGGAAGGACTACCCTGGCTGCCGCTCTGGCTCAGGCCTCCTTGTCCTTCTCCTTCACAGCCTCTGTAGACTGGAGTGGGAAGGCCCTCCAAGCCCTTTGTCTGACCCTGAGCACAAATGCCATGACTTGCTGTTTGCTGGTCTCCGCATAGGCCCGGGGACCCCACAGGAACTCGTAGCGAGCAGGGTCACTGTCATGCACCTGCCGGTACTCCAGGTACCCCTCCCGCACCCACACTTGGGTCAGCAGCTCCCTGGGCTCCCCAAAGATGCAGTGCTCCCTCCCAACATACACCCCCATCCTGCTGAGTGCTCCCCAGACCACTTCCTCAGGGGCGGGGTCTCCATTCCTCATGATCAGGCTGAGCACCAGCACCAGGAGACCAGCCTTGGGCAGGCCCTGCCCATTGCTCTGCATGGCATCACAGGTGAGGCCCAGGGCAGGGATCATACCATAGGTGTCCTTCCTGGGGTATACCCCCCTCACCTCCACACCAAAGACCAGCTGCAGGCACTCCAAGGCTTGTCTGAAGACCACTGGGAAGTGCTCCTGGTTTTCCTTGAGCACCGTCTTCAGCATTTCCGCCTGGGAGGTCAGCTCCTTGGCTCGATACTTGAGGAGCAGGAAGTTCATCAGGTTAGTTATCATCTCCTTCAGAGCTTGCAGGGGCAAGGCCTCCCCGGGGGCTGAGGAGGACACTGTGGAGGAGGAGGCCGAGGGGGGTGCAGCCTTCCCCACCTCAGCCCCCAAGAGCTGCACCTCCACCGGGCCCTGGGCCTCGCCTGGGTCTTGAAGGTCTTCTTCGAGCTTGCTCAGCTCACTCATCTCCACCAAGAGCACGATGCCTGTGATCAAACCCCAGACAGGCGTGAGACAGGGGGACAGATGGGGACCACGAGGCTTAGGGGAGGAGGGGGTGGGACTGGCCTGGGCTGAGAACCCCACTGCCCCTGTGGTCAGTGCACAGAGGCCAGATGGGACATGAGGAGCAGCTGAGGACCAAGCATCTCCCCAGCCCAGAACCCACGGGAGACCTTGGGCGGTCTGATACAGGCCACTTACAGGTCTCCCCTTGAGGGTTTCACTCAGACCTCACAGGGGCGCTCATCCTGGGCGGCCAGTCCCTTGGCTACCTGAAGGAAGAAGTGAAGTGGCTCCCCAGGGTGCAGTCAGCACAGCCCGAGATTTCTGGCACTGACAAAGCGAGGCGATTAGGGCCTTCTGGGGTCCCCTCTGTTCTGGGATAGGGAGCCCCACTCAGGAAACCCTCCTCACCTTCACTCCTGGTACTGCCTGGACCTCCTCTGCTCTCTGACCTCAGGACACGGGCTCAGGACACGAGACTTCCGCCTCAGCCTCCTGGTTCCTGGAGCTCCTGTGAGAGAAATGATGGGGACACCTTGGGGGTAGAGTGTGGCACAGCCCTGGGCCTTTTGTGCTTGGAGGAGTGGACTCTGTGAGGTCTCCCCAGTTGTGGCGTGGGAGGTCCCCTCGGGGCTCCCTTGTAGTTCCCCCCTTTCCCTTGGCACGGCCTGGACCTTCCCCTTTGGGGGCCTGTAGGGTAACTCAGAACAAGACCCGAGTCTGTACAGAACGTGCTGAGGGGCCCCACATTTGGCCACACCTGCTCAGGGCCTCCCGGGGGTTCTAGGCTGGGGAGATGCTTGGTCCTCAGCTGCTCCTCATGTCCCGCCTGGCCTCCAAGAACTGACCACGGGGCAGGCATCTGCTCAGTCCGGGCAGTCCAGCCTCTGCCAACCTGAAGCCTCCACCCTCCACCCGAAAACCTCACATCCCGAGGTCCCTAAGCCAGACAGAGGTCAAGAAACTGCTCACCCCACTCTGGGCCCTCCAAGACCCTCTTGCAAGGGTCAAGATCCCTCCCCGTTGGGGTCTAACAGCCTCAGTCCATCCTCGCATGGAGCCTGGACTCCAGGCAGCACCCAGGGCTGTCCCATCTGCCATTTTGAGACCTCGCCACTTTCACAAGGCCTCCAGTTGCTCTGAGACCCGCATGTTAGCAAGTCAGACAGGCCGAGTGTGCTCTCACCGCAGTCTCCTAGGGCCAACTACAGGCGCGGGGATCTGTGGGGTTCTGTCGGTGCTCACTCAGGGTCCCCCCAGTCCTCCTGCAGGTACCTCACCTTGCCTCTGTGCAGGGCCTGGATTCTCACCTCTCCGCAACTGAAGCCCCACCCCTTATACCAGGACCCCGGTCTCTTGAGGACCCGGATGTCAGGAGGTCAGCACATGCCTGTTGCGCTCATCCTGACCCCACGGTTGACCTGGACTGACAACAGAGACGGGCTTCTCTGAGGTCTCCTCTGATTGGGGACCAGGGTCCTCTAGTCCCTCCTCAGGGTCCTCAATTTGACACCCTGCAGGACCTGGAAATCGGCCCCCCTGAGGCCCCGCCCCATATGTGAGGTCCCCAGTCTGAGACCCAGATGTCAGGAAGTGCGACCCTGCATGTTGGGCTCATCCTACCCCAGGGTAGCCAAGGGCCAATAGCAGCTACAGGCTTCTTTGAGGTCTCCTCTGACTGGGGTCCAGGGTCCTCTCAGTCGTCCCTGAGGGTCTTCATCTTGAAACCCTGGAGGAGCTGGACTTCTTCCCTCTGCTCACCTGAGGCTACATGCCTTTTCCCAGGTCCCCAGTTTCTCTGAGACCCACATGTCAGGAAATGCAGCATGTGCTCGTACACCCTCTGTGCTCCCTGAGCCTTGATGTGAGGGTCCCGCCTCTGGTCAACACAAAGGGCATCCCCGGATCTGCCAGGGCTCAAGATGAGGTCCCTGAGGGAGGATATAAGGAACCCCACAGACCCCTGACCCTGCTCTCAGCCCTGGGCCGCCCTGGTGGTAGGATGAGCACTTGGCAGCCTGTTCTGACTTGTGCATCTGTGTCTCAGAGACATTAGGCAACTGTTAGAAGGGGCAGGGCCTCAGATGGGCAGAGGGAAAGATCTTAGTTCTTTTGAGAGTCAAGGTAAGGACTCTGAGGAAGGATTGAGCGGACCTTGGACCCAAGAGCAGAGTGGGCTCTGGGAGGACATAGGGCGGATGAGCACATGCTGCATTTCCTGACATTCGGGTCTCAGAGAGACTGGGGTCCTGGTAGAGGGAGTGAAATTCTTGACATTCCGGGTCTCAGAGAGACTGGGGTCCTGGTATAAGGGCTGGGGCCTTAGTAGGGGACAGGAGAGAATCCAAAGTCCTACCTGGAGACAAGGTGAGGTCCTGAGGGAGGACTGAGGGGACCCCAAGGGAGGACTGACGGAAGCCCACAGATCCCCGCCCCTGTTGTCCACGCTGGGAGCCCCTGGGGTGAGAAGAGCACACTAGGCCTGTCCTGACTTCCTGACATCAAGGTCTATGAGAGACTGGGGACCTGGTGTGAGGAGCAGTGGCTCAGGCGGGGAGAGGACAAAGCCCAGGTGAGTTGGCTCTTCCCATCAGGTGGCCAAAGTATTGGAGCTTCAGCTTTAGCATCAGTCCTTCCAATGGATATTCAGGGTTGATTTCCTTTAGGATTGACTGGCTTGATCTCCTTGCTGTCCAAGGGGCTCTCAAGAGTCTTCTCCAGTGCTGCAGTAGTACTATTTTATACATAGGAGTGTGCATCTGTTAATCCCAAACTCCTAATTTATCCCTTCCCCTGTGTTTCCCCTTTGGTAACCACAATTTTGTTTTCAGTCTTTCTGATTTGTAAATAATTTCATTTGCATCACCTTTTTAGATTGCACCTGTAAGTCTTACCATAGAATATTTGTCTTTCTATTTCTGACTTATTTCACTTAATATGATACTCTCTAGGTCCATCCTTGGAGAAGGCAATGGCACCCCACTCCAGTACTCTGGCCTGGAAAATCCCATGGGCAGAGGAGCCTGGCAGACTGCAGTCCATGGGGTTGTGAAGAGTCAGACACAACTAAGCGATTTCAGTTTCACTTTTCACTTTCATGCATTGGAGAAGGAAATGGCAACCCACTCCAGTGTTCTTGCCTGGAGACTCCCGGGGACGGGGGAGCCTGGTGGGCTGCCGTCTCTGGGGTTGCACAGAGTCGGACATGACTGAAGAGACTTAGCAGCAGCAGCAACAGCAGCAGGTCCATCCATGTTGCCACAAACGGTATTACTTCGTTATTTTTCATGGCTGAGTAGTATTCCTGTGGTGTGTGTGTGTGTGTGTGTGTCTGTGTGTCTGTGTGTGTCTGTGTGTGTGTGTGTGTGTATACCACATCTTCTTTATTCAGTCATCTGTCAATGGACATTTAGGTTGCTTCCATATCTTGTCTGTTGTAAATAGTGCTACAATGAATGTTGGTGTGCATCTATCTTTTCACATTAGAGTTTCTGTCTATCTAGGTATATATTCAGGAATGGGATTGCTGGATCATATGGTAGTTCTTTTTGTAGTTGTTTAAGGAACCTCCATACTGTTCTTCATATTGAGTGTACCAACTTACATTTCCACCAACAGTGTACGAGGGTTCCCTTTTCTCTGCTCCCTCTCCAACATTTATTCTTCATAGGATTTTTGATGGTGACCATTCTGACCAGTATAAGGTGATACTTCATTGGAGTTTTGATTTGCATTTGTCTAATAATTAAGAATGTTGAGCATCTTTTCATGTGCCTGTTGGCATTCTGTGTCATCTTTAGAGAAAGGGTCTTGTCAGGGTCACACAAGCTGGGTGGCTCAAACTACAAACCATGTTGGTTCAGGAGGCCAGCAGCCAATGTGGAGGTGTCAACTGACATTGGCTTTTGTGAGGGTTGTGGAGAGAGTCTGTCCCATCTCTCCCCTCTCACTTCCAGGGCATTGCTGGCCATGGTGGGTGTGCCCAGGCTTGGGCTTCCTCTTCACCTGGAGCTGTCTTGTGTGCCTGTCTGTCTCTAAATGTGTCCTTTGTATGGGGACAGCCATTCTGTTAGAGGAGGGTCCATCCTAATGAGCTCACTTGACCTCCATCAGCTCTGTGAAGACCTTTCCTTTGTCTGTAAGGTCACGCCGAGGTACTTGGGATTGAGACTCCAGCACCTGAACTTGAGGGGACACAATGTGACTCCTTACACCCTACAAAGGCTCTGAGGTAGGAACACACTGGAATGTTCCAAGGATGGAAGGATGGCCTTCATAGCTACTGTGGGTGAATCCAGGGGCGAGGAGAGCAGGCTGCCAGGGTAGGAGGCAGATCATGTGAGACCTCGTGGGCCTGTGAGAACTGTGGCTCTGCTGTGCTTGGGGAAGAGAAGGCCCAGGAGGCCCTAGGCTGGGTGCCTCTGAGACTATGTCCCCATCCTCATAGTCTCGTGGAAACGGAAGCTCCCTGCTAGAGGTGCTGAGAATCTACTGAGGTTCAGGCCAGCGGCTCTGCTCCCCTGCCATCACCCCACTCCAGTCAACAGGGACGCCCTTCCAGGTACAAGGAAAGAAGTGAGGAAGGAGGTGCATGTGATCAGGTCCCCTGCAGTCATGGGCTATCTCTCTATCCCTGGCACCTCCTCAGCCATGGAAAGACGTGAGAGTAACATAGTGGGTTATTTGAGGTTTGAATTCTGTAATCCCTGCATGGTGCCATTCCAGGCCTTAGCAATGACACAGAGTGCACCCGTCCCAGTAGTTCCTGCTCTCCTTCATTCTTTCTCTAGGCTCTAGGTGGGGACTGCGGCATCTGCTGACAGTGGAGGCAGTGGTGTGGGAAGGGCTGCAAGGAACGTGGTTCCCAAAGACATGGGGAAGACAACTGGCAGGGCCGTCCAGGGCCAAGGCCAGATTGGTTTGCATGGATCTGTGCTCAGCAGGCCTGGGCTAAGATGGGGATTCTGCAGAGCATAGGCAGGGATGGGGCCAGGGAGTTGGGAGGTGGGGTGGGGGCAGTGTTTGGGCCGGGGGAAGCCAAGCCCAGGACTGTGTCTGTCTGTGCTGAGAGAGGACCACAGCCCGGCCACTGGGCTGCGAAGCCAAGGGGCTTGCCCTCCTGCCTCAGCGCTCCCAGGGTTTAAGGGCCCTCTGTCTTGGAACTCACCACGTGCCTCTCTCCCACTGCCCCGCCCTCCTTCCTGACCTCCCCACAGACTGCATGTGATGGATGGGTCCTCTGGGTTGCCAACCCCTGTCAACAGACAGTGTGGAGATGGATGGAAGGAGCCAGCCCTCTGTGACCCGTTCCCCCCCCCCCATTCTGTATCAGCAGGCTTGGAGGATGCTCGGACATGTGGAGCTGATGTCCGGCCCAGGGCTGTGAGCTTGGAGGCTGCTGTGTCAGGCTCCTGGTCTTTGTGGTTCTGTGTTTCCACACCCACGTGAGGTCCTGGGAGCCCTGGGAGATGAAGTTCGGCTGTCTGTCCTTCTGACAGCCTTACGGCGTCAAGACCGTGGAGATGTGGTGGCGGCCCGTGCTATGTGGACCCAGCACTCTACTCTGGCTGTCCACATCGGGCACTGGGACTGGGAGGACGTGGACTGGCAAGAGCTGCTAGAGCAGAGGCTGGGGATGAGCCCTGTCCAGATCCAGGCCTTGCTGCGAGACAGGGAAAAGTTCGGCCACGGAGTGATCGTCGGCAAGTGACACCCTGCCCCGGGCTGCCCGCATGGCCCCTGGTGCTGCCCTGGATCTCAGCCAGCTTGTGGTCATTTGTTTTCTGTTGAACCGGTTGGTAGAGGGAGGAGGGGTGGGGCTGAGGTTTCTTCAGAGGGGCAGAGAGGGTCCCTGGGCTGGGAAATGGTGGCCCGAGGTGTCTGACCCCCACTCTGGGCCTCAGTCCCCATTTGTGCTCTGAAAGGCAGAGGCATATCCGGGTCTGCATGTGGCACTTGCCTCTGTGTGTGTGTGGGGGGAGGGTGTGCCCAGCAGAGACCATAAGAGGTAGAACAGCACCCAGCCTGGGTTCCCCAGCCCTAATGCCTGCAGCCGGGCCTGAGCAAGTCCCCTGACTCCCCAGGAGTGAGGCCCCACAGCAACTCCTGTCTGCTGGTGAATCGCTTGGGGACCTGATGTCTGCAGGCTCACCGCTGATGCCCCCCTGTTCTGTCCCTGCAGCCTGCAGTGGGCAGACTGAGAGGTGCCCATGGCCTGGTGGGTTCATGGAGCACCAGGCCTCTCCCTTTCATTTCACTCCCTCCCTTGCTTGGCCTTACCCCGAGTTCCCTTTGCTGAGGTGAACCCGCCTGAAATGCTCAGCCAGAGGACCCAGCTCACTCTGGGTCTCCTCTGTGATGCAGTCTTAGTCTCTAGCAGGCATGACTTTGAATCGCCTTGTTCTCCTTCTGTGTCCTGTCTTTGCACACAGGTCTCGTGGATGGGGGTCACTTTGCTGTGCCCAGAAAACCTAGGTTGTGATGAGGTGGAGGAGCTGGAGAATCAAGCCATGCTGCCCGACCTGCAACGGAAGTACCTGACTGCGCTCGCCGACTCTCGCTGGCTGCTACAGCCCGTCCTGGGGAGGGCCAGGAAGGACATCTTCCAGGTGGACATCCCCAAGCACCTGACCCACTTTGGTCAGGAGGCCTGTCCAGACTGGGCTCTCGAGAGGAAGGTGACTGAGAGACCAGCTCATGGTGACACCATCTGGTTGCCACCATGCCCAGGACATGCTGGTCTGGTTCGGTCTGAATCCGCCCCACCCTGCAGTGAACTGCCCACATGGTGCGGGGCCGGGGGCCGGGACTCTGGACTCAGCAAGAGTCTCCAGGCCTGTACCTTTTTACAAAAAGATGTCACCACTCGTTTTGGCCCTGCTGGGTCTTTGTACTTGAGAGAAATGTGTTGTTAGGAAACCGGTTAGTGTTTTTCCCTCTCTATTCTGGTCCAAATTCCCCGATATTGGAACAGTGTCCAGAGGACTGATGGGGGAATGCCGGGGGTGAGGCTGAGTGTCAGCAGCTGGCTAGGCCTCCAGCACATGGAGAGGCCTGCAGGCCCAGAAACCAGCCGTGGTTTGTCCTTGCAGGTGACCCTTGCCCTACTGTAAAGTGTCCCTTGGCTCACAAAGCATGTGTGCTGGACACGGTGCCTGGCTGCTCCATATCCAAAGTTAGGCTCCTAAATACAGCTGTGGGGGCAGAGCAACAAGGGCTGGTGTTCACCTTGTGGAAACTTGTACTTGTGTTTGGGTTTAAAGTCATGTTTTTGCAAGGCCCTTGGTGAGTGGGGTGACCCTCCTTTCCAGTGGGCCTCTTGGGGATATCCCTGGATCAGGATCTGGAGAGGCTCAGCTGCTGATCAGAAACTTATGGCATCATCGGCGGACCCAGGAGGAGCCCATTCTGCTTCAGGGTGCATGACTCATGGAAGGTGACACCCCCATGGTCAGGAGCCAGACCGGGTCTTCTGCTGTGTGGCAGGCAAGGCGCAGGGACCAGCCCATCCTGGGCTGGCCTCAGCGCATGGCTCGGAAGCCACACTCTTGGCCGAATGTGTGAAATGCTGCTGCTTCAGATGAAAAGGTACCATGGGGACTGGACTGAGGCCTGCCTGGGGCGTGGGCTTCCAGCCTCATCGGGCTCACCCAGTGCCGTGTGTGAGTAGCATGGACAGACAGAAAGAACACAGACTTGCAGTTCTCATTCAATACTTATTTATTCCCATGGAGTTTTGCTGTACTTTATTAGAGCTAGAAATAGATATTTTTATTACCAGAGAGTGCTTTTGAGTGTCACTAGGGACCTGGCGGCTCAAACTGCTTACAGAGGGCACACTTGTAAACTGAGGAATCCTCCTGCTCATCCACCTCAGGGGCCTCATTTGGGGCCACAACTGAAACGACGACCATCACAATGGAATAATAGATGTACATAGTCATCACCAAACCATAACCTGGGTACTCTGTGGGGCTCTAGGGCAGTACCCCTGCGCCGTCCCTTCCTGCAGTAGCTGGGGGTACAGACGTGGCATTGCTGGACATGCCCTCTCCACTGGGCCCACCCTGCTCGCTGGGGAGATGGTTTGCCCTGGCCCCCCCAGCTACACTGCCCATAGACCAAAGGCCACAGAACACAAATGAGCACCAGCCAGGGGTTCTGTGAGCTGTTTGGATTCCTTTCTGGGCCTTCTTGTCAGCCTCTTGGGTGGACTCATTGTGATGGAATTTAGGAGAGCGTCTGGTCACCACAGCTTGCTTCTTTCTCTTTGGGATTGCTGTTGCGCTGGTGGAGGGCTAAGCACTTATTCTGGGGTCACCTTTCCTCCAGATGTCCTGCAGGAGGAGAGGTGTCTCTCTGAAACTTGGAGTTCCGATAGATCTGAAAGGAAATGAATCACTTTAGCCACTGTGTGGGAGAATAGCAATTCCTCACCGCCCTCCTCCCCACCACGTCTGGACCTTGCCTAAACATGGAGATAAAGTCTCTTCATTCCTGGCAGCTTATGAGGCCTTAGTGAGTGTTCTCCCTAGAGGTCCCTTGGGGCCAGCCTCGCTTGAGGTGTTACTGGCTCTCCCTGATTTCAAGTGGCCCCTCAGGGTCTGGAGTCACCCCTATGGATCCTTTGTAAGGGGGTTGGTGGAACATGACAGGTCCTGCTTTCTCCTCTTTCCTTAACCACCCTCTCACGAGAAAAAAGTTCTCCTGGGAAATGAAACCAGTCCAGCACTCAGCTTGTCTAGTCTAGTCTCCCCGGAAGGGCTTTCTACATTACCATCATCCTCTTCTTCCCCACAGAGTGACCCGAAGGGCAGATTTTCCTGAACCCATCCAGGTTCAGTTTGCAGTTGAAAGTCTTGATGCTGTCTGTCTCGAAGATCCTGTCTGCACCCCTGCACTGCAGGACCTCTGTCTGGAAGAGATCTGCTTTGATGACCACCATGTCTCCCTCGTCATTCCAGTGCAGAGGTGACGGCCGCATCCTCCACTATCACCCAGAGCTTCCAGGGAAGGACAGCCTGAGGACGGCATTGTTCTCATCCTCGTTGGCCGTTTCTGGGTTTGGGCCCTGTGGGGGCAGGTTGTCTTGGGCTCTCGGGTTGGTCACCCTTCTTCTCCAAAGCCGCCCCTGAGAATCCATGTTTGGATCCAGGGAGGAATCATGGCGGTCCCCTGCTGTGGGCTCCCCATCAGTTGATGGGGCCAGGGGGGCTGCAAGCGCCTCATGGGAAGCCAGTCTACCTCAGGAGCATTCTCTACCCAAGCAGTGAACACTCAGGGCAGAAGGGCCTCAGACCAGGGTCTCAGTTTCCAATATTGTCTGGAGATTCTAGAATCTGGGTCGTGGGCCAGGCAGCCAATTAAGTGGTCCGCTTCCTTACTTGTTTCATGATGTCACAGAGGTGATGTGGAGAGGCAGCTCTGGCCCGGTGTAGGGGAGGGGAAAGGGGATGGAGATGGGATCCACAACTTGTCTCTTATCTGAAAGTACAGAAAAGTATGTTTCAGGTTGCCTGTAAAGGCTCCCATCTGCTGCCAGGTGCTTGTTTCAGGGGGTCAGGCCTTGGATGGGTTGACGCACGTGCCCCTGGCTCCACTCCCCTCCATACCAATGGGCAGGCCTGTGGTTGGCTTCTGCTGAAAGGCCAGGCCCTGGTGAGTCCTGGTTCAGCTACCACTGAGAGAGACCGCAGGGGTCAGATGGGCCCCTAATGACTGTCCCTTCCATAAGATGGGGTCCATAGCAGGCTGATTGGCCTAGCCTGATTTGGTGGTTCTACCCCTTCACCCCCTGTACCTGGCCTTGCCCCTCTTCTGGCTTTGGTCTCTTCCAGCTGGTGGCTGCCGATGGTAAGTCCTACTCAGATGGCCCCAAAGTAAAGTCCCGATGGGACTACCTACCCCAGATCTGGGGGGACCTCACAGAGTCAACCCCTCATACCAGCACTGAAGGCCTAGGTCTGTGCCACAGTCTACCCCCGAGGTGCCCCCTCCGTTTGTCTCACAGGGACTCCAGGAACCAGGACGCAAAGGCGGAGGTCTGAGGTCTGTGTTCTGAGGTCACAGGAGTGCCAAGTTGAGGTGGGTGTCCTGAGTGTGCACAGGGGTTCCCCATCCCGGAACAGAGGGGACCTCAAAAGGCCCTAATCCCCCCACCTTGTCAGCCCCAGAACCTCAGGCTGTACTGGCTGCATCCTGAGCCGGAATTTCTCTTCCTCATTTGACAGGGGACTGACCACCAAGGAGGAGCGCCCCTGTAACGCTCAAGAGCAGCCCTCAAGGAAGACCAGTAAGTGGACTCAGTCAAAGCCACCCGTGGAGCATTTCAAAACTGAGACCATTTACACTCTCTCTCTTTCCCAGGTCAGTGGTCTCCATTTGCCCCCCTGCCACACCCCCACTGGGCACAAGACCCCAGTCATCATGCCTGTGGTCCCAACAAATGAGCTCTGCACTTCTGAGGAAGACCTTCAGGGCCAAATCCAGGCCGAGGGCCCAGTGGAGGCGCAGCTCCTGGGGGCTGAGGCGGAGGATGCCTCAACCCCTCTGGCCTCCTTCCCTCCAGTCTCATTTTCCTCTGCCGCCGGAGATGCGGAGATCTTGCTCAAGCAGGCTCTGAATAGGATGACGACTCAACTACTGGAGTTCCTGCTCCTCAAGTATGGCACCAAGGAGCCGATTTTCCAGGCTGAAATGCTGAATATGGTCCTCAGGGATAACCAGGCCCACTTCCCAGTGGTCTTCCGTAAAGCCACACAGTGCCTGCAGCTGGCCTTTGGCCTGGATATGAAAGAGGTAGACCACAGAGAGCACATCTATGTCATGGTCCCCATCCTGGGCCTCACCCTCAATGAGATGCAGACGGATGGGCAGAGCATACCAAAGGCTGGCCTCCTGGTGACGGTCCTGAGTCTGATTCTCCTAGCAGGGGACCGGGTCAGTGAGGAGAACATCTGGGGAGCACTCAGTAGGATGGGGGTATTTGCTGGGATAAAGCACTGCATCTATGGTGAGCCCAAGGAGCTGCTGACCCAAGTGTGGGTGCGGGCGGGGTACCTGAAGTACCAGCAGGTGCCTTACAGCCACCCTGCTCGTTACGAGTTCCTGTGGGGTCCCCGGGCCTATGCAGAGACCAGCAAGCAGAAAGTCAAGGACTATCTGTGCAGGGTCAATGGAAGGGGTCCCAGGTTCTTCCCACCCCGGTGTGCAGAGGTGTGAGGGAGGAGGAAGAGGGGCCCTGAGCCAGAGCAGCAGCCAGGCTCCTTTCAGGCCCACATCCAGCAGCTTGTCCTGGGGGTAGGAAGGGAGGCTGATCCTTCCCCCTGTGTTTGAAGAGGGAGCATTCAGCCTTCTCAGTCGTGACGGCTGGGAGAGTTGGGGGAACTGTTGTGTAGCATCTTTGGCTTCCTGTTCTCTATAGTAACATGGAGATCCGCTTCTGTTTCCTTTAGAAATTTTTCAAATGTTATTCCTTTTAATAGAAGGCCTAAGGAGCTTCAGTGTCCAACTATGTCAGTAATGTTGATCACAGTGTGTTTGTGCTTACCAGTTCAAGAACAAGAGTTTTGCTGTTTTGTAAAAGTGATTGTGAACTCTTTCATTTTATTTTGTGATCCAGAACGAGATTACATGGACTTGGAATGTAACTATTTTGGAAATACGATATTACTTAGTAAGAATTAAGAAATAAGATATATTTGAGGTGAGTTCCTCTATACTTCTTGTCTGTCATTTTATACAGCTAAACTATCTCTGTTCAACTGGATTTTTTCAAGTTATTATTTAAGAAAGCACACAAAGCCTGATCTGACTTAGTAAGTGCCCCACTCTGGCTCACTTATTCCACAAACCTTCATGGAACTTGTCCTCTCTGGAAGGCCCTGTGTTAGCAGTGGGGACACTTGAAGCAGGACACCCCAACACCTAGAGTGATAATCTAAGAGCTGCAGTCACATGAGGAACGTGGAGAAACGTCCCCTAATTCCACAGAAGATGGCAACTCGGTGCATGGCAGTGAGGTCCAGGAGGAGCACTTGAGTGTTGATGCTTGAGCCAGGGCGGTTTGGGGCTTTGGGAAGCTGGGTTCATCCTGTGAGAGGTGATGGTAATGAACCTGGGTGTTGGCCGCAGCCAGAGTTATACACAGTGTCTTATGGGTGAGAAGAAAATCTGAAATGGGACATACACACTAGAAGATCCTCTTCTGTCCTAGATAAATTACCTGGGGCAGGAAGGGATGTTACACTGTGGTCAGAAACAGTTAGACACCTGTCTATGCTGCTTGATCTAGGTACACCAAAAATTTGCAAAATGGGGAGGGGTGAGTGGACTTTGGTTTGCTGCACAATCTACTCAGTCTTGGAGAATATAGTTGAAGACGTCTTGCTAAGCACCCCCAAACTTTTGGTAGGCTTTTAACGGAGTGTCTTCTCTGAAACTGGTGGCTGTGCACTTAACCTAATGGAGGAGCTTATCCAGGTGGTCAGGCCCTAAAGCCATAGATGAGGAGGCGTTATGGAAACCACAGTGGCAAAATCTGCACTGAACTTGAATTCACACACCTCAGAATTCTCCTTGGAGGTGAAAAGTGCGGCATTGTGCGTATCCTAGCTAGATTTTATGAATAGAACTCCCACTGCCCTTGTCCTCTCACTGTCGCTTGCCTGATACCTGCCCTCATGAAGCTCATGGCTGTCGCGGAGCCTAAGGGCACCTTGCAGGTGCTCAGGCAAGTCCCATCGTGTGGAGGCAGCCGGGCCTCCCGGGGGAGACTGTGTCTGGCTCAGGAGGCAGGGGCACATCCTCAGCTCGCTGAGACTGTGGGCAGCATCACTGCAGAGGGAAGGGCAGAAAGAGCACTGGAGGGAGCCAGGGGGACCCCTCCCTGACGTTCACAAGAGCCTTGGAAACGAAATCAGGTCTTGCATTTGAAAGTGGCAACACAGAGTAGCGACTAGAAACAGTTGGAGAGATTCAAGTCACGTTTGGCTTTCTCAAAAACTCCTCAACACATGAAGGGAATCGTCTTCATCGCAGGCTACACCTACCGGCTGCTGTCTGTTGAGCACCGAGCACACTGCAGGGCAGGGGAGAGACTCCAGGTCCTTGCCCACATCACTCCTCCCTCTGCTTCCTGGAAGCTGCCTGCAGGGAACATGGGATCCTAGGTAAACCTCCAACAGTTTGGGAATAAATACATGAGCAACTCACCAATTTAAATACAAAGACAGAAAAACACTTTTCATATAAGTAAAAATAGCATGTGGTTTGGGAAAAAAAGCATCCCATTTGTGCTGATATCTGGGGTGCGGTGGAAAGATATTCTGGGGGAAGGCGGTGCCACATCCATGGGGCTGAGGTCCCAAGAAGCTGGAAAGGCTCCTTCCTGACTGACTGATGGAAGCTCTGTCCAGGCGCCGTCCATGCAGGGCCAAGGTGAGGACCTGGGCTCCTCCCAGTGGCACTGATCTCGTGAGGCAGCAGTGAGTGGTTGAGTGAAGTGACATCTTAATTCCCTGCCCAGGAATTGAACCTGGGTAGCCTGGATGAGAGCCCGGAATCCTAGCCAGGAGACTAGCAAGGGCTAGAGGCTGAACGCTATTGTTTCATGGATCATTGCCTCCAGTGAAAAATGCATTTATCACAGAGGCAGAAACTGTAAATGCAGGCACGAGGTTTATTATTAGAAACATAGCACGACAAGTGGGAGAGCACATAAAGAAATGGCTTAGTTGAGACAGAAGCAGGCAGAGATGCAATCCTGTAGTGAGAGAGTGTGTGGATGTCACACCTGGTGAGCAGGAGCACAGTCAAGAGGCGGTAAAACCATTTATATGAGGCAGTCCTGGATTTTTGTCTTCCTTCAGGCCTATCATCTGGTTTCTTTCTCTACACCTGACCTCCCTGGGACACTCCCCTGCGTTCGTACACACCCCTCAGCCGAGATGGACCTCGAAGTGAAGGTTTCCATGAGGAGCAAGATTCATTATGGTCTGGCATTATCCCTTGACTTTTGAGCCACAAGGAGCCTTGCTTCACATGTCTGATGTCTCCCTTGGTACAAAACATGGAGGAGTGGAGATCCCTTTGTCCTTTACTCAAACAAGGTTTTGCCCCTCTTTTTCCTAACTGGCAAGGAAATGACTGTTACATTTAGGTATTTATAAGAGACAAACACTGGCTATTTACGCTGTCTGTATTGTTTTATTCGTTTCAGAAAGCAAACAGGAGGCTGATTATAAGCGCCTCAACTGTAGCTGACCTATCCCTTGTCACAGGGGATACTAACATTTGTAAGTACCCAACCTGTAGCCCCTTCCTTGTGCCCCATGAAATGCAAACAGGAGGACCGTTGAAAACATCTAACTTGGAGTCCATCCATCCATACTCCTCTGCCTTACTGTGTGATGTATAAATACTTTAACCATAATAGTAGTGGTTGCTGCTGCTGTTACTGCTAAGTCACTTCAATCGTGTCCAACTCTGTGCAACTCCATAGACGGCAGCCCATCAGGCTCCCCGGTCCCTGGGATTCTCCAGGCAAGAACACTGGAGTGGGGTGCCATTGCCTTCTCCAATAGGAGTGGTAAATGGTTACTAATTCTGTTCCATTTATTCACTGGGACAAGAAGATGATCTGACTTGCCAAAATAACCATCAGGGCACAGAAGCCTTGAGATATAGCTTTGTGATTGAGTCCAACATAAATACTTGGGAGTCATACTCCTGGAATTTCTGACAGGGCACAGAGATTGCCCCTGCCGGTGACTTCAACCTCCAAAGGCTAAGTCTCTGTGTCTAACTTGCATTTCATTCTGTTGTTCACTTCTGGTTCCATTTCAGAGCACAGTGGTCATAGTAACTTTCAGAAAGCAGACATTAAAATGGAAGACCCTGCAGAGATCAACCTAATCCAGGTGAGGGGGTCAGGCTGCTGTACGCTCCCCACACTGATCCTGTGAGTAGTCTCTCATAACGAGCTGCCCCCAGGGAGGCAGCCCCTTCAGTGGAGGGCAATTCCAGAGAAGACTTTTGCTCTGAGTCCTCCTCCACCAACACCGGTGGCCCTGGGCAAACGAGTGGGCTAGTCACAAGGAGGAGATCTGGGTGGTACCACAGCATCCACTATAATAGACACCTCCCAACAAGGAACATACACTCCCTTCATCTGGAGAAAGCACCTCATCTGAGGACAGCTCCTTGAGGACTCTGGTTGGCTTCCTCTCCTCCTAAAGAAGCTCAGAGAGAAAGACTGGACAAATGCTGGGCCCTCACAGATGCAGCAGCTGCTGCACCACAACTGATGGTCACTCTCTCTTGCCCGAGATCCGTTCTACATCCCCTGTACTCTCAGCCAGGACCTCGGCCATTTCCAGTGGCTTCCCTGGTGAGGTAATACAGACTTTGTCCCTCAGGGTTCTGAAGCCCTGGGCCCCATGCCCTTCTCAGACCCTTGCTCTTGGGCTTGTCAGTTCACCACTGAAACACAAGAGAAGACTCTTGTCTTCGCTGCAGGAACACAAGACACATCACCTGGCTGTTAGAGATGTCTCCTCGCTGTTCCCCTGTGCCAGGGTAACCCGCACACTCCTTAGGATCACGGTCACCACTGCCTGCCAGGATGGGGACAATTCTCTGTGTGTGCTGGTCCCCTAGCAGGAGGAGCCCAAAGTGCCCAGATGGGAACCACGGCTCATGGGTCAGTAGGACTGCTATCGTGTCTCCTGGGGGAACCTTCTTGCTTTGGGAACAGCCTGTCGTGTGTCACCACCTGCAATAGGGTAAACAGTAGCCACATGAGGCTGGGTATTGTAAACTCAAATGTGCTTAGTGTGTCCCAGGGCCCGGCCTTCTACCTTAACATAATGTGAAGTCAAATGTAAATAGCTAGATGTGGCTAATGTGGACAGTCCTGCTGTGGAAATATAGAACCTACTCTTGGGAGACTGGAAGTGCAAGTTCTCTGTAGGTCCCTGGGAGTGATGGATGGTAGGTGGGGTCATGGGTCAGTGGGAGTGGTGATCAGTGGGGTCACTCTACATGCTGGTTCAAGGTCCATGTATCTTACTTCGTGGGGGAACTAAGGATGACAGATGTGGAGTGTGTCTGATCCCTGGAGGGTGACAACTCAGCACCATGGGCTCCCATATCCCAGTGTGCACATCACATGTGCTTTGTAGAGGTCATTCCATTGCTCCAGAAGACCAGCAGCTTCTGGAATGTGGGGGCTGAGATAGCGACCTTGAATCTCACAGCCACTTGCCCTCTGAGCCCCTGGTGTGCTATTAGAGGATCTGTTGGTCCTGCATAGTTTTGTGAAATATTCTGTGTCACTCAGTCCTGCATTCTGTGAGCCCTCAAATAGTGGCACCAGACAATGTGCTGCAAGCAGGAAAGTGAAACCCACATCGAGAATGTGTACCTATCAATTTCAGCAAAGATAGTCCTCTCCTCCTTCAAGGATGGAAATGAGATATTGTGATCAACTCACCATTGATAGCTCAATGGTCTTCTTGAGGAACAGTATGACACTGAGGATTCAGCAGTACTCTGTGATGAAAATAATACAAGTTTATATATAGAAATAATATATATATGTGTATATATATAATTTAATATGTCTAGAATTACATATTTATATACATAAACACATTTTTATATATACTATAGAAAGGCAACCACTTCAGGATGGGTAAGCTGGGAAGACTCATGGTATAGTCAAGAGCCGTACCCTGAGTGGGCAATGCACGCACAGTAGGATAATCACCACTGCAGATGTTCTTCCCAGGAAGTGAGGGGTCTGAGCCCCACGCTGGGCACCTAGCTTGCAGGTCAGGCACCTGGACAACATGCCCACAAAACATTGGTTTGAAGGAAAGCAGGTCTTACTCTAAGGAGAGCCAGGCAGCTTTAGCAGCTAGAGACTCCGCTTTTCAAGTACATACAGAAAATCTCACCCACTCCAAGACTCTGTGTGAATGCAGAAATTTAAAAGAGCCTGCGTGAGACCTACCTGCTCATCTCTGAGAGCTCCTGGAGAGGCAGTAGGCAAATGGAGCTCACCCTGGGGCAGAGCTACTGGTGGCAGCCACTTGAGGGGTTCTACCAAAGGACATGGGTGCTGGCAAGTGCCATTTTAAAATCCTCCTTCTCACTTATTAGCAAGACGTCTCAGCCCCACCAGGCGGCTTGTTGGCATCAGTACTGGGAAGACTCAGACCAAACAGATAGGTGAGCATGGCCACAGCTCCACCCATCAGCACGCCAGTTGCATTAGGATCCTTGGAGTCCCCTGCCCACACAGGACCTGGCCCTGCCACCAGGGTGCCCAGGATGGTGCTCCACCCACCAGTGTGCCCGCATAAGCCCAGGGACCCTCAGCTCTGCAGCCAGAGGCCCAAGCCCTGCCCCATCCACCAGTGGGCTGGCACCAACTTCAGCAAACCAAGGCTGGCAGTCAGAAACCCTGGGACCGGCTCCACCTACCAGATGGCTGGCACCCATTCCAGGAACACATGCTCTGTAGCCAGGGTCGCCAGGATTGGGTTGCAGCCAACAGTGAAAAAGCAGCAGCCCCAGGTCCACTGTAGCCCTACAGCCTGCCATGTCAGGTCCAAGCCCACCCACTAGCAGGCAAGCAGCAGACCCGGGACCCCATAGGAGCTGGATTTCCAGATGAGAAGGAGGATCCTTGATCCACCGACACCCTGCACCCTGAAACCAGCTGTGTCAGGAATGAGCCCCACACAACAGCAGGCTAGCACTAGATCTAGGAACCCTTGGCTGTGTAACCATCCACCCCAGGACACTGCTCCACCCACCAGTGGGCCGGCACTAGACCTGGGACCACCCAGGTCTCAGCAGCCAGACACCTCATGAGCCAACCGCACCCACCAGTGATCATCAGCCTCTGCACAAGGCAAGGCCTGGCAACCAAGCAGACCAGGGGTCAGCCATGCTTACCAGGCTGCCCAAACCAGTCAGCCTGCCTCAAGAGAGGGGACCATGCAGTCCTCACAGGGGCAACACTAGAGCATATATCTCTGGTGACAAGAGGGCAGGGGACTGCTGGGATACATAGGCTGTCTCCTTCTAAAGACCACTATCCCAAGATCAAGAAATAAAACCAACCTGCCAAAGATATAGAAATAAAAATAGCCAATGAGGAAAAATGAGGGAACAGAAGAATATGTTCCAATTGAAGGAATGAGATAAAACCCCAGGAAAAAATGTAAGTGAGATGGAGAAAGCAATTTACCAAACACAGAGTTCATGGTAATGATCATAAAGATGCTGAAAGAATTTGAGAGAAGAACAGATGTACATAGTGAGAAGTTACATAGTGAAAGTAGGGAAAACCGCCAGACCATTGAGGTATGACCTAAATCTAATCCCTTACAATTATACAGTGGAAGTGACAAATAGATTCAAGGGATTAGCTCTGATAGACAGAGTGCCTGAAGAACTATGGACAGAGGTTTGTGACATTGTAAAGGAGGCAATGATCAAGGCCATCCCCAAGAAAAAAGAAATGCCAGTGGGCAAAATGGTTGTCTGAGGAGGTCTTACAAATAGCTGAGAAAAGAGGGAGGAGGGTTCAGGATGGGGAGCACGGGGATACCTGTGGCGGATTCATTTCAATGTTTGGCAAAACTAATACAATGGGGCTGGTGCACTGGGACGACCCAGAGGGATGGTATGGGGAGGGAGGAGGGAGGAGGGTTCAGGATGGGGAACACATGTATACCTGTGGCGGATTCATTCTGATATTTGGCAAAACTAATAGAATTGTGTAAAGTTTAAAAATAAAATAAAATTTTTAAAAAATTAAAAAAAAATAAAATTAAATTAAAAAAAAAGATAACACCAAAAAAATAAAAATAAAAAAAAAGAAGCAAAAGGCAAAGGAGAAAAGAAAAGATATACCCATCTGAATGCAGAGTTCCAAAGAATAGCAAGGAGAGATAAGAAAGCCTCCTCAGTGATCAATGCCAAGAAATAGAGGAAAACAATAGAATGGGAAAGACTAGAGATCTCTTCAAGAAATTTAGAGATACCAAGGGAACATTTCATGCAAAGATGGGCACAATAAAGGACAGCAACAGAACGGACCTAACGGAAGCATAAGAGATTAAGAAGAGGTGGCAAGAATACACAGAAGAACTATATAAAAAAGATCTCATGACCCAGATAAGCACGATGGTGTGATCACTGACCTAGAGCCGGCCATCCTGGAATGTGAAGTCAAGTGGGCCTTTGGAAGCACCACTATGAACAAAGCTAGTGAAGGTGTTGGAATTCCAGTTGAGCTATTTCAAATCCTAAAAATGATGCTGTGAAAGTGTTGCACTCAGCATGCCAGCAAATGTGGAAAACTCAGCAGTGGCCACAGGAATGGAAAAGGTCACTTTTCATTCCGATCCCAAGGAAAGGCAATGAAAAAGAATGTTCAAACTACTGCACAATTGCACTCATCTCACAGGCTAGCAAAGTAATGCTCTAAATTCTCCAAGCCGGACTCCAACATTTCATGAACCGTGAAACTCCAGATGTTCAAGCTGCATTTAGAAAAGGCAGAGAAGCAGAGATCAAATTGCCAACATCTGTGGACCATCGAAAATGCAGGAGAATTCCAGAAAAGCATCTACTTCTGCTATGTTGACTACACTAAAGCCTTTGACTGTGTGGATCACAACAAACTGTGGAAAATTCTTCAAGAGACAGGAATGCCAGACCACCTGACCTGCCTCCTGAAAAATCTGTATGCAGGTCAAGAAGCAACAGTTAGAACTGGACATGGAACAACAGACTGGTTCCAAATCAGGAAAGGAGTATATTGTCACCCTGCTGATTTAACTTATATGCAGAGTACATCATGAGAAATGCTGGACTGGCTGAAGCACAAGCTGGAATCGAGATTGCCATGAGAAATATCAATAACCTCAGATTTGCAGATGACACCACCCTCATGGCAGAAAGTGAAGAAGAACTAAAGAGCCTCGATATAAGTGAAAGAGGAGAGTGAAAATGTTGGCTTAAAACTCAACATTCAAGAAATTAAGATCATGGCATCCAGTCCCATCACTTCATGGCAAATAGATGGGGAAAGCATGGGAACAGTGACAGACGAATTTTTCTGGCCTCCAAAATCACCGCAGATGGTGACTACAGCCATGAAATTAAAAGACGTTTGCTCCTGGGAAGGAAAACTATGATCAAACCAGAAAGCATATTAAAAAGCAGAGACGTTACTTTGCCAACAAACATCTAGTCAAAGCTAAGGTTTTTCCAGTAGTATGTATGGCTGTGAGAGTTGGACTATAAAGAAAGCTGAGCGCCAAAGAATTGATGCTTTTGAACTGTGGTGTTGGATAAGTCTCTTGAGAGTCCCTTGGACTGTGAGGAGATCAAACTCATCCATCCTAAAGGAAATCAGTCCTGAATATTCATTGGAAGGACTGATGTTGCAGCTGAAACTCCAATACTTTGGCCACCTGATGCGAAGGACTGACTCACTGGAAAAGACCCTGATGCTGGGAAAGTTTGAAGGAGGGAGAAGAAGGGGACTGCAGAGGATGAGATGGTTGCATGGCATCATTGACTCGATGCACATGAGTTTGAGTAAACCCCAGGAGTTGCTGACGGACAGGGAAGCTTGGGGTGTCGCTGTCCATGGGGTCGCAAAGAGTCGGACACGACTGAGTGACTGACTGAAGTGAAGTGAGAAGTTCAATGAAACTGAGAAAACACAACGAAGAACCAACCAGAGCTGAAGAATGGCACAGCTGAAATTAAAGTTACACTAATAAGGATCAAGAGTATATTAGATGATCCTGAGGAACAGGTCAGAAAACTTGAAGAGTGAGTAGTGGAAATCACCCAACCTGAACAGATAAAAGAAGCTTTAAAAACGAGGACCATTTAAGAGACCTCTGAGACAACAACATCGCACACTCTCACCTTTGCATTATACGGGTCCCAGAAAGAGAAGAGAGAGAGAGAGAGAGAAATGGTTAGATAATATAATGGAAGATGCAATACCTGATAAGTTACCTATCCTGGGAAAGGAAACAGACCTCCAGTTTCAGGAAGCACCTAGAACCCCAAGCAGGATCAACCCCCAGAGGGCCACCTCAATGACACATTGTAATTAAAATGTCCAAAATAAAAGATAAAGTGGGGATACTGCAGCAGCAAGAGAAATGCAGTAAGTTACCTGCAAGAGAAATTCAACTAGGCTATCAACTGAGGTCTCAGCAGACATGCTGCAGGCCACAAGGAGGGGCACCTTGCTTTTAAGATGCTGAAAGGAAAAAAAAAAACTGCATTCCAGAGTGTTCTATCCAGAAAGCATATTGTTCAGATTTGAAGGAGAGTTCAAAAGTTCTGCAGCAAAGCAAACTGAAAGAGTTCAGCACCATGAAACCAATTTTACAAGAAATTTTAACAGGACTTCTCAAAGTTGAAAAGAACAGGCCACAGCTACAACTATGAAAATTACAAAGGGAAATCTCATTGGAAAAAGCAAGTAAACAGTGACAGCAATAATCAACCACATATAAGCGTGGAGGATGGGCAAATGATAAAATGAAAATCATCTATATCCACAAAGAGTAGGTGAGGGATAGATAAAGCAAAAGGACCTATGATGCCCAACCCATTAAACGTGGGGCAGAGAGTACAATGCAGTGTTGTTAAAATGCATTTGATTTACTAACTCAGCAGCTGAAAATAACTATAAATGCATAACCATATATACACATATGTGTGTGTGCACACACACATATAAACATACACCATGCATCAATCATGTATATGTATACATATATACACATATGTAAACATATAGCAATGTGAAATGTTAGAGGTGTTCTTGCTAGGGACAAGTCCTAGAAGTATGTTATCTATCCCGTCTAATTTTTGAAGCTGCCCTGAAACAGAAAACCAGAGCTATATAAATATAATATCTTTATATTTTGCAATATAAATTTATACTGAAAAAATAATATTTAATATTACAATGTGAACATCTATCTAGCAAATTCAAAGGAATGAGCCCTTGGAATAGTCAAATAAATAAGAGACTTCAGAAAAATAAGGGATGGAATATTACCACAGCCAAATCCAGTGCTTTGCCCAGCAAGAGCAAGAGCTATGTAGAACATGTAATAGAAAATGCCTCATTTTAAAACTGCAATAAATTGCAAAAGTTATCTAAAAAGAATCCTAACAAATATGTAGACAAGATCCCTATGGAGGCATTACACAAGCTTACTGGTAGACGCAAGTTCAAGAGTTCCCCAATAAATAGAGCAGTAGAGCAGATCCAATGATGGGAAACAGAATTCTGTGACGATCCCAATGTTCCTTTTTTTTTTTGTTTTTTTCATAGATTTACAAGATTAGTGCTATAAACTTATCTACCAAAAGGACAGTGAATCTTGAGCTTCTGTCCTCCGTTCCCAAAAGAACTCTCGAGAAACTAAGATGGGAGAGTGAATGAAATTAAATGTATTTATATCTATATAGCTGTAGCCTGCATAGAAGCAGGTGACAGGATGGGTAACAGGAAAGTTTAAGCTTCTGCCCATATTTCATTGTGTAAATTGGGAGACAATGTCTCAGGCCACAGATGCCAGAAGCCACAGGGTAAGATCAGGACAGCACCAAGAATGGGGCGATTGGGCCAGTAGGGCTGCAGCGTCTGTGCTAATAACCACTTGAAATCACCTCACCTTAGGGTGAGGACTGGCCTTTCCGAGACGTACGCTTTAAATAGCAGATGAAGATTGGACTAGAAATAAGAGAATAGCATTGAGCACCAGAGTGAATCAGGCAGCGTAAGAGTGGATGCTCTTTTCTTAAATTTGGCAAGATGTAAAATATATTTCTGACTCTGAATGTGGCTTAAGAGAGTGAAAATCAGGGCTCTGAACTACGAAAAGTTAGAAAACTTGATTCAAAAGACCTCCCCAGACCGCGCTGCTCAGCCTCTTCCGTGCAGAGAAGGACTCTTAGAACAAACGAAGTCTGGCTGCGGGCAGGGAGGCAACACTGGAAGGTGTGCTTTCTCGGGGACCCTCCTCTGCAGTCAGGGGCGCTGCAGCCCCCACCCAGCTTCCAGTCTGGGACGCAGAGTCACTCTGTGCTCGGGGTGCAGCTGGACAGAGTCACAGACCCGACTGGGAGGGAGCCCGTTGCAGCCAGCATTTCCTCAAGGTCTCCCAAGTGACGACCCTCAGGCGTGAGTTTTGGGGAGGGGGCATCTGCCCAGGGGGTCCAGAGAATCCAGCTCCACTCCCAGCTCAGCCCTGGCAGTCCCTGAGCCACGGGTCCCAATGTGATGTCACGCAACTTCTGTCCGCCTCAGAGGTCTGAGAAAGCGTGGGCCTGGGTCTGGGAGGAGGGTCCAGTCTGGCAGAGAGGAAGCCAGCCCTATGGGGGGGTCACAGGAAGAGCCTGAGAGAGGACTAAGACCCCACAGGATCTGTGTCCTCCCTGGGAGACCCTGAGCAGGCGCTTCAGAATTCAGACCAGATAGGGAGGGCTTGGTCTCAGGGCAGAAAATTCAAGTGGGCAGAGGGAGGAGCCCAGGTCCCGAAGGGAGCCAAGAGGAGGAGCAGAGGCAGGAGTGAGGGGCTCTTGGAGCCCTGAAAAGTGGGGCAGTAGGAAAGTGGGGTGTCCAGAGAAGCCCACCCCTGCCGTCAGGCCTGGGAGGCCCCAGGCGGATGGGCACGCGGCAGGGTGTCCTGACATTCGCATTAGGTCTCAGCCAGACTGGGACTTGTTGCAATGGGGGTGGGAGTGGGGGCTCAGGTGGGCAGATGAGAAGCCTAGGGACTACTGGGACAGAAAGTGAGGACCCTGAGGGTGCACTGAGGGGACACTGGACTCCAGAATATGGGTGAGGGTGGAGTGTCCCAGGGAAACTGGCCCTGCGCTCAGCTGTGGGAGGCCCAGCACGAGATAAGCAGCCTGTGCTGACTTCCTCATCTGGATCCCAGAGAGACTGGGCGCCTGGGATAGGGGTGGGCACTCAGGTGGGCAGAGGGGAGGATTACATGGGACCCAAGTGAAAGTGAGGACGCTGAGGGAGGATTTAGGGGGCCCCGGGCCCCAGAACAGAGGCGACCCCAGCAAAACCCGCCCCTGCCTCCAGGCCTGGGAGACCCCCAGGTGAGAGGAGCAAATGTGGTGCGTCCCAACTTCTGCATCTGGGTCTTAGAGAGGCTGGGGTCCTGGTGTGAGGAGTGGGCTGTCTGCATGAAGATGGGCCACCCAGGACCTGCAGGGACATTAGGGGGAGACCCTGAGGGAGAGTCGGCCCCTGGACCCCAGAACCCAGCGTCCCCCTCTCCGCCTCTGCTGTCACCCTGGAGCCTGGGCGTGTGGCTCCAGGTGCTGCCCCCTGAGGGCAGCCTCTCCATTTGGACCAGCTGCAGGTCTGGGTTGAGGGGTCAGGAGGCTGCAGGTGGGCAGAGGGAGGGGCCCGGGCCCCATCAGACAGTGAGGCAGGACCCGGAGGAGGTCACCTGGGAAGGTCCTTAGGAAACATCCCCCTCCCAACTGCAGCACCTCGGGGTTTGGGGGGATGCGGCTGAGTTTGAGGGGCCCCAGGGTGATCTTGGGCAGGAAAGACCTGAGGCTGCCCTTGGGGAGGACTGCCGGGTCCCCTGCTCAGAAAGAGGGGAATCCACCTGCAGAGCGGTCCTCTGTACCCTCGCGGGAGCCCAGCACGGAGGCCGGGGTGATGCACTCTTCCTGCCAAGGTGCTTGAGGTGGAGCTTGGTGGCGGGCGGTGGGGTTGGGGGGCTCTGGAGGGCTCAGGCTTCGGGGGGAATCGATCAGCATGGGTCAGGCCAAGCTGCACGGCAATCAGAGCAAAGGTCCTGAGGATGGCCTGAGGATCAGCTTCCCCAAGAACAGTGGGGACCCTGTGTGGTGGGGGGTGGGGGAGCGCCTGTGGTGGAGGCGGACCCAGAGCGGGAAGACTGTGCTGGGGCAGCCATCTGCGGAGCATGTCTGCTCGGCAGCAGGAGGAGTCCCAGAGTCACCAGGAGTCAAGGTGAGGACCCTGAGGAGAAGTGGGGAACCCCAACTCCCACCACAAAGAGGGGGCCACAGAAATCCCTCCTGCCTGCCCTAGAAACCACCGGAACCCTGAGGCCCACCTTCTCAGCCAGATGGTTGGTCAAGGCCAGGGGGCCTTCCTCTGAGGGTCTGGACTCCGGCCCCTGCAGAGGTCAGGGGGAGCACTGGGGAGACCCCCTCCTCACACACAGTACTGGGAGCCCAGCCTGCCGTGCCCCTTTGGTGACACTGGGGTCGCCCAGAATAGGAGGGTGCATTGGTGCTCTCACTTCCGGTGTCATGCATGTTAAGGCCTTTGCTTATGGAGATGGGTCACAGTCAACAGAGGGCACTGCCCCCGTCCTTCCAGGGTGTCAAGGAGGAGACTGAGCCGACTGCCCGTCATCCCAGCACAGAGGGACTCCATAGAGTTTGGCCGCCCCTTGTTGTCCCTTGTGAGCCCTGTTAGCCCTGGGCAGGCGTGACCAGTATTCAGGGCTCCTCTCTCATCTCATACTGAAATTTCCTTTCAGTACAGGGGATTTGTCTTGAGAATGTTGCCTCAGGACCACAGACAGGAGGGCCCAGACACTGCCAGGAGGAAGTGGAAGGCCCTCTGTGAGCACAGGGGGGAACCACTCACCTCAGGACAAGGGGAACCTCACCGAGTACAGCCCAGGCCTCCGTCAGCACCAAGGGCCCCAGTGCCATGCCACAGTCTACGGCCGAGGTGCCCCCTTGTTTCCTCTCACAGGGGCTCCAGGAACCCAGAGGTGAAAGCACAGGTCTGAAGCTCATGTCCGCAGGTTGCAGAGCAGAGGCGGTCCAGGCAGTGCCAGGAGTCTAGGTGAGGTGGGTGCCCTGAGCGTGCATCAGAGGCTTCCCATCCCAGAACAGACGGGACCTCACAAGGCCCAATTCCCCCCCACCGTATCAGCCCCAGAACCTCGGGCTGTGCTGACTGCACCCCTGGGTGCCACCTCACTTCCTCCTTCAGGTTAGCAGAAGACAGCCTGCCCAGGAGGAGCGTCCCTGTGAGGCCCGAGAGCACCCCTCAAGAGGAGACCTGCCAGTGGCCTGTGTCAGTCCACCCAGGGTGGACTGAAACCCTGGATTCAAACCCTGGACTCAAACTCAAACAGCCAAGGCGGCTCAAACCCCCTCTCTCCCGCAGTCCCGTGGTCCCCATCTGTCCCCCTGCCTCACTTCTGCCTGTGGTTTGATGCCTGGGATGAGCGAGCTCCATGAGGAGAGTGAGGCCAACCTTCAGGACCCAAGGGAGGCTGAGAGCCCAGTGGAGGGACTGTTCATTTAGGGGGAGGAGGTGGAGGAGGAGGAGGAGGAGGAGGAGGAGGAGGTTGCATACGTTTCTCCCTCCTCCTTGCTTTCCTCCTCCTCCTCTGTCCTGTTCCTGGGCACCCTGGAGGAGCTGGAGCTGGCTGATGCTGAAGCCCCCATCCCCCCTGACCTCGAGCCCTCAAGGTGCCTTTCTCTCCCCACTGCCATGGCTGCCGCTCCATGGAGCCAATCCAAAGATGAGGCCTCCAGCAGCCAAGACTAGGTGGGGCCGAGAGCACCCAGTGGGAAGGTGCCACGTCCACGTTCCCAGACCCACTGCACTGCTGGTGGTGGAGCTCATGCACTTCCTGCTCCTCAAGTGTCACACCAAGGAGCCAACCACGAAGGAAGAAATCCTGAACATGGTCCTCAGAGGGGACGGGCACCACTTCCCTGAGGCCTTCCGCCAAGCCTCGGAGGGCCTGCAGCTGGTTTTCGGCGTGGATGTGAGGGAGGTGAACCACACGAAGCCCACCTACATGCTGGTGCGCGATGGGCACAGCATGCCCAAGGCCGGCCTCCTGGTGGTGCTTCTAGGCATGACCCTCCTGGAGGGCAACTGCGCCCACGAGGAGGAGATCTGGGAAACCCTGAACGACATGGGCGTATACACCTGGAGGGAGCACTACATCTATAGGGACCCCAGGGGGTGCTGACCCAAGAGGGTTCAGGAGGGGTACCTGGACTATCAGTAGGTGCCCCACGGTGACCCTGCTCGCTACCAGTTCCTGTGGGGTCCCCAGGCCTATGCAGAGAGCAGCAAGCGGCACGTCCTAGAGCATCTGCTCAAAATCAATCAAGGGGCTTCCAGGTCCTTCCCACTCCCATCTGCAAAGGCTGAGAGGGAGGAGGAAGAGGGGCCCTGAGCCAGAGCAGCAACCAGACTCCTTCCAGGTCCACATCCAACAGTGTGTCCTGGGGGCAGGAAGGGGGGCTGATCCTTCCCTCTGTGATTGAAGAGGGAGCGGTCAGCCTTCTCGGGCTTGAGGGCCTGGGTCAGTTGTGGGGACATGGTGTGTAGCATCTTTGGGTTCCTTCTTTCCACAGTGACATGGAGACTTACCTCTGCTTTCTTTACGAATTTTTCAAATGTTTTTTTTTCAGCTGAAGGCTTAAAAAACTTGAGTATCTAACTTTGTGAATTACAATGATCACACATGTATAGGTACTTACCAGGTTTAAGGACAGGAGTTTTGCTGTTCCATAAAAGAGCCTGGGAATTCTCCTATTTTATTTTGTGACCCTGAGGAAGCTAACATTTCATTGGAATAGGACTTTTCTTGGAAATGGGAAAGAACAATATAATTTATGGAGTCAAGAAATGGGGAAATTGGGAATTCTTCGACAGTGCGGTGGTTAGGACTCAGCGCTTTCACTGCTGGGGCCCAGGTTCAATCCCTGGCTAGGGAACTAAGATCCCCAAAACCATCAGGTGTGGGGAAAAAAATGAAAAGAGAACAAAAAATAAATGTTAATTCTAAAATCTTTTGTCATCTGTTATTCTACAAAACTAAAATATTTATGTTTATTTGGATTTGCATTAGTTATTAAAGACAGTAGGGTAAAATTGGTCGGAGTTAATAAGTACCTTGCTCACTGGCTTATCTCACCCAGAGTCTCATGGAGCCTCTGCTCTGTGGAAGGCCGTGTTAGCAGAGGGTTCAGTAGAAGAAGCAGAACACCCCCACGCCTAGAGCGATGGTCTAGGAGCTGCAGTCACATGAGGACGGTGCAGAGACGTCCCCTAGTCCCACACAACAAGGCAACACAGTGTGAGGCGGTGAGGCTCCAGAAGGAGCACTCGGTGCCTGAGGCAGGGTGGTCTGGGGCTTTGGGAAGCTGGGTTCCTTCTGTGGGAGATGGGGGAAAAAAACCTGGAAGTTTTGGATCACATCCCCTTCAATTCAGCAGGTGGCACTTAAATTTCAAAAGGAATGTGATCTCTATTATTGTAAAAGCAGCAAAACTGATGTGGCAGAAAGAGGCTATGATCTGCCAAGGGGTATAGAGCTTGCTAACAGGACACGGTGTTCTTAGGGTCAAGAGAGATGGGCTGTCCACAAATCTGTGCCTTAATTAGTGTAAGTGAAAATGTTCATCACTCAGTCATGTCTGACTCTTTGCGACCCCATGAACTGTAGCCCGCCAGGCTCCTCTGTCCATGGAATTCTCCAGGCAAGAATAGTGGGTGGGTTGCGATTCCCTTCTGCAGAGGATCTTCCCCAGTCAGGGATCAAACCCAGGTCTCCTGCATTGCAGGCAGATTCCTTACTGTCTGATACATAGCAAAGATGAGTGAGCAGGAGGATGCAGAGAGTGCTCCAAAAGAGACATGATGTCTTCCCCAGTTCCCAGACCTGAGTCAATTGTGAGACACAGAATCCATTGACCAAAGGGAAGGAGGGATCCTCATGAGTAAAGATCCTGCAACACCCTGGCAGACGTATGCAGCCATCATTCCCCAAGTCTGTCCCACAAAGAGACCCACATCGTTCACCTTGGTGACTGGACGCGGGCGAGACAGGAAAGACGCAAACATTGTAAGGACGTCTAGAAGCGGGATGCTCTGGGAAGTGACAGTCAGGCCTTCACTCCGTCAATGTCCGCAGTGGAGGGGGAGCATGTGTGCACCAGGAACATATGGAGGTCTGGCCTAGATCTGACCCAGAGAGCTCCTGCCTGCCACCTCCAGATGTGTGATTAGAACAGACGTGCTTGATGATGGGCACAAGCCCTGAATGCACACAAGCCCATTAGTATAGAAGCTATCAGAGCAGGGAGACCAAGTGCACTCCCTGCACCTTGACTGTGAGAGTAAATACAAACCAAGATTCCCTCTGCTTTGGGAGATGTGAAACATTAATGACACCCTTAACACCAAAAGGATGCAGGGAGGTGGTCCCCACCGAACCTCCTCAGCGGTCTGGACCCTACTTAAACCTTTAGGCTCCTAAGGAGGACACTGGACCACCATCCACTCGATAGCAACTGCTTTGCCAGGTTTGTTATCTTTGCTGGAACACATGGCCACCTCCTCGGCATACAGCATGCAGCCATTGGTCCTCATGAGCTAGGTTCTGTCAGACCCACAAAGGGAGGCGACTGCAACAGTAATCCACCGCAAAACAGAAGTGGCGTCCCCGAGGAGATCAGACCCAAGCAGGGCCATAGATTACAAGAAGGTGAGCTAAACGCCAATATGACCTGCAAATGTGTCACAAGCACCTCTGCCGCAGTTTATTCCTGGAGATTAATGGGCCAGGAAGTTCTTTCCTGACCAGCTGCTGGGGGTGTAGAAATGCTGAGCGTAGATGAGGGGTGGGTTGGCTGAACTGAAACTGCAGGTGGAAATGGACTCCTGCTGCAATACCACCTCCACCACATTGGCCATAGAGACAGGGGCGAGCAGAAATCCGCTCCCAGTGGATGCACCTTCGGATGGTGACTCTAGGGATCCACTATATATGGATAAAGGAAATGGCCCGAGCCAAGAATAGACATGTGCTTAAAGATGATGGAAAATGGATTAGCCAGCCAGTCAGGTACTTAGAATGAGAAATTTTGGTAGATTGCCACAAGTAGGTTTGGAGAAGGGGTACATCAATGAACCTATAGGAAGGGACACCAAAAAGGAAGATACCTGCATTGCCTCTTGCTACTCACAAAAGCATGCAGCATACAAGAGGCAGGAAACATCACTGAAGACCCAGGGCCTGAAGAAGTGAGAGCGCCCAGCCTCTGTCCGTGGTCCCTCAGGGCTGCACAGTGCTCTCATGCGTGGAGGAGCCGTGGGGCCAAGGATGATGCTGCATCTGGGCTCAGCAGCACAGGCGCCACCAGCAGGCCAGAAGAGCTACGGCACCTACCAGGGGTTTGCCCCACCATGACAGACAGTGATGCCGATCCCTCAGTGGCACCGTCCCTCCAGATCATTGAGCCACTAATGGTGAGTTGATCACAACATCTCACTTCCATCCTTGTAGGAGGAGAGGTTCATCTTTACTGAAATCGATAGGTACACATTCTAGATGTGGGTTTCGCTTTCCTGCTTGATTTTTGCTTTTTAGCTTTGTCTGGCACCACTATTTGAGGGCTCACAGAAAGCAGAACTGACTGACACAGGGTATTTCACAAAACCATCCAAGACCAAGAGACCCTCTAACAGCACACCAGGGGCTCAGAGGGCAAGTGGCCATGGGATCCAAAGTCGCTATCTCAGCTCCCACCGTCCAGAAGCTGCTGGTCCTCTGTTGCAGTGGAACGGCCTCTACAAAGCACACATGGGGTGCACACTGGGATATGAGAGCCCGTGGTGCTGATATTTATAATTAAACTTTATTATTATAACAAATCTCTAAGACACATACAGCAGCAGAGAATGATATGAGGGACCCAATATACTTGGCAGTCAGCATCAATCATCTGCAGTACATGGCCAGTCTGGTTCCAATGTACCCTCACCCTCCCCACATCTCTGCCAATGGACTGATGTGAAGGCAGTCAAAGACATCAGGATGATTCATCTCTAAGTATGTCAGTAAGCATTGTAACAGACAAGGAATCTTTTATAAAACATAAACCCAAAACAATGATCATTCCTAAAAATTTAAATATTTTAACAAGAGCAAATATGTAGTAAATTTTCACATTTACCTTATACAGTACATTTTTTTTTTTAGTTTGGATCACAAATACAGTGTATATATTGTGATTTTTTTTATATCCCTTAAGTCTTTTTTAATCAATAGGTTTCCCCTGAGTCATCTTTGTTTCCTGTAGCTTTTGTTGTGAAAAAAGCAGGTTTTGTATTTTTCAAGCTTTCCATGATATAGATTATGTTGAATGAAACAGCTTGATGTCATTCAACACGTTCTTTAAATTGGTAGTTACAGGCAGAAGCTTGGTGAAGTTGGTTATTTACATGACTGCTAACTAGGTGACGCCAGGTACTTCCATTAAGAAGAACATAATGTTTCTTGTCCTTTGTGCTGAGTTGGCAGTCATTGATGATCCTCACCTTCATTTACCCATTGGGGGTTGCAGAGGGGTAATTTGCAAATTCTCTCATTCAGTTTTAGTTTATTACCTGAAATACTTTCATACGTAGAAACTTTTCCTTGACCACCATTTGCTTCTCTTGAGGGAATCATATATCATATTTGCTGTGATTTTACATGATTTAAATATCTTTTGCATCTATAGTTTACACAGTTTTAACTTATTTTATGTATTATTTTTTTCTTTAGTACCTGGTCATATTTTCAAAAAAATATGCTTCATAAATATTTTCAAGTAATTGGCATTTGTTTTTTGGCCTTACTGCTTTCTAATTCATTATTTCTACACTTACCTTCATTCTTTCCTACCTTCTATTACTTAAGGTTTCATATGATGTTCATTACCTAGTGAAAGGTTGTTGTTGAATCACGCGAATACACCGGGATTCTTGGCCCCCGGAGGAGAAGAATTCAATCCGGGGCCAGAGACGAGGCTTGATCGCTCAGAGCTTTTGTGTAATAAAGTTTTATTAAAGTATAAAGGAGATAGAGAAAGCTTCTGACATAGGCATCAGAAGGGGGCAGAAAGAGTACCCCCTTGCTAGTCTTCAGCTGGATGTTATATAGTCACTAGCAGTCTGTTAATGAAAGAAAGGAATGTCTTATAATTCAGAATAGCACCAGGCCCCTTGCCCATAAGATGCATTTTGGGATAATCTTGGGCCATAAAATAATTAACTTGAATCTTAAAGAAGGGCAGGCCACCATACAAATAGTTTCATTTACATAGATTAGGGGAACAATATCTGAGTATAACATACTGGTTTGTCAAGTAGGTTTTGGGCCAAGAGGCGGAACCGACTTGGAGACCGAGTTTGGGGTAAAGGCGTAGTACATTAGCATAGCTTAAGACAAACATTTCCATAAGAAAAAGGCATTGGTTATCTCTAGGCTCAAGAATAGCTAACTTCAGGAGAAACCAGGTGTCATTATGGCAACACAGTATTTTAAGAGAAACCTCTCTTTAAATTTGTACAGAGAAGGAAAAAAATATTGCTAGTTTGTTTCCTCCTGCCGCTTAAGAGAGATAAAAATGTCTGACACTTGCAGGCTATTTCCTCCATTTGGAGACCCCTGGCCTTCCTGCCTGTTACCCTCTCACTAGCTTCTTGAAATTCTTGGGTGATCTAAATAGCTCTTGTTTTCTAATACATATATTTCCCTTTGAGTACCCTTTCGGCTCTGTTGCACAAGCCATGCTATTTAACGTCATGTATATTGCTTGAATTTTTTTTCACAAGTTGACTAAATCACTCTATTACTTATGTTATTAGAATTTTTCAATATATGCCCCAAAACTAGCGAGTGTAAAAATTATTTTCGAGAAGGCTGTGAAGATGATGATGAAAGATACTTTATTTGGGGGACGTTTCAGAGCCCAGGGGTATTTTGTTTTATAAATTATTTTTATTAATTACAGAAGAGACAAGCATATTTACCTGCTGGTGACAGAGCTGGGTTTATGCCAGGAATGCAAAGGAGTTTAACACTAGAAGATCAGTCATTATAATTGGCTGCATGTAACAGTCAAGGATTGTCCAGGAAAACAGAAACCACTGTAAATTTTTACCCTCGAGGGAACTTAATGCAAGGGGTTGGTTACAAAAGTGGTAGGAAGCCAAGCAGGAGAGAATTGGGAAACCCAGTTATTAGCAACACGAGTAAATCACTCATCCCTAGGATGGAAGGACAAGGAAAGGAGACAGTGTTACTGGAACCTGGGTGTTGGATTCAACAGGATCCAGAGCCATGATGGGTCAACCTCATGGTTAAATGGCTGGAGCCATGGATAATATGGAACCATTGAAGGACAAGCCACCTGATGCAGAGGAAGGAGAAAAATCTTTGACCGCTCTGTCTTCCAGGCTTCTAATCTTTTGCTCGTGTTTCTGGTTAGCTGAACCAAAATGGCAGCCAACTGTTGGCTAGTTTGATTGCAGCCTGCTGGAGTCGGCCCCTGTATAATCTAGAACAGAGCAAGGAGGAATGAGGGATGGATCTGGGAATGCATAAGCCCGGGATTGCCTTATTACAGTAACAGATTGAGTGAGAAAAATCAGACCTACATCGATACAGAAAAGTATCTGATAAAAATCAACATCCAGTCATCGTACAAAGAAGTGTTAGTCCAAAGTATTCAACTGGGTAATGAGTTTTAGGGAGGAAGACCAGAGACTCAAAGTGCCATTCTTATGACATCATATCAAGGGCACATTCTATCAACATGATTTATCACCATTGATATTGACTTTGATCACCTAGATGAAGTACTGTTTGTCAGGTTTTCTCCTCTCTTGAGCCCAGATGCAGAAATAAGGAAGAGAGGAAGCTAGCACTTGAAAAATTTCCTAAATAACCAGCCAGAAATCACTGCTACTTGTGGCTAACTTGTCACACAGATTACAACCCAACAAAAAATATTCAGCCCTATTTCCTGCAGTGAAACAGAAGTCTGCCAACATGGGAAACAATAAATGGGATCATAGTGTAAATAGAGAATATATGAGGGTTTGTGTCCAACTTAGAGGGACCCTGAATATCAGAGGAAGGGGTGTGGAGCTTATTTTACATGCTAAGTCGCTTCAGTCCTGTGTGGGGGTCTCCCCTACGTTCCCTAGGGCATCCCTAAAAAACGATCCCACTCATCTCTGTGGCACTTCTGGAAAGGACACATTGGGGAGGTCATATGCTGGCCCCACCCCATCCCATCCCATGCCCAAGATTACACACTGACATTTTCCGGCACACAGTGACCAGTTCCAGGGCTGTCACCATCCTGTGGTGGATGTTTAGTGAAAAGTGAAAGTCGCTCAGTCGTGTCTGATTCTCTGCAAGTCTCCTCCATCCATGGAAATCTTGAGGCAAGAACACTGGAATGGGTTGCCATTCCCTTCTTCAGGGGATTTTCCTGACCCCGGAATCGAACCCTGGTCTCCGGCACTGCAGGCAGGTGCTTTCCCATGATTCTGAGACACCAGGGAATGAATCTCTGATCTCTAAGAAGGGAGGAGCCACAAGTAGCTGTGACAGGCCAGGGCTGCTTGAACAAATCCCAAGCCTTCTCAAGGATCACCAGGGTGCACCCACCTGTGCCTGGGCTGAGCCAAGGCCCACTCTGGCTGCTTTGTCTCCACTGCAACCCACCCTCCCCCCCCCCACCCCAACTCCTGCCCTCCTCTGCAGCCCACCAGTGGTTCTGGACCAGCAGCACCCCATCACCTGGGTGCAGAGAAGAGAACCAAGGTCACAGGCTCCACCCAGCTACACAAGGAGGATGTGCATATTAACGAGGTCCCCAGAAGGGGGAGGGGCGTCCCTGGTGGCTAAGATGGTAAAGAATCTGCCTTCAATGTGAGAGACCCAGGTTCAATCCCTGGGTCAGGAAGATCCCCTGGAGAAGGGAATGGCAACCCCGGAATTTCATGCACAGAGGCGACTGGCAGCTTCCATGGGGTGGCAAAGAGTCTGACACGACTGAGACTCACTTTCCCTTTCAGGAGGGGGAGGGGACAAGTCACCACGTGTTCACTGCGCCTTGTGCTGCGGTCCTCTGCCTTGTAGAGTCTGTGAATGCAGGGTCATTGTGTCTTCCATGGTCAGGAGTGGCTTCCCCAGTGGCTCCTGCGTGCCTGCTAAGTCGCTTCAGTCGTGTCCTGCATTGGCAAGCGGGTTCTTTAACCCCTACCGCCACCCAGTGGTAAATATTTCGCCTGCAATGCAGGAGCTGCAGGAGACGCGGGTTTGATCCCTGGGTCGAGGAAAATGCCCTGGGGGAGGAAATGGCAACCGGCTTCAGAGTTCCTGCCTGGGAAATTCCATGGACAGAGGAGCCTGCTGGGCTACAGTCCGTGAACAACTTAGCACGCACGCATAGTCAGAAGAAATCGTGCCTGATTTCTCCAGTGGGGACTTTCTAGAAGCTCCAGTTAGTTACTCACCTAGCAAGAGTCGTTCTCAGTTCCTTAGGAGCATGATTTCATTCATTTTGGAGAAGAAATTTTTTCATGACTGAAGAGTAGGGACCACAGAGAAAAAAATGATCTTAATGGTTTAAAGGAAAACAGAAGTTAGGACTTCTCGTCCCAGCCCCCACCCCACCTCCAAACCTCTGTTCTTGGCGTTCTCCTACTCTCCAGGTGGTTTCTCAGGTGGAGACAGGCAATCAACAATGATTTCTGTGCTCTGCACGTCAACCCTGTGGTCTAGCCTATTCTAGTGGGAGGGGGAAGTAGCGCTTTGCCCCGTGGGGTTGTCAGAAAACGTGATTGTCAGATTTGCAGGCACTGGCTGCACAGGCCAGATCACCTTTCACTCCCCAAGCTGCCAACACGACATTTACCAGCCACCGTCAGGAGAGCATTGCTGTTGGAAGGAATGAGGCCACTTCCAATTTGAGTGAGATCCTATGTGCTCAGTCGCTCGGTTGTGTCCCACTCTTTGCGACCCCATGGGCCCCAGCCCACCAGGCTCTTCTGTCCATGGGATTTCCCAGGCAAGAATACTAGAGTGGGTTGCCATTTCCTCCTCCAGGGGCTCTTCCCGACCCATGGATTGAACCCTCATCTCCTGCATTGCAGGCAGATTCTTTACCACTGAGCCACACTGAGAAATATCTCTGAATGGGAATATCTCTGGACAGGCTTAGCTGAGTTCAAGCAAGGAGTGTTTTCCCATGGTCTTTGTTGCTGAATCCCTCCACTTGTCACTGCTCCTCTGAGTTAGTGTATCATGATTTTCTGTGCTGAATCTTTTCCTATGGTGATAGCAACTTTCCTTCCTCAGCATCAGGCCAGGCCAGCAGAACCATCCAGTCTGTAAAATATTAGGCACCCACTGATGAGATGGTTAGATGGCATCACCAACTCAATGGGCATGAGTTTGAGTTAACTCCAGGAGTTGGTGATGAACAGGGAGGCCTGGTGTGCTGCAGTCCATGAGGCCACAAAGAGTCGGACACGACTGAGGGACTGAACTGAACTGACTGTGTACAGGCTATCTAGGGGGTACAGCAGTCAAGGCAGCAATCAGTGAGAGAGAAACCAGCATGAGAGTCTAGTGGAGGACCTAGAACAGCATTCAAATACCTAGGGAAGAGGCAGGTGTGGAGTTTGCCTACTCAGATCTGAGTAAGTTTCAGAGGAGAGACTTAAGAGTGAGGTCAGATATGAATGGCGGAATGGGAAGAGGCTTCGTGGAAGAGGTAACAATAGGTAAGAGAGGGGAAGGTCACTGCATGCACCGCTAACCCAGAAGTGTGAAGAGCAGTCCCATGTGAGAAGTCCCAATAGGGTCATTCTGTGGCCAGAACAGAAGGTTGTGGTGCAGGGAAAGACAAAAGGAACACACAAATGCAGATGCTGGTGGGGTCTCGGTGGCTGTTAAAAATGAATGAAGCTGCCCAGCTGCAGGAGAAACACCAGCCCAGCACAGGGGCCGGGTGTCGTCAGTGCTTCCTCTCTTTTTTAAATTGAGCTGTAAATCCAGAGTTTGATGTTGCCTCTCCGAATTTTAAATGGCTGGCAACCATTGCGGAAATACTTAAAGCATCCTTTCTCTCATACTGACATGTCTCCCAGCCCCGTTGCCCCACATATGACTCCCTCTGCTTTTCTCTGCTCTCCTTTCCCAGGGTCACACAGCGCCCAGCCAAGATGGTACCTGTGGGTAACGGGCAGTGGGTGGGAAAGGGTGAAGGGAAGAGAAAGGGCCATGGTGATGGAAGCTACCAAGTTCAGTTACTCTCCAGAGAGGCAATCCGTAAGTTCCTGGTAGGCGCTCTTTCTCTCTACCAGTCACAAATAGCACCCATGAGACCAACATGAACAACTGATCTACCAATTGTATCACCATATATTTTACATACCAGAGAATTTACTCTCCACTCATTTTCAGTGTATCATTCAATGCATCTTAGTATTGAGCATGATGTTTGCTGTAAGCTTTTATTTATGGATACCCTTATCAGGTTGAGGAATTATTCTTCTATTCTTAACTCACTGAACAGTTTTTATTATAAAATGTATTGGATTTCACCAAATGCTTTTCTTGTGTATATTAAGGTAATCTTGTGATTTTTGTACTTTCTTCCATTAATATAATATATGGCATTAAGTGATTTTCACATGTTAAAACAACTGCATATCTGGGACAAACCCAACTTGGCTATGGTGTATCGTCCCTCTTGTGTGGTGCTGGATCCAGTTGATCAGCATATTGTTGAGCACTTTGTACCTGTGTCAGTCATGGTCTATCGTTGTCTTTCCTTGTGCTGACTTTATTCAGTTTGGTATACAATACTGGCTGCATAGAATGAGTTGGGACGTGTTTCCCCTCTCTTTAACATTTTGGTAGAGTGTGTGAGGATCGGTTCCTTCTTTTAATGTTTGGTAGAATTCACCAGTAAAGACATCTGGACATGGGCTTTTCTTTGTGGAAAGAATTTTTATAAACTAATTCAAAATTCTTACCTTTAAAAAAACTTTCTTTCTTTTATTTGTGGCTGTGCTGGGACTTTGTTGCTGCCCGCAGGCTTTTTCCTGTTGCAGCTAGTGGAGACAACATTTCATGCAAAGATGAGCTCGATAAAGGACACAAATGGTATGGACCTAACAGAAGCAGAAGATATTAAGAAGAGATGGCAAGAATACACAGAAGAACTGTACAAAAAAGATCTTCACGACCCAGATAATCACAATGGTGTGATCACTCACCTAGAAATAAATATCCTGGTATGTGAAGTCAAGTGGGCCTTAGAAAGCATCACTACGAACAAAGCTAGTGGAGGTGATGGAATTCCAGTTGAACTATTCCAAATCCTGAAATATGATGCTGTGAAAGTGCTGCACTCAATATGCCAGCAAATTTGGAAAACTCAGCAGTGGCCACAGGACTGGAAAAGTCAGTTTTCATTCCAATCCCAAAGAAAGGCAATGCCAAAGAATGCTCAAACTACCACACAATTGCACTCATCTCACACACTAGTAAAGTAATGCTCAAAATTCTCCAAGCCAGGCTTCAGAAATATGTGAACCATGAACTTCCTTATGTTCAAGCTGGTTTTAGAAAAGGCAGAGGAACCAGAGATCAAATTGCCAACACCCGCTGGATCATAGAAAAAGCAAGAGAATTCCAGAAAAGCACCTATTTCTGCTTTACTGACTATGCCAAAGCCTTTGACTGTGTGGATCACAATAAACTGTGGAAAATTCTGAAAGAGATGGGAATACCAGACCACCTGACCTGCCTCTTGAGTAATTTGTATGCAGGTCAGGAAGCAACAGTTAGAACTGGACATGGAACAACAGACTGGTTCCAAATAGGAAAAGGAGGACGCCAAGGCTGTATATTGTCACCCTGGTTATTTAACTTATATGCAGAGTACATCATGAGAAATGCTGGACTGGAAGAAACACAAACTGGAATCAAGATTGCTGGAAGAAAGACCAATAACCTCAGATATGCAGATGACACCACCCTTAGGGCAGAAAGTGACGAGGAACTAAAAAGCCTCTTGATGAAAGTGAAAGTGGAGAGTGAAAAAGTTGGCTTAAAGCTCAACATTCAGAAAACGAAGATCATGGCATCTTGTCCCATCACTTCATGGGAAATAGATGGGGAAACAGTGGAAACAGTGTCAGACTTTATTTTTCTGGGCTCCAAAATCACTACAGATGGTGACTGCAGCCATGAAATTAAAAGACGCTTACTCCTTGGAAGGAAAGTTATGACCAACCTAGATAGCATATTCAAAAGCAGAGACATTACTTTGCCAACAAAGGTTCGTCTAGTCAAGGCTATGGTTTTTCCAGTAGTCATGTATGGATGTGAGAGTTGGACTGTGAAGAAGGCTGAGCACCGAAGAATTGATGCTTTTGAACTGTGGTGTTGGAGAAGACTCTTGAGAGTCCCTTGGACTGCAAGGAGATCCAACCAGTCCATTCTGAAGGAGATCAGCCCTGGGATTTCTTTGGAAGGAATGATGCTAAAGCTGAAACTCCAATACTTTGGCTACCTCATGCGAAGAGTTGACTCATTGGAAAAGACTCTGATCTGGGAGAGATTGGGGGCAGGAGGAGAAGGGGACGACAGAGGATGAGACGGCTGGATGGCATCACTGACTTGATGGACGTGAGTCTGAGTGAACTCCGGGAGTTGGTGATGGACAGGGAGACCTGCTGTGCTGTGATTCATGGGGTCGCAAAGAGTCGGACACGACTGAGCAACTGCTTTTATCTGATCTGACTCTTTTGTTGTGGAGCACGGGCTCTAGGGTGCACGGGCTTTAGTACTAGTGGCAGTTGGGCCCAGTTGCTTCATGACACACAGAATCTGCCCAGACCAGAGATCCAAGCCACGTTCCCTGCTGCAGCAGGCAGATTCCTAAATGCTGGACCACCAGGGAAGTCCCCAAAATCCTGACTTTCAATAGTTTTATTGAGATATTCCATTTCTTCTTTGTAAATATTGTTTGAAATGTGTCTATTGACACATATTCATGTAGTACACAATTCATCTATTTAAAGTGTAAAATGCAGTCATTGTTCGTGTATTTGAAGAGTCAGATGAGCATGCTGCTGCTGCTGCTAAGTCACTTCAGTCATGTCCGACTCTGTGCGACCCCATAGACAGCAGCCTACCAGGCTCCCCTGTCCTTGGGTTTCTCCAGGCAAGAACACTGGAGATGGTTGCCATTTCCTTCTCCAATGCATGAAAGTGAAAAGTGAAAGTGCATAACCACAATCAATTTTAGAAAATATCTAGCACACCAGTAAGAACCCAAGTGGATGAACATTCACAGACACTGTACCCACCACGACGTCCCCTCAGCCCACCTCAGCCTTGTATGTGTGTGTGTTCAGTCGCTCAGTCACGTCTGACTCTTTGCAACCCCATGGGCTGCAGCCTGCCAGGCCCTCCTGTCCATAGGGTTTCCCAGGGAAGAATACTGGAGTGGATAGCCATTTCCTTCTCCAGGGGATCTTCCCAAGCCAGGGATCCAACCTATGTCTCCTGCATTGGCAGGTGGATTCTATACCACTGCACCACATGGGAAGCCCCTAGCCTTAGGTAACCATTAATCTTCTTTCCTTATCTGTAGATAAAGGTTCGTCTAGTCAAGGCTATGGTTTTTCCTGTGGTCATGTATGGATGTGAGAGTTGGACTGTGAAGAAGGCTGAGCACCGAAGAATTGATGCTTTTGAACTGTGGTATTGGAGAAGACTCTTGAGAGTCCCTTGGACTGCAAGGAGATCCAACCAGTCCATTCTGAAGGAGATCAGCCCTGGGATTTCTTTGGAAGGAATGATGCTAAAGCTGAAACTCCAGTACTTTGGCCACCTCATGCGAACAGTTGACTCATTGGAAAAGACTCTGATGCTGGGAAGGATTGGGGGCAAGAGGAGAAGGGGACGACAGAGGATGAGACGGCTGGATGGCATCACTGACTCGATGGACGTGAGTCTGAGTGAACTCCGGGAGTTGGTGTTGGACAGGGAGGCCTGGTGTGCTGTGATTCATGGGGTTGCAAAGAGTCAGACACGACTGAGCGACTGATCTGATCTGATTCTGGATATTTCATATACATGGAATCATAATATGTGGCTTTTGGTGGCTGGCTTCCTTCACCTAGCATGATGTTTTCAAGGTTCACCCACATTGTCTTTTTTCATTTTGTTCTTCATGCATTTGGTGTCACATGTAGGAATCCATTTCTGAAATCCTATGTCATAAAACTATACCTCCACATTTTCTTCTGAGAGTTTTAATGGCTCAAGTCTGGGAATTGATCAAAAGACTGTGACTCTCTGTTTTTGTGATTCAGAGTAGACTTTTGTTCATTTGACCTGTGACATCTCTGCTTATACAGATTAAGTAAGAACTTACTGGGCTTTCTAACTCTTACTTCTAGGAAGATCATGAGCAATTAAATAAAACCATAGAGCTGCCCAAGTCAGCCTGTTGTGATTGTGCTTTGACTCTTCTCTCCATTACTGTAACCAGGCCCACTGGCCCTTGGTGGTTTTGTGCTCCCACTTGGCTCCGGCCATCTGGGGATCTAAATACTCCACTGCATTTAGGATTCCCAGTTCAGTGACTACAGTTCCTACTGTGAGTTCTGGCCTGCAGAGAAGAGCAATCACAGAGTTCTTCAAGGGTGCTGGGGCTCCCCTCACAGTCTTGGTGAAAGGTACGTCTTCAGGACTCTCCCAGTATGGATGAGTAGGTCTTCAGTGCCAAATCCACACTAACAGTCAAATCTCTGTAAACCTCTGAATGCCTTCCTCTGTATTAAACCAAGGCAGGGCTGACATTTCCAGCTCACTCACTGTGGGCCAACTTTTGGTCCATAGTTCAACCAACCAGACAAACTAATAAAAGTGCTTTCTAACACTCAGAGTTGCAATATTAAATGCAGAGTCTATGCTTAGTGACGGAGAAGGTGATGGCACCCCATTCCAGTACTCTTGCCTGGAAAATCCCATGGACGGAGGAGTCTGTTAGGCTGCAGTCCATGGGGTCGCGAAGAGTCGGACACGACTGAGCGACTTCACTTTCACTTTTCACTTTCATGCATTGGAGAAGGAAATGGCAACCCACTCCAGTGTTCTTGCCTGGAGAATCCCAGGGACGGGGGAGCCTGATGGGCTGCCGTCTATGGGGTCACACAGAGTCGGACACGACTGAAACAACTTAGCATGCTTAGTGAATCATTTTGGCCTGATCTAGCTTTCTGTGGGGAGGTTGATCCCACTGGGGGTCAGGAGGCTGCTTCCAACTGAGGGTGGGGAGGATTCTTCTACTGGCAAGGATGACTTACCAGACTTGATGGGCTCAGTGTACCCAGCTTCCTCAGGGTCTTCCCACACATTTCTATCACAATGCACAGAATCCCACGCTGCCCAGGTCAGCCCCTACATTTTAACAGGAGTCACTCTAGTGGCAGGATTCAACTTCTAATCTAATTCAACCAGTTGCAGGTTGAGCGTTTGCATGTGATCATTAGCAATCTCAACCCTGTATCTACAGGAGATAAGTGTCTGCTTATGATTACACATAGAATCTTTTAGGTCTTTTACTGTAAACTGAGCTAATCCTTTTCTTTCACCACTCTTTCCAACTACATTGGGAGCAACCAGAAAATTCATCATAACTATCACTATTCCAAAAATGTTCAAAAGTATCATATACACAGTCACAGAACACCTTGCACCCAGAACTTCTTTTAAGTGGTTCATCAGGCATATCCAAAGGAGATATTTTCCATATATCTGTTGCCATAGACTATCGATGATGTCTTTACTACAGAGTCGTTAGCAACCTTAAACCTAATCAGATTATAGAGCTAATTCTAGAAACCCCAGAAGCATTTGAGAAAACTCATTTTTTAATTGAAGTATAGTGGCTGCACAGAAGTATATGTTACAGATGTACAATACAATGATTTATAATTTTAGAGGTTATACTCCACTTATAGCTATTACAAAATATTGGATATATTCCCTATGTTTTGGAATATATCCTTGTAGTTTATTTTATACATAATAGTTTGCACCACTTGCTCCCCTATTCCTATCTTGCCCCTTCCTCCCTCCCTCTCCTGACTGGTAACCACTAGTTTGTTCTCTGTGTCTGTGAGTCAGCTTATTCTATGTTAATATTCAGTTGTTGTTCAGTTGCTCATTCATGTCTGACTCTTTGTGACCCCATGGACTGCAGCACACCAGGATTCCCAATCCTTGACCATCTCCCAGAACGTTCTCAAACCCATGTCCAATGAGTTGGTGATGCTATCCAACCATCTCACCCTCTGTCCTCCCCTTCTTCTCCTGTATTCAATATTTCCCAACATCAGGGTCTTTTCTAACGAGTCAGTTCTTTGTATCAGGTGGCCAAAGTATTGGAGTTTCAACTTCAGCATCAGTCCTTGCAATGAATATTCAGGACTGATTTCCTTTAGGATGGACTGGTTTGATCTCCTTGCCATCCAAGGGACTCTCAGGAGTCTTCACCAACACCACAGTTCAAAAGCATCAATTCTTTGGTGCTCAGCCTTCTATACCATCCAACTCTCAGCATGACTACTGGAAAAACCATAGCTTTGACTAGACAACTTTTGTCAGCAAAGCAATGTCTCTGCTTTTTAATACTCTGTCTAGGAGCAAGCATCTTTTAATTTCGTGGCTGCAGTCACCATCTGCAGTGATTTTAGAACCCAAGAAAATAAATTCTGTCACTGTTTCCATTGTTTCCCCATCTATTTGCCATGAAGTGACAGGACTGGATGCCATGATCTTCATTTTTTGAATGTTGAATTTTAAGCCAGCTTTTCCACTCCCCTCTTTCACCTTCATCAAGGGGCTCTTTAGTTCCTCTTCACTTTCTGCCATGAGGGTGGTGTCATCTGAGGTTATTAGTCTGTTTTATTTTTTAAATTCAACATCTAAGTGAGATCATAGAGTATTTGTCTTTTTCTGTCTGACTCCTTTCACTTAGCATAATGCCCTCCCAGCCCATCCATGTTGCTGCAAATGGCAAAATGCCATTAATTTTTATGTCTGTGTAGTATTCCACTGTGTGTGTGGGTGTGCACGTGCACGCATGAGTGCATGTGTGTGTGTGTGTGTGTGTGTTGTGTGTGTTGTGTGTGCACGCCATGCCTTATTTATCCATTCATCCATTGGTGGACACTTAGATTGCTTCCATATCTGACAATTGTAAATAATTCTACTGTGAACATTGGAGAGCATGTATCTTTTCAAATCAGTGTTTTTGGTTTTTTTGCATATATACCCAGGAATGGAATTGCTGGGTCATATAGTTCAATTTTAGTTTTCTGAGAAATGTCCCTACTATTTTCCACAGTGACTGCACCAATATACTTTCCCACCAACGGTGCACAAAGATTCCCTTTTTTGCCACATCTTTGGTATCATTTGTTATTTATGGGTTTTTGATGATAGCCATTCTCACAGGTATGAGGTGACATCTCATTGTGATTTTGATTTGCATTTCCCTGATGGGATAGTGGCAGCAGCCGAGAATGCCAGGCAGTGACGGTGCAGGAACGGCTGAGAGGAGCTACCCCACGTCCGAGGTCAGGGGCGGCGGCTGAGAGCGCCAGGCTGCAACAGCGTAGAAACAGCAGAGAGGAGCTACCCCACGCCCGAGGCCAGGGGCGGTGGCCTGGAGGAGCAACCCCACGTCCAAGGAGCAGTGGCTGCATGGGCGCAGGAGGGCCTAGAGGAGCTATTCCACGTCAAGGTCAGGAGGGGCAGCAGTGAGCTATTTCAAATCCTGAAAGATGATACTGTGAAAGTGCTGTACTCAATATGCCAGCCAATTTGGAAAACTCAGCAGTGGCCACAGGACTGGAAAAGGTCAGTTTCCATTCCAATCCCAAAGAAAGGCAATGCCAAAGAATGCTCAAACTACCACACAATTGCACTCATCTCACACACTAGTAAAGTAATGCTCAAAATTCTCCAAGCCAGGCTTCAGCAATATGTGAACCATGAACTTCCTGATGTTCAAGCTGGTTTTAGAAAAGGCAGAGGAACCAAAGATCAAATTGCCAACATCCACTGGATCATCGAAAAAGCAAGAGAGTTCCAGAAAAAGCATCTATTTCTGCTTTATTGACTATGCCAAAGCCTTCAACTGTGTGGATCATAATAAACTGTGGAAAATTCTGAAAGAGATGGGAATACCAGACCACCTGACCTGCCTCTCGAGAAACCTATATGCAGGTCAGGAAGCAACAGTTAGAACTGGACATGGAACAACAGACTGGTTCCAAATAGGAAAAGGAGGACGTCAAGGCTGTATATTGTCACCCTGCTTATTTAACTTCTATGCAGAGTACATCATGAGAAACGCTGGACTGGAAGAAACACAAGCTGGAATCAAGATTGCCAAGAGAAATATCAATAACCTCAGATATGCAGATGACACCACCCTTATGGCAGAAAGTGAAAAGGAACTCAAAAGCCTCTTGATGAAAGTGAAAGAGGAGAGTGAAAAAGTTGGCTTAAAGCTCAACATTCAGAAAACGAAGATCATGGCATCTTGTCCCATCACTTCATGGGAAATAGATGGGGAAACAGTGGAAACAGTGTCAGACTTTATTTTTCTGGGCTCCAAAATCACTGCAGATGGTGACTGCAGCCATGAAATTAAAAGACACTCCTTGGAAGAAAAGTTATGACTAACCTAGAGAGAATATTGAAAAGCAGAGACATTACTTTGCCAACAAAGGTCCATCTTGTCAATGCTATGGTTTTTCCAGTAGTCATGTATGGATGTGAGAGTTGGACTGTGAAGAAGGCTGAGCACTGAAGAATTGATGCTTTTGAACTGTGGTGTTGGAGAGGACTCTTGAGAGTCCCTTGGACTTCAAGGAGATCCAACCAGTCCATTCTGAAGGAGATCAGCCCTGGGATTTCTTTGGAAGGAATGATGCTAAAGCTGAAACTCCAATACTTTGGCCACCTCATGCGAAGAGTTGACTCATTTGGCAAAACTAATACAATTTTGTAAAGTTTAAAAATAAAATAAAATTAAAAAAAATAAATGATCATTGATAAATCAAAAAAAAAAAAAAAAGAAAGAAAAGACTCTGATGTTGGGAGGGATTGGGGGCAGGAGGAGAAGGGGACGACAGAGGATGAGATGGCTGGATGGCATCACTGACTCAATGGATGTGAGTCTGAGTGAACTCCGGGAGTTGGTGATGGACAGGGAGGCCTGGTGTGCTGCTATTCATGGGGTCCCAAAGAGTCGGACACGACTGAGCGACTGAACTGAACTGAACTGAACTGATGGGCTAGTGCTGTTGAGCATCTTTTCATGTGCCTGTTAGCCATCTGTATATATACTTTGGAAAAGTTTCTATTCATTTTTTCTGCCCATTTTTAAAGTTTTTTTTTTTTCCTGACACTATGTTTTGGAGCTATTTATATATGTTGGATATTAACCCCAAATCAGTTATTTACAATATTTTCTCTCATTCAGTAGCTTCTTTTCATTTTTGTCAATGGTTTCTTTTGGTGTGCAAGAACTTTTAGATTTAATTAGGTCCCTATGCTATGCTAAGTCGCTTCAGTCGTGTCTGTCTCTTTGCAACCCTATGGACTGTAGCCCGCCAGGCTCCTCTGTCCATGGAATTCTCCAGGCAAGAATACTGGAGTGGATTGCCATGCCCTTCTCCAGGGTATCTTCCTGACCCAGGGATTGAACCCTCGTCTCTTATGTCTTCTGTATTGGAAGGCAATTTCTTTACCAGTAGTGCCATGTGGGAAGCACATTTGTTTATTTTTGCTTTTATTTCCTTTACTTTTGGAGGTGGATCCAAAAACAATGCTGTTGTGATTTATGTCAAAGAGTGTTCTGCCCATGTTTTTATCCAGAAGTTTTACATATTCAATCTTACACATAGGTCTCAAATCCATTTTGAGTTTGTTTTTGTATATAGTGTTAGATAATGTTCTAATTTCATTCTTTTACATGCAATTGTCCAGTTTTCCCAGCACCACTTGATGGAGAGACTGTCTTTTCTCCACTGTATACTGTATTTTTGCCTCCTTTGTTGTAGATTAATTGACCATAGGTGCACAGGCTTCTTTCTATGATTTCTATCTTATTTCATTGAGCTGTATGTCTGTTTTTGTGCCAGTACCATACAGTTTTGATTACTATAGCTTTGTAGTACAAGGTCAAGAAGCTTAATTCCTCCAGCTCTGCTCTTTTTTTCTTTTTACTTTATTTGATAGTGTCTGGTCTTTTTTGTGACACATTTTTGTTGTTGCACTCTCTTCACTTTGTCTCATCAATATCTTACAGTTTTCCAAGTACAGGTCTTTTGCCTCCTTAGGTAGGTTTATTTCTAGGTAGTTTTTTCTTTTTGATGCAGTTAAATGGGATTATTTAATGGTAAATGGGATAATATCCTGAAGTTATCTTCTTGCTAGTTGCTGTTAGTGTACAGAAATGTGAATAGATTTATATATTAAATTTGTATACCACAACTTCATTGAATTCATCGATGAGCTCTAGTAGTTTCCATTACCAGGACGCTGGGAGTTCTCTCAGCAAGAACAAAAGGGAACCTCAAGCTGCCACAGGCAGCCAAGGGGAGCAGGGGTGGGTGAGCATCTCTCAGGAGTATGCAGGGGCAGCCAAGACATACAGAGAGGAAAGGGCAGGCCCGGAGATTCAGCCATTGGCAGGGAGTGCCCTGCCACAATCCTGATAGCTGAGGAGGCAGCCAAAAGTGTTTGCGGGGTCCCAGACAGTCTAAAATGGAACTCGGCTTTTTAGGGGTCTGAAGCACCCCCGGGTCACATGGGAGGGCACTGAATAGGGCTTTTGTCTACAGGAAACACTGGGCAATGCTATCTAGCTAACCTGAGCTGTGTCTAGAGAGATTTAACTCAGGTGGTGTGTCAGCCCCCAGTTTGCAAGAATCGACAAGGAAGCCCACCCCTCGCTGGTGACTGGAGGCTTCCAGCATGGAACCGAGGTCCACCGGGAGATCAGTGCTTATGTGACTTAAATGCAGACTTGCTGTGAGACACAGCACGCTTCCCCGTAACTACATGGCAGACATACATGTCAGGAACCTCGCTACCTCCTGTGCCTCCCCTGAGTCCTCAGGACCCTGTAAGGCAGATGCCCCTAGGATTACCTGTGTGGGGAAACAGAGGCTCAGAGTGGGTGAGCCAGGCAACTGGGGATCAGCAGGGCAGTGGTGCCCACCTTGGCATCTCCTCACCTGAGCCCGCCCTCTCACCCACTGGGCCGGGCGCCTGGGCCCTGGATGGCTGACGCCTCAACCTCAGAGGCATTTCTGATTCTAAAAGTCTCAGGAAGATCCTCAACACCAGGAGCAGAGTTGGGGTGGGGGGCATTAGTAGGGTGGGCTTCCTGTATGGGCAGCCCTGCACGGCCACCTCTTTGATGCTAGAGCACCAGGCCCCAGAGCAGGATGGCATCTCTCATGGCCTGGATGCAGAGCCAGATGGAGTTCCCATGGACAGTGGTCACAGGAGAGGGAGCCACACTGTTGCATGAAGGCCCATGGAGACTGCCCCCTCCCGCATGCCTGGGACCGTGGTGTGCAGAGCAAGGCCGGCCTGGGGTGGACATGCGCAGGCTGCGGAGCCCAGAGGACAGCAGCCTGTCCTCCTTCTGTGTCCCTGGGACCTCACCTGTCACCTCTACAGCCCCCACCCTGGGGTCCCAGAGACCAATGGCAGGGCCCAGAGAGGGTCTGTGTGGGGGACTGGATGCCCAGCCAATGAGGTGCACAGAGGACTGGCTGGCTGTACCCCTGACCGTGGATTCCCACCCTGGACGAGGCTGTGCTTGAGCACAAGGGTGCCATGCAGAACCCTCAAGGCACCTGTGAACACAGAGGAGGGGCTGACTTTGAGGATCACAGGTCTGTCAGTGCGCGTCTGCCCAGACCTGGGACTCCAGGACCAGAAGACTGTGCCTGGTTTGCACGAGTGCTCGGCCTGAGACTTCACCCCCATGCACAAGTGTCATGGTGCCCGCTGCCAAGACAAGCGTGGACTAGGAGGCTGACACGCTAACCAGCCTGGGTGCAGCCAGCCCTTTATTAGTTCACGTAATGACTGCCTTGTGATGTCAGCCCTGAGGAAGCAGAGGCCTTTGGTGAGGGTCTGAGCACCCTTGTGAGCCTGGACTGCTCCTGGCCACTGCACTGTCCCATTTCCAGGAAGGAGGGATGCACCACCCTCCACGTGGCTGCGGACAAGGAGGGCCCTGCGATGGACGGGGTGCCCGGCTTCAGGGGGGTTCCCTTTCTTCCAAACACAGGGCTTCTGGCCCCGGGCTCAGAAAGCTGCGCCCCTCCCTGCGGACCTTTTGATCACCCTGGCCCTGCCCGTGCCCACCGCAGCTTCAGGCTGCTGCTGGAAGAGAGCACTTTCCAGGCTTTGAGGTAAGAGCCTTTGTTGAAGAGGCCACACACCAAGTGTGGTGCCCTGCCTGGGGGAGAGGGCAGCCTCCTCTCCCTCCCCTTTCCCAACATCAATAGTCACTGCTTTATGTCCTTTTTGTGGGAGGAAGATGGCACTTCTGTAGGCATCAGTGAGGAGCTCTTTGAGGAAATTTTGGAGAGGATGGGCTCAGACAAGGTATTTGAGACAGACTGCATGAAGAGCTTCGTCTGCCAGCTTAGTCTGTACGGATTCAGCAAAGCGTGCCAGGATGTGCTCACCTCCCTCTGCCTGACCAGCCTGCTGACGGAGGAGCTGCCTGTCTGTGTCCTGAGCAAGTTAAGGGCAGGGGAGTACCTGCTGGGCCCTGGGGGCAGGGTGCATGCCAACCTCAGGGCCACCAGAACAGCTGTGTGTAAAGACAGAACTGGGAACCAGCGTGACTGCCGGAGCTGCTAATGTGCGTGCTGCATTGGGGAGTTGTGAGGGGGAGAGCCTGAGCATTCTCAGCACAAAGAAGTCACTGCCCCTCCTCTCTTTCTCCGGTGGGGATGTCTGTGGGAGATGACAGAGGTGAGCTGAATGCACAGTAGGAATGGGGTCAGGATACCAGGGGGCCAGGTGTCACTCTGTACCACTGACCCATGGGCCCTTAGATCGCAGTCACACCAGGAAAAGAGATGACATTGCTCAAATGCTGGGCCTTCCTATCCTCCAGCCAGGGCACAAATGGCCCTAGGGTGGAGTCAGGCAGGGAGAGGGGTTTGTGTACCCCCATGACTCCCTCACGGCTCAGTCCTGAAAGATCCATCAGTAAGGTGGGAGATCTGGGGTCGGTCCATGGGTTGGGAAGATCTCCTGAAGGAGGGCATGGCAACCCACTCCATTATTCTTGCCGGGAGAATCCCCATGGACTGAGGAGCCTGGTGGGCTACTGTTCATGGGGTTGCAAAGAGTCGAACATGACTGAGACTAAGCACATGACTCCCATAGCTGTGGAGCAGAAGTTTAGTGCAGGGAAGCACAGGTCCTTTCATGGGAAGTGTCCTGCTCAACCGAGGAACTACAGGTCAGGGGTCAACACCTGCACAGAAAGCAGAGAAGCTTCTGCAGTCTGCCTGCTGCAAATGCCAAGTCCCCTCTCTGGGACTTGTATGGGTACTCTTGGGCCACTCTGTGTCATTTTCCAAGGTTGAGAGGTGATGGTGAGTTACTGAGTCCTGAGGATGTGCAAGCTGGGGCACTGCCTCCTGTGGGACAGGGACCTGCTTTCTCCATGAGGCCTGGGGATGGCTGGGTTTGGGTACCCAGGGGCCTAGCCGGGAGGGTGCTGGTTTCAGTAAGCCTTTGACACTTGGACTTTGCTATTCTCTCTCTCTCTCTCACTCTCTCTCTCAGTGAACCCCAGTTACAGTTCTGCTGCAGTCCCCTGTTGAAAAGAGATAGCCCACACATCCTGGGGAAGATGAAGAGGAAAGGGGGCATTAAGTCTGCATCTCAGCAGGTGGAAGGCAGGCTGGCAGCCCTGGGCATCCCTCTTGTGCCCAGCACTGTGCAGCCACAGGACGGCCTGTCACCCTGCCCTGAGGATGCCCAGGGGACCATGAGCCACCTGGAACTCACCCCGCCACCACAATGGCCAGGACCTATGCCACCCCTGCTGAGTTCTGGGGACAGAAGCCCCACCCCCTTTGTGGGGTCCTGAGGCCTGGCATCCGAGGGCACACAGACTCTGTTTTCTCTAATCCCTGTCCTGACGGAGGTGGCCCTGCCCATCGAGGGCCCGTGGCTCTGCTTCACCTGGCCTCCTGCCCAGATGGCTCCTCTTGTGGTGGTGGTTGGCTCCACCATTGTGCCCATCCAGATTTCAGCCTGCCCCCTGGGCAGCTCCCAGTGGCCACGCTGGTGCCTCTGTGCCCCACATGGATGCCTGTCTTGGCTGAGGCCTGGAACCCCTTCTATTACTGCTCAGGCAGCCCGTCTTTCCCAAAATCTCTAGCCATTCTTTCCCATAATTCCCACCCCCTTCAGGTGTACCCCCAGAGGACCGCAAATATGCACCCTACTCAGTCAGATAGAGGCAGCCCTGTTGTCAGAATACTGCACGGCAATAAAGAACCTGAAAACACAAGGAATTTCCCGCCCAGCACACATCTTCAGCACCTCCATCCTGGGCCTGGCTGAGCATTTGAGTCCCCTCAGGCAGCTGCTTGCTCACAAAGGCAAGACAGATAGCCACCCACCCCTGGCACAATATGAGCACCTCGTACACACCTGGGGAAGACCCTCAGATGCTCTGCACCCATTTATTGAAAAGACCCGTCAAGAGCTTGACAAGAGCCTGGCAGAATGGCTTAATAGGCACAGGGACACTGTCCAGCAGGCTCCTCACTTGACAGATGAGGAGAAATTAGGCCTCCCCTCGTTGGGGTCCCCAAAAGAGCCCTTCCTGTCCTGAGATGCACAGGGCTGGAGCCTGTGGTCCCTGCCCGAGGCCTGTGGGTGTTCAGTTTGGGGACTCGCTGGTGTCTGGACATGAGGCCCGAGGATTGGCTTCATTGCAGGGCCGAAATCTGGTGATATTTTCTCGTTTCTCTTTTCTTTTCCTTTTTCGGCTGAGCACTCCAAGGGTGTCACAACTCAGCACCCTCTGCTTGCTGGGGTGTCCAGTTTACAACGCACTTTCTCTTAAAAGAGTGTTTGTCCTGAGGAGCATAGCAAATAGCCCTCCAGGGTCATGCTGCAGAGAGAAGAGCTCTGAGGTCAGGTGAGGGGAGAGCATGCACACACCAGTCCACTGGAACCGGAAGGCTGGGTCTCCCTTGTTGGCAGTCCTGCCCAGGCACAGGAGGCCCCTGAGAAAGGACATGGGGCGGTGCAAGTCAGGGCTCTGTCAGCCCCAGCACTGAGCTGCTGTGACGCCTGGCCAGGCTGCTCACTTCCAAGACAAAATGCAGCCCCTTACGAAGGTCGCTGCCTGGGGAACACCTTAAATCTCAGAAGGTTTCATTTGGTTTTTTGTCTTGACTTCTGTATGCCTCCTGACCTGGAATCACATGCAGATGCTGCTATTTAAAAACCACATTCCCAGAAACCTCAGCATGTGTGGCACCTGCTTAACTGTAAACCTATAGAGAAAGCGGAGATGTGCAGATTGCAAACTCAAATCATCTGCTTGTCACAAAAGGCAACTTTTACTTATAAAGACTGCCTGACATCAAAAGAGACCCATGTGGTACTTCACTCCCACCGCTCAGTCCTTGGTAGATTTTGACTGATGTCTGCAGAGTGAAGTGGCTAAGCACACGTCCTCCTGGGCCGGGCAGAGGCGGCAGCCTAAGGTCACAAAGGAGTGTAGGGAGGGAGCATGGCCTTGATGGGCTGGCCCTGGACAGTCAAACTGTCTCAAGCCCCATGCGTGCCTGGGTCACCAGAGGAGAGGCCAGGGGGCTCCAGAGGCATCAGTTAACTTTTGTCCTCGGGGCCACACAGGCAACAGTGTCTCGGAGAGTGGAAATGCATTCAACCAGACAGGGTGTCTCAGAGAGGGGGCCTGCCTCACAAGTGCTCCAGCTAGGCAAGGGTGACCCTGGAGGCCCAACTGGGCAGACCCTGGGGAGCCAGTGATCCATGGCCAACTCACTTCCCACCAGCTCTGCCCGAGCCTCCCTTGGCCCAGTGCTCATCTTGGGTCTTCAGTGGCTCTTTTGTCCCCTGGGCTACCTTGCTCTGTCCTTTCATAAACGGAGGTGCCATGGCCAAACAGGGATGAGGTGGGGAGGCTCCAAGAGTATATTTCTGGATGACAGAAACAAGACTTAGTCTGTGATGAGCAAACCTGGTGGTGCTCTGGAGTGCCAGCTCTCTGCAGTGGAACCGCCTGGGACTCCATGGAAACTGTCATGAGGAAAGGCCCTGGGATGAATCGAGCTACAAACCAGCAGGGGAGGCTGATGAGACACCATGGCCTGGGACTTGTCCATGCCCAACCCCACAAGCAAGGCCTGTGACCGGGCAGCAAGTTGCTTAACCATCTGTTGAGCCTCTGCAAAGGGAGGGAAGGTCCCCATCCCCAGGGTCTGAGGTCCCGTACAAGGGGCCCCCCCGAAGCCCCATGCAAACCCCCTAGACGAGGAGCTCTGCACGCCTCCACCCTCAGCAAACCTGGGGATGCCCAAGCCTCACTCAGGCAGCACCTCCGGCCTCTGAGCAGTGCTCTGGGGAGATGTAGGGGGGCTGGTGGGGGCCAGGTCATCATGGGGGCCAGGCTGAACTGCAGTGAGGCTGTCCTTGGCCCTCAGGGTCCCCAGGCGCAGGGCAGGTCAGCCACAGACCCTCCTCCCGAATGTCTCTCCTTCCTAGGGGAAGAGTCTAAAGTCGCCCAACCGGTGGAGACTTAGAACCCATGACTCATGAGTTCTTGGCCCCTGAGAGCCCCTCTGGACACTGCACAAGACAGGCCCATGCGGGAGGGCAGGGGGGCATCCGTATAAACCAGTGGAAAAGAGCCACCAGGAGACGACCCTGGGGATACCTCAGAGAGGAGGAGTGTGAAGTCACTATGAGCGGCCAAGGCCATCTACAGGCTGCTGAGTTCTTCCTGATTCACCTGCCGCTGCTCACCCTCTTCAGCTAAAACAATATCATTTATACAAAATTTCCAAAGTGTGGTGACACTAAGTGGCCCGCATGGGAAGGCAAGTGGGTCCCTGTGCTCCCACAAGGTCATGGGCACAGCTGCCCCCCATCCAGCATCTGTGCTAGGACTTCAACCTTCTCTTGAGGGTTAATGAGGCCCCCTCCTGAGAGAGGATGAGAGCTTCCAGTTGTCCCCGAACAGAGGATCCCGGCCCGACTGGGACTCCTGGGGGCCCCGGTCCAGGCTGTCAGGCTGAGACCCCACACCCCCCTCACTTTGTCAGTGAACTCGGGGAGTCGGAGGCTTGGTCTTTGAGGCCCAGTCTCAGGGGGGCAGAGGGAGGGGCCCACGTCCTGTGGAGACTCGAGATGAGGACCAGAGGAGGCTGAGGGTCCCAGGGGATGCATGTGCAGCCCTCCTGACAGCCCTGGGGGACCATGGGGCGTGGTGTTCAGATGTAATATCACTGATCACGATGGGAGTGAAGTGAGGGCCTGGGTCAGGTGCCCCGGTTCAGGTCAGCAGAGTGAAGGAACCCAGCTGTGCTAGGAGCAAAGGTAGAATCCTTAGGGGGGGCTCTGGGGCCCCAAGACATCCAGGTCATCACTGCTCTCAGCCCTGGCAGGGTTGTAGGAGTGAGCCCCCTACTCCTGCTTGCCTCTCAGGGGTCCTGGCTGGGGAAGGCCTGGTTCTAAGGGCAGCAAGGTCAGGGACAGAGGGTGGTACCCAGACCTGCTGAGAGTCGAAGTGAAGAGCAGAAGGAGGTTGAGGAACACCCAGGGCATCATCTCAGCTCTGGGAAGCCCTGGGCTTGGAGCCCTGATGTCATGGCCACAGACTTCCCTTTGGGATCCCAGTGAAGTGATGGCCTTGGTGTGAGGGCCCTGCCTCCAGTCAACACATGGGGCATCCCTGAACCTATCAGGGCTCAAGATGAGAACCTTGAGGGAGGACACAGGGAATCACACAGGTCCCGGCACCTGCTGTCAGTCAGGGGCGACTCTCGTGGGGGCATGAACTCGGGGTCTCAGATATTGGAGACTTGATATAAGGGGCAGGGCCTCAGAGATTGGAGGGGAGATTCTTAGGCTTTGAAGGAGTTTAGGTGAGGACCCTGAGTGAGGACTGAGCAGACCCCTGCCCCTGTGCTCAGTGCTGGGAGGCCAGGCAGGACGTGAGGAGGAACTGAGGACCCGCAGGAGGCCCTGGGCAGTGCGGCCACATGTGGGGACCCTTAGTGCTTTCTGTTCAGGCTCGCATCTTGTTCTGAGTTTCCATGCAGGCCCCCAGAGGGGTGGGACCAGGTCGTGCCAGGATAAAGGTGAACACTACAAGGGAACCCTGACGGGACCTCACACCACACAACTGGGGGGACCTCACAGAGTCCACTCCTCGTACCATCCCAGAAGGCTCAGGGCTGTGCCACAGGATACCCCCAAGGTGCCCCTCCATTTCTCTCACAGGAATTCCAGGAACCAGAAGGTGAAGGCAGAAGTCTGAGGCCCGTGTCCTGAGGTCAGAGAGCAGAGGAGTTCCAGGCAGTGCCAGGAGTCAAGGTGAGGAAGGTGGCCTGAATATGCACCAGGGGCTCCCCATCCCAGAACAGAGGGGACCCCAGAGGGCCTAATCCCCACACCTTGTCAGCCCCAGAAATCTCGGACTGTCCTGACTGCAGCCTGGGGAGCCACCCCACTTCCTCCTTCAGGTAGCCAGGGGACTGCCCACCCCAGAGGCATGCCCCAGTGAGGTCTGAGATCACCCCTCAAGGGGAAACCTGTAAGTGGCCTGTGTCAGAACTCCCAGAGTGCGTTGCTCAGCCAAGGCCTCTCACACCCCCTTTCTCCCCCATCTGTTCCCCTGCCTCACTCCCATCTGTGGTTTGATCCCAGGCATTGCATTTGTGGTCAGGATGACTGAGCTTAGCAAGCCTGAGGAAGACCTTCAGGACCCAGGTGAGGCCCAGGGCCCGGAGGAGGTGCAGCTCTTGGGGGCTGAGGTGGGGGAGGCTGCATCAGCCTCGGCCTCCTCCCCCGCAGTCTCCTGCTCTGCCTTGCCCCAGGAAGCTCTGAATGAGATGGTGGCTAACCTGATGAAGTTCCTGCTCCTCAATTATCGGGCCAAGGAGATGACCTCCCAGGCGGAAATGCTGAAGAAGGTCCTCAGGGATAACCAGGAACACTTCTCGGTGCTCTTCAGCCAAGCCTCGGAGTGCCTGCAGCTGGTCTGTGGTGCGGAGATGAAGGAGGTAGACCCCAGGGAGCACATCTACATCATGGTCCCCACCCTGGGCCTCACCTGCGATGCTATGCTGAGCAGTGGGCAGAGCATGCCCAAGGCCAGCCTCCTGGTGCTGGTCCTCAGCCTGAAGAGGAGATCTGGGGAGCATTCAGCAAATGAGGATGTTTGTCAGGAGGGAGCACTGTGTTTTGGGGAACCCAGAGAGCTGCTGACCCAAGTGTGGGTGCAGGAGGGGTACCTGAAGTACTGGCAGATGTCTGACAATGACCCTGCTTGCTTCGAGTTCCTGTGTGGTCGCCAGGCCTGTACAGAGACCAGCAAGTAGGAAGTCATGGAGTATCCGCTCAGAATCAACCAATGGTTTTGCATGGCCTTCCCAGCCCTGTCTGCAGAGGCTGTGAGGAAGGAGGAAGAGGAGCCCTGACCTAGAGAAGCAGCCAAGCTGATCCTTACCTCTGTGATTGAAGAGGGAGTGGTCAGCCTTCTCAATAGTGATGGCCTGGGCCACTTGGGAGAACCTGGGGTGTAGCATCTTTCTGTTCCTTTTCTCTGTGATGACATGGAAATTCATCTCTGTTTTTTAAAGGAATTATTCAAGTGTGTTTTTTCAGCTTAAGCCTTAATAAACTTCAGTATCTAACTTTGTGAATGACATCGATCACGCATGTATTTGTACTTGACCATTTAAAGGACCAGAGTTTTGCTGTTTTGTAAAAGAGATTGGGAACTCTCCCATTTTATTTTGTGGCCCTGAGCAAGATCACATGGAACTGGAATTACAACTATTTTGGATATGTGAACTTACTTAGCAGTATATAGTTGGTGGAAAATTGGAAAATAAAAAAAAAGATTGTAGTGAATTCTCCCTTCTTATAGGTTTTGACTGTCCTTTTCTACAGCTAATCCATATCTGTTTACTCGGATTTTGCCAGGTTATTATTTAAGAAAGTAGGGGAAAATTGATGAGATTAATAGCCCCCCTTCTCACTGGTTCATTTAGTCCACAGAACTTCACGGAGCCTCTGCTCTGTGGAAGGCCCTGTGTTAGCAGTGGGGACACTAGGAGAAGCGGGACACCCCATACCCAGAGCGATGGTCTAGGGGCCACAGTCACACGAGGAAGGTGGAGAGACGTTCCATAGTCCCACAGAACAGGCAATACGGGGCATGGCGGTGAGGATCCAGGAGGAGCACTCGAGTGTTGGTGCCTGAGCCAGGGCAGTTTGGGGCTTTGGGAAGCTGGGTTCCTTCTGTGGGAGATGATGGTAATGAACCTCAGTGGTGTCAACAGCCAGACTGTAGATAGTGTCTTATGAGTGAGAGGAAAGTCTGGAATCAGACACGCGTGTTAGAAGTTCATCATCTCTCCAATAAATCTCCTGGGTCTGAAAAATAACGTGCACTTTGGTCAGAACAGGTAGACACCTGGTTTTTCTGCCTGAGTCTAAATATACTTGAAAGTTTCCAAATGGGAAATGAGCACATTTTGTTTGGCGCAGTCTATTCAGTCTCGGGGTATAGTTGAAGACATTTCGATTACCACACTAAGTCTTCTGGTAAGATATTAATGGGGTTCTTCTTTGAAACTGGCAGTTGGACACTTCAACTGTTGGGTCAGCTTTCCTAGGTGGTCAGACCCCAAAGCCATAAAAACTGCACTGAACCTGAATTCACATACCTCAGAATCCTCCTTGCAGGTGAAGGGTGGTGCATTGTGCATATCCTTGCTGGATTTTGTAAAGAAAACTCCCACTGTCCTTTTCCCCCCATTGTCTCTTGTCTGATACCTGCCCCTCATGAAGGTCACGGCTGTTGGGGAGCCTACGGGCACCTGTATAGGTGCTCAGGCAAGTTCTATCCTGTGGAGGCAGCTGAGTCTCCCAGGCTACACTCCCTGGCATCAGGAGGTAGGGGCACATATTCACTCTGCTGAGACTGTGGGTGGGTGTCACTGCAGAGGGTAGGGCAGAAAGAGCACTGGAGGGAGAAGAGGGGGGACCCCCCCTCCCTGACATCCACAAGAGCCTTGGAAACTAAATCAGATCCTGCATTTAAAAGTGCTGATACAGAGTAGTTACTAGAAACAGTTGGGGATTCAAGGCATCTTTGGCTTTCTCAGAAACTCCTCAACACACGAAGGGCACTGTCTTCATCGCAGGCTACACCTACCGGTTGCTGTCTGTTGAGCATCGAGCACACTGCAGGGCAGGGGAGAGACTCCAGGTCCTTGCCCACATCTCTTCTCCCTCTGCTTCCTGGAAGCTGCCTGCAGGGAACATGGGATCTTTATGTAAACCTACAACAATTTGGAAATAAATACATGATTAATTCACTGATTTTAATACAAAGAAAAAATGGTTCATCTAAATAATAATAGCATGTTGTTTGAGGGAAAAGCATCCCCTTTGTGTTGATGCCTGGGGTGGGATGGAAAGGTATTTTGGATGCAGGTGGTGCCACATCCATGGGGCTGAGCTCCCAAGAAGCAGGAAGGGCTCCTGTCTGACTGGCTGATGGAAGCTCTGTCCAGGCGCCATCCATTCAGGGCCAAGGTGAGGACCTGGGCTCCTCCCGGTGGCACAGTCAGAAGGTGGGTGTTTTTAGGCAGGTGGAAGATGACATTTTGGATTCTGGGCACTGCAGAGGGTATCCTGGGGGTGGTACAGCCAGAGGGACTGAGGAGGGTGGAGAGCCCTGGGAGCAAGGGGCAGGGATCCAGCCTAGGAGTCTGGAGCTGAGCTTCAAGCCAGAGTCACATGAGGACCACACAGTCCTCGCCCTCTGGCCTCCTTCTTGGGTCCATCCTTCTCTCCCTTTCCCTTCGTCACATGGCAGGGCTGGGTCAGGAGAAGAGGAGACATGTGGATGGGGAACTGGTGCCTGAACCTCTACGGAGAGGAGCGCAAAGTGCCAGGTGGGAACCATGGCTCATAGGTCAGTAGGACTGTTATGATATCTCCTGTGGGAACCATCTTCCTTTGGGAAGAGCATGTCCTGTCACCACCGAGTAACCAGTAGCCACATGAGGCTGGGTACTGTGTACTCAAATGTGCTTAGTGTGTCCCACGGCCTGGCCGTCTGCCTTATAAAATGTGGAATCAAATGTAAATAGCTAGAAGTGGGTAATGGCTAGATAGCTCCGCTGAGGAACTGCAGAAGCTACATGGAGGACCAGAAGCACAACTTTCCTTGTGGATCACAGGGAGTGGTGGTAGGTGGGGTCACTGTTCCCTCTGGTTCCAGGGCCATGTATCTTACTTAGTGGGGGAACTAATGATGACAGATGTGGAGTTTGTCCAGTCCCTGGAGGGTGAAACCCCAGCACCCCGGGCTCTCATATCCCAGTGTGCACCTCACATGTGCTTTGTAGAGGCCATTCCACTGCCCCAGGAGACCAGCAGCTCTGGAAGCTGTGGTCTCAGGGCAGTGAGGGCTTTGGTGTAACGGTCCAGCCTTGGGTAAACTCAGGGACATCTTGTACCTTCCAGAGCTCAAGATGAGGACCCTGAGGAGGACACAGGGCCCCTCAGATCCCACCCCTGCTGTCAGCCCTAGGCATCCCTGGTGGCGGCATGAGCACTTGGCAGCATGTCCTACCTTTGGCATCCCTGTCTCTGACAGGTTGGGGCCCTGCTTTAAGGGACGGGCCTTAGAAGCAGAAGGGGAGGATCTTAGGTTCTGAAGAAGTCTGGGTGAGGACCCTGAGAATAGACTGAGGGGAACGTGGATCCCATCACAGTGGGCTCAGGGAGCACATAGGGTGGGATGAGCACATGCCGCATTTCCTGACATCCAGGTGTCAGAGAGACTGGGGACCCGCTATAGGCGGCAGGGCCTCGGGTGGGCAGAGAGGAGAATTCCCGGTCCTGTGGGGTAACCAGTGGAGGTCCCTGATGCGGGACTAGGAGACCCTTGACCTCAAAGAAAGCTGTCTCTGTTGTCGGTCCTCGGAGACCGCGAGGTAGAATGAGAACAACAGGCATGGTCTGACGTCCTGACATCCGGGTCTCAGAGAGACGGGGCACGTGGTATAAAGGGGCGGGGCCTCAGTTGGGGAGAGGAGAGGATCTCTACTCCGAGCCAAGGTAAGGCCCTGAGGAAGGACTAAAGCGACCCCCAGGGAGGACTGATGGAGCCCCACAGATCCCTGCCCCTGTCATCTGCCCTGCGAGACCCTGGGGTGAGAAGAGCACACTATACCTGTCCTGACTTTCTGACATCCGGGTCTCAAGAGGGACTGGGGACCTGGTGTGAGGAGCCGGGCCTCAAAATGGGGGAGGACAGAGCCCCGGTCCTACCGGGAGTCAAGGTGAGGACCCTGATGGGGGAATGAGCGGAGCGGGACCCCAGAACTGAGGGGACCCTAGTAGTCCCCAGGCAGGACGACCTCGTGCCGCACTTCCTGACATCGGGTCTCAGAGAGACTGGGGACCGGGTGAGAGCGGCGGGCCTCAAAATGGAGGACGGGCCAATTCCAGGTCCTGCCTGGAATCCAGGCTCCAGGTGGGGAACGACTGAGGCAGTTAGACCCCAACACAGGGTGGGATCCTTGCCTTTGATGGGGGTCTTAGAGGTCCCAGAGCGGGTTGAGCAGGATGCGCAGTTTGTCGACCTCTGGCTTAGGGGCTTCAGGAGATGAGGTGCTCAGCCGGAGGGTGGAGGCTTCAGATCCACAGAGGGTGGACTCCTCGGACAGAGCCGAACGCACCCTTGTGGTCAGTGCTGGGAGTCCAGGCTGGACGTGAGGTGGGGACCGAGCATCTCCCCAGCCTAGGACCCGCGGAAGGCCCTGGGCAGGTGCCACCACATGTGGGGCCCCTTAGCGCTTTCCCTTCAAACTCGGGTCTTGTTCTGAGTTACTCTGCAGGCCCCCAAAGGGCAGGGTCCAGGCCGTGGCAGGGGAAAGGTGGGCACTACAAGGGAGCTACAAGGGGACCACTTCCCCCACAATTCGTGGGGGGGAGCCTCAGAGTCCAGGGCTGTGCCACAATCTACCCCCAAGGGGCCCCCTCCATTTTTCTCACAGGGGTTCCAGGAACCAGGAGCAGAGGTCTGAGGCCTGTGTCCAGACATCAGAGAAAAGAGGAGGTCCAAGCAGTACCAGGAGTCAAGGTGAGGAGGGTGCCATGAATGAGCACCAGGGGCTCCCCATCCCAGAACAGAGGTGACCCCACAAATCCCTAATCCCCCCACCGTGTCAGCCCCAGAACCTCTGGCTGTGTTGGCTGCACCCAGGAGAGCCACTGCCCTTCCTCCTTTGGGTAGCAGGGGGTCAGACTGCCCAGGAGGAGGGCCCGTGTGAGGCCGAGAGCACCCCTCAAGAGGAGACCTATAAGTGGCCTGTGTTGACCACCCAGGGTATATTTCTTAGCTGAGGCCTATGGTCCACAATGTCCCCTGCCTCACTCCTGTCTGTGCTTTGATCCCAGGCATCGTGCTCGTGGTCGAGATGAGTGAGCAGAGGAAGCCCAAGAAAGACCTTCAGGACCCAGGCGAGGCCCAGGGCCCAGAGGAAGCACAGCTCTTGGGGGCTGAGGGAGGGGAGGCTGCAACCCCCTCGGCCTCCTCCCGCCCAGTCTCTTCGTGCTCCGCTGAGGAGGCCTTGCCCCAGGAAGCTCTGAATAAAATGGTGGCTAACATGGTGACGTTCCTGCTCTGCAAGTATCGAGCCAAGGAGCCAACCACCGATGCCGAATTGATGAATACGGTCCTCGGGGATAACCAAAAGTACTACCCAGTGGTCTTCTGCCAAGCGGTTGAGTGCGTTCTGCTGGTCTTTGGTGTAGATGTGAGGCGGTTAAACACTGCACCCATCTACATCATGGTTCCCTCCCTGGGCCTCACCTGTGATATAATACAGGGAAGTGGGCAGGGCCTGCCCAAGGCCGGCCTCCTGGTGGTGGTCCTCAGCCTGATCCTCCAGAATAGGGATTGCAGCCCTGAGGAGGAGATCTGGGGAGCACTCAGCAAGATGGGGGTGTGTGCTTTGAGGGAGCACCCCATCTATGGGGAGCCCAGGGAGCTGCTGACCCAAGTGTGGGTGCGGGAGGGGTACCTGGAGTACCGGCAGGTGCCTGACAGCGACCCTGCTCGCTTCGAGTTCCTGTGGGGTCCCCGGGCCTTTGCGGAGACCAGCAAGGAGAAATTCACGGAGTATCTGCTCAGGGTCAACCGAAGGGCTTTTAGGTCCTTCCCACTCCCTTCTGCAGAGGCTGTGAGGGAGGAGGAAGAGGGGTCCTGAGCCAGAGCAGCAGCCAGGCTGATCCTTCCCTCTGTAAATGAAAAGGGAGTGGTCAGCCTTCTCAGGAGTGATGGCCTGGGCCACTTGGGGAACCCAGTGTGCAGCATTTTTAGGTTCCTGTTCTCTGCGATGACATGGAGACTGATCTCTGTTTTCTTTAGGAATTTTTCAAATGTGTCTTTCAGCATAAGGCTTAATAAACTTCGGTATCTAACTTTGTGAATGACATTGATCACACGTGTATTTGTACTTACCCAATTTAAGGACAAGAGTTTTGCTAGTTTTTAAAAGAGTTTGGGAACTCCCCAATTTTATTTTGTGACCCTGAACATGGTAACATGAGATATGAATTATAACTATTTTGGAAATATCAACTTACCTAGCAGTAATGTACTTGGTGAAAGAATTAGAAAATAAAATGTGATTATAGCAAAATCTTGCTTCTTATACTTTTTGTCTGTCATTTTATACAGCTCAGCTATCTCAGTTTATTTGGGTTTTCCCAGGTTATTTAAGAAAGTAGGAGAAAACTAATCCAACTAAATAAGGCCCTGCTCCCGGCTCATTTATTCCACAGAACTTCAGGGAGCTTGCGTGCTGTGACAGGCCGTGTTAGCAGTGGGGACACTAGGAAAAGCAGGACACCCCCACACCGGGAGTGATAGTCTAAGAGCTGCAGCCACATGAGGAAGGTGGAGAGGCATCCCCTAGTCCCACAGAACAAGGCACCACGGGGCAGGGCAGTGGGGTTCCACGAGGAGCCCTTGGGTGTCAGTGCCTTTGCCAGGGCAGTTTGGGCTTCGGGAAGCTAGGTTCCTTCTGTGGGAGGTGATCGTGATGAGGCTGGGTGGTGGCAGTACCGGACCTCTCGACGATGTCTTATGGGTGAGAAGAAAATTTGAGATAGGACATATACATTAGAAGTTCCTCCTAACTCGGAGATGAATCTCCTGGGTCCAAAAGAGAAAGTGCACTTTGATCAGGATCAAGTAGACGCCTGGTTTTTCTGCCTGAGTGTAAATACACTCGAAAGGTTCCAAATGAGACATGAGTGAATTTGGGTTGGCACACAATCTTCTCAGTCTCCGGGTTTATAGCTGAAGACATTTCAATAATGTTGCAGAAACCGGTACTCGAGAATCCAAGCACAACTCTCAGAGGGTTGGAGAACTCAGGTTTATTATGCTGGCGGGCCCAGAGGAGTCAACACTCCAAGCTCTGAGCCCCGATCAAAGGGATTGCAGAGTTTTTATAGACAGACTGTAGTGGGCAACACTAGCTGTTAATAGGCTGGTTTAAACTAAGGGGTTTCTCACACGTGGGAACAGTGGTCAAGATGGGGAGGGGGATGCCTGACCTGGAGAGGCATGATTAAGCAGGTTTGCAGGGGCAAAGAGCAGGGCAAGGGTGAGTGAGATCAACTCCAGTTTCTAGCATTGCAAGTTCCCGTTTTCTGAGACTACAGGACCTAGGTGATCTAGACTTTGCAAGGGGTAAGCTGAGTTACAGAGGCAGAAGGAGAAGGAGGTCGTGTAAAATTTTAACTTTTCCTCTTCATTCCCCACTCTTGATGCGTCTATCACTCATTGTAGAAAGCATCGTCCCATGTTTTTGGTAGGACATTCCGGGCTCCCCATCATTTAGGGGGGTGTATTGAACTATTGCCATTTGTAACTTTGTGGCTTCAATCCAAGAGTTTATGAACTGGATTGAGAATACAAGGGCCAAACAAGATTGCTGCAAAGAGCATGAAGAGAGGACCTGTTAAAGGGAGAAGCCATGATGCCCAGCTCCAGATATTGCTCCAATTACCCCAAGAATTAGCTAGTTTTTCTCTCTTTTTATGATTTGTTCTCTTTGATGCTGGGCCATGTTCCTGACTATTTCTGACTGGTGTATATAAAAGCAGCATTCTTCATTCAAGAAGAGGCAGTAAAAGAAGAGGCAGCTGAAAAGGCAGACACTTTTCAACTGTCAGTAGGTCTGCTGCTGCTGCTGCTGAGTCCCTTCAGTCGTGTCTGACTCTGTGCGCCCCCATGGACTGCAGCCTGCCAGGCTCCTCCGTCCATGGGATTTTCCAGGCAAGATTACTTGAGTGCGTTGCCATTGCCTTCTCCGGTCAGTAGGTCTAGACCTCTCTTATTATGCAAAACCACCTCAGCCAGGGAGTCTAGTTGGTCCTGTAAGGCCACTAAAGATTTGGCCACTCTCTCAATGTCGTCTGTGAAGCCTTTGGACAGTGTATGATAAGAGGTGGTTAATGAAGCAATTCCTCCTATTCCCATACCTATCCCAGCCGTGATTCCCAGACTAGCTAGTAGGGGTATAAACTGGATGACTCTTTTTGACCGCATATGTGCTGCCAGAGGTATGGTGAGAGTCTGGTTGTTAGGGGCAATATACATCTGGGGAGTGAGGAAAGCTAAGGTGCAGATACCCACCTAATTGACAGGTAGACATGAGTAAGCATCTGTCCCACAAACAAAGAAAAGGCCTTGATGGGGGCGGCACCATCTATAACAGCAAGGGACACCAAACGACTGCAAAGCAGCCTGCACATAACAGATAACTGAAGACTTGCAAAAGGTTTTCTCCCCATCTTTGTGTTGTCATGGCTATAGCAACTGAGCCTATCGTGAAGGGGCATCAGTTATACTGTGGAGCAATTCAGTTAGTAGGGAGAATCGATCATAAGAGACTTCTAGTAAGAATGAGGCTTCCCATTACAGTGAGATAACAGACAGTTAACTGTAGATTCTGACCCAAATCCTAGTCCTGGGGTGGGACAGAAGCTAGTCCTGTGGCGAAGGGCACAGAAATAATAGCAATCAGGGATAGAGTCCAGGGTTGACAATGAAAATCCATTGATATTTTGATAGCCGGATCCTCAAGCTCCCGCCATGTGTTGAGCAGCCAGCTGACGGAGTGTGGCTGCAGCAAGGCTGAAGAATCCTCAAGCTTCTGCTGTGCGTGTACTTAGTCGGCTTCTGGAGTGACTAGAGCAGAGCTCAGCATCCTTTATGGGTGACGGTCGTTGTTTCTGAAATAGACCTTGAGGAGCTTTTTGGGGTCCTGAACTGCTTTCCAGGTGTCCTCATTACAGGAAGCCACTGCCTTCTTGACTCTGGTGTGGGGGATCCAAGGGATGATACCTATAACTTTAACAGTAGTAGGGGTTGCCAGGATGACCGTGTGAGGGCCTGTCCAAACTGGCTGAAGTGGTTCTTTTTTCCAGTCTTTAACCCATACCTCATCTCCTGGCTGACAGGGGTGAACCCAATTGCCCCGTGAAATGCGTGTCCTTTCTCAAGTTTCCTAGGCAATATGGCGGAAGACTTTCCAGGGCCTGGAGGTGTTGGGACATCTCCAGGTCAGCTGGTTGTTGATGGTCTCCTTTGAGCTTTCTTATCACTGGGGGTGGTCTCCTGTATAAGATATCAAAAGGAGAATAGCCTGAGGTCCTCAGGGTGCATTTATGGAGGGCAATGAGAATCCACAGGCTAAGGCGGCTTGTTCTAGTGTTGTCTGAGCATTGGCCAGGGGAGATTTTTGTCATACTACTACTTGGAGAAACAAACTTAAGGAGAAAGTAAAAGATATATGGCCCAAAGTTTAATAGAAGTAGGAAAGCTGCTGAGGCGCAACTAGGAGAACCAGGTCCAGACATTGGTTCGTGACATTAGTGTTTCTCTATGTGTGAGAAGATGCAAGAAGTTGGACACATAAAAATCTTTACCTGAAAATATCTGACTATCTGAAGGCCTGTTTTCCTGGGTTTTTCCCAGAGCACATAGTGCCTTATTTTTTGTCCCCACCCTGAACTCCTTTCAAGGGGATGTTGAAGGTCAGCATCTTGTCGTGGTCATGATTCAATCTTTGTAGAGGCAGCTGGCAAGGGCCAACTTCCAGTCCAGTCAGCAGGGCCCCTTCATAGTCATATTTGACCATGTTTGGGGCGGCATTTCACAGTTATTGTGTCCCGCAGTGCTGGGAAGGCTCATTCCCAGGTCTAACAAAGATTCCATTGGCAGGCCACTCAATGTGTTGTCACTAGACCAGGCCTTGTAAGTAGCAAAAGTTTCTGGACCATACCTGTCTTACTAGCTTCTTGGTCCAGGAAAATGTTTCCTCTTGTTGCTTCTTCCCATATCTAAATTTACATTATTACAGTTACTGATCTCATATGGAACTGCATATTAGCATTTTATCACAGGCTCTGTCACACATTTGGTAACATAAGAAATAATCTTCTGAAACAAGCTACATAGAAAATAAGATAGCTAGCAGTTATTAGTAAGGTCACAAGCAAAAATTTAAGTCAAGAACTTTCACTGGGGATAGCCCGGTATACCCCAGGTCACCTGTCTCAGTTAAATGATTATAGCCAAGTGTTAATCTCCTGGTTGTACATCATGGAGCATCTGACCTTTATCCAAAGACTGGCTGCTGAGGTAAGCTTTAGAAATAATCTTAAG